>NC_134283.1:35166744-35490911 GCF_949628215.1 Phalacrocorax aristotelis | reverse complement strand
TTATGAGCTGCTGTTGAGTGAAACATATCTGGGAAACATACCCTGAGAACCTTCTTACAGCTACTTGAATAGCCTTTATGCCACCCTGAATTTTAATTTTGAGATTTGTTTTCACGATTTGTTTTCACATTTTGTTTACCAATGCTTGATCAGAAATAACTTTCTGTTTGACCATTAACACCCAAGTATCAAATAGTTTCGAAGCCTCCTAGAAACAAACCAGTGGAGAACTATTCCTGTCTACAAGATTTAAGTAATTCTGGGAACTGAACACATTTGTAAAAAGCCAAGATCTATAAAATGTTAGTTCATGATCATGGTAAAAGACAGAACTAGCAAGGAAATGGTGTGATATGAACTCTTAAGTGAGGAATAGTTGCCATGCTTTCCTGATCCTCTAAAAATGGAGAAGACTTACACCAAAGCTATAGAAATCTCCATTCATAGTTCTGAGTGACTATTTTGTATTTTAAAGGGTGGGAAAATAATTTTGTCCAGTCGGGTGTACTGTTAACGCTACCGTAAGTACTTTGCAGTATGTCAGTTAGGTTTTCCCTTTAGCTGTTATGAAGAAACATGAGCCACCGTTAGCATAACGTTTTCTTGCCAAAACCTAGGTCACCACACAGGGACCACACCACATCTAGCTGAAACATATAAGATCAAGCATCATGTTCCCAAAGCTGACTAAGGGGCTGTGATATCTACTTCATGTTAAGTATCTAAATTACTTAAACAGCTTGGAAGATCTCAAATGTATGTGCTCAATTAATCTTCTCAGATTGTCAAACTGCCCCATGGCATAGCATGTTTGGCACTGTATTTGTTGAAGTGACAGGGCCCTCGGTATGAGTTTTGTTTCCAAGAGTCAGGGAGCAGAATATGTTAGCAACAACAAAAGGTGAAATATCAAAGGTTCTTTAGAGTTAGCAGCTTTAAAGCTTTCTCATAAAGCCATCCTGTGACCCTCCAGACAAAATGGTGATGTTTCAATCATGTCATTACCTGAGGCAGATTACAATTTTTCATAATTATTCTTCCCTTCTGCTTTCAAAAGGCTTGTTTTTAAGTGGGAGGAGAGGAGGCTGAATAGTGGTAAGGGTGTGTGCAGCTGTACCGTGAAAAGTACATTTCAATACACATAAATACTCCCAAAAGCTTTATATATGTTGCAACATCCCAGACATTGGTGCTCCTGAGGAAAGCATAAAAGACGAGCAACCCTAAATCAGATAAATAACACAGTAAATCACGTTCAGAAGCGAGAAGAGAGGAACATCAACTCTGGCTCAGTCAAGTGCTGGGAGTCAAAAGCCAGTGAGTGGGGTGGGAACTTGTTTACCCATTCTGTGCTGGCATGAAGCTACATAGGTCCTGCTTCCTTGAGAGGCCTGCAGCCCAGTGGCATTTACTTTGGGTGGGAAGGGGAGACAAACCCAAATCCTTCTGTCTGAGCCTCAATTTCTCCCACTTGTGGTAAAGCTCCTTCTTAATATGAAGAATTATTCCTGGTTAGACAGACTGTCCTTTTCCACAGAAATTTTGGTTTCAAGAAACTGGTATTTTCTCATGGAAAACATCCCCTAAAATCCCCAAGTCAATACATCTCTAGCATCAGTCAGGGAACATTTCTTCTTCTTGTCTCTCTGGCACTGTGATCTCCAGCAAGTTAATTTAATTGTCCTTGGGTTTCCCCAGCGATAAAAAACAAGTAATAACAAAAATAACATTCACTTACTTCTTTGAGGTCCTGAAAAAAATTTACTCTGCAAATTAACATAATTTTCCTGACATTTCATGCTATTAACGTTCATTTTTCCTTAGAGAAAGGTTAACTGGGGCTGAAAACATAATCTCTGACCCAAAATTTTGCCCCAAACTCAGCAGAATGTTGTCCAGCCTGCATTATTATTTACTGCTTAGTGAAACCTCACACACATCTAGTGCACCACTGGTATCTGACAGGTGTCCAGCACAAAGTTGCCTGCAGAGCAATGAGCACGTGGTTCTCTTCAGATTTTCTTTCTGTTCTTATTGTTTCCTCAATGATGTGTTTATATTGCCTTTCAGTGTGAGGACACTGGAGGCTTTGTTATTTTAGGTACTTATTTTTAAAAAGAGCAGGGTGCCCTTTTTGTTAACATGGTAACAGTGTATTTAAATTATCATCAATATGAATGATGCTGCCATTATGCATCACTCAACAACTAAAAATGCCATCTGTGGCTGGCCTGTGCTCACCACAATGACGGGAGGAGGTTTTATCTACCTAGAGTACACAGCTACAAGCTTTAATAGCTCACAGCTGTTCTTTAAGGTGCAGAAATTACTTTATTCCCAGTTTATTGAAATATAACAGAGGCCTAAATCCTCAAAGGTATTAGCAGTTAAATCACATTGAACTCAGCTAGAGTCATGCACTTATATACTGGGTGAGCCAAACATCACAGAAGCAATCAGAGGAGGAGCAGAAAACCAACTTTTGGCTAGTACTTCAAAAACTACTGTACTGTTTTTCCCTCTCTTAAGCATGTCTTCTCCTTAGCTAGTACTTGGCTATGAACTTAGGGCTAGCTAGCTCCTGAGCCAGCATTCAAGAAGAAAATGCATTTATATTTCTGCAAAGAATGTAGAGGGGCTAGAAGGGAATTCCTCATTTCAACAAACATCTTGAATTACCTCTTGAAAATGCCCATGGCTTGGGTTATCGCAGCACTGGGAAGCTGTAGAAGAGCTGGAAGAAGTACAGCAAGAAAAATAAAACCACAGCAAAGAGCTGAAGGGGCTGATTCATGAGCAATGTGAGCAGTAAGTTTAGTTCAGGAGAGCAAGGAGTGAAGGTAAAGGTTAGTTTAAGCAGCCAAGGTGGTGCAAACCTGTGGCCACAGCCATGTCCTGTGCCCAGAGATGGACCTGCATCAGACTGATGATCAGAACAGGGACAAGCATGGCTTTGTTAACCCATCCTCTCCCAAAGATCAGCAGCGGATTAATAGAAAGAAAGGAAACTATCTGGGGAAATATGAAGAAGTCTGTGTTTGGCTGTTGGCCCATTAAACCACTGTGTGATTCCCCAGAAGAGCACTGCATGTTTGCAACTCTGAAAATGCCCTTAGCATTCAAAGGACCTTACATGCTGGATGGGAGAAACTAGTTTGATGCAAAATGACTTGTCCACCTTTATCTCCTGACAGTCTGCATTGTGCCCTTCTCAGTCCAGAAAGGAGAGGAGGAGCCATGATCACAGGAAACCTCTTCTCAGGATGGTTATGTTTGAAGTTCAATGGGATTTTTTTTCTTTTCTTTTTTTTTTTTTAATTTTCTTTTTTCTTTTCCCTCTTGGCGTGTGACTTTTTCATGTTGAACTAAGGGGATCTAATGAATGGAAAACTGAAATCGGAGGATTTTCATTCTTTAAGGAAATTAACCTCATTTAAAGGAAATGAGTGTTCAGAGGCAGAAAGGAAAGTCATAATTTAAATGATATCAGAAGCTGGTTTTCCTTATGTAACATATTATTAAACAGTGGGGAAAAGCTTTCACTAGGCAGCCTCAGGGAGCACTCAGCAACTATAAAGAGGGTTCACATGCATGGCTCTAATATGTTAATAAATTATGCTAATTACAAGCAAGGGATTAGAGAAGGGGAAATCAAATAATGGTGCAGTAACTGTGCCTCTTTCAACTTAATTTGCAACATTGCCTGTCTAGGCTCCTTGTTGAGTTACCAAGTTTGTTTTCTTCTTTCAAAGACTCTGAACTCTTTTCTCTGTGGGAAGACGGTGGTGTCACCGTCAAGAGATAGTGGATGAAAAAAATGAAGTGCAAGGAGAGAAAAAGCGAGAATGAGCCCTCTCCCTGATGAGTTTCCGATGACTGAAGGCTCAGACGAGACAGCAGAAATCCCGCTGGTTTTGCACTGTGCCAGCCTGGAAACCTGGATGAAAAATGTTGTCAAATAGTATGTAATAGATCATGTTCTATTTCTGTTCCTTTCAGAGCCCCTGTAAGGCAGGAACTTCACAGAGATGTTGGAGGAGAGCGTGTGCCCTCAGCTGCTAGCTCTTACTGTCCTGATAACCTTTTATCCCTTTGGCTCATAGAAAGCGATTCCTACATTTCAGTTATTTTCACCTGAATGGTGCTTTTCCCCAAGATGCAATGTCTCTTTTCTCATTTGGAAATTGAGCCATTCCTTGCCCCAGGGCTTCTTTATCTCATTGGGAGAAACATTTTGATTGACTTCTCAGTGGCTTTTGGATCACTGATCTCAATTTGTTTGATAGATGTCTTCCCCTGCCATTGGAGCTTTTTCCCTTCTTTTATCTTTCATATGAACATCTCAAGTGGATAGTCAACTCTACTTACTTTTTCCTTTGTGATGTGCTGGAATTTATGACAGGAAGAATTGGAGTGAATTAGAACAAATAAAAGTAAAGCAAAAACGTGTTTCATTTGTACTTTTGCAGTTAATCCAGGGTACAGAACCCCACTGTCCACTGCATGCTGGCTAGAGCCGTGTGTCCTTCAGGAAAGGGTAGAGGTCAGAAGGAGAAAAAGCTGAGCCTGATAAGAAAGGATGACTTTGATACAGAGATGGGGAAAGTTCGCTCCCTGCAGTTTGAAAAGCGCTACCCAACAGTTTAGCTATCTTACTGGGAAGAGCTAATGGAAATAGACACAAATGAACATTCACAAGCCCCAATTTTCTCATTAAAAATACAGAGAGTTAAAAAAATAGACCTAACCCAACTGTGTTTAGTGTCTTTAATAAGACACTGCCTTTTACCCTTAGGAAAGGGACAAGTATTCATTTTCATAAATTCCTTTTTAATAGTTTTTTCCTTTTTTTTTTTTTCCTTTTTTTTTTTTTTTTAATTCGCTTTTTCTCTCCTTCTCTTTTTTTCCCCTCCATCAGCAAGGGGGGTGGTGAAAGAAAACAGAGACAAGCCAGATGCCTTTCAGTGCTTTGATCAGTTCCTCTGCAGACAGCCAGGCTGCCTCCTAGCACCTCTTTAACTACAGCTTGCCAGTAAGAAAATGAGCTGTTTTAACTCTGCAATTACAGTGCCTGCTGAATGCCTGTCATCACAGCAATAGGAACCTGATCTGAACTGTATATCCACTGGAGAGAGAATTACAGCAACCAGGGCAGAAAGTTAAATACCCCCTGTGGCGGTGAGACTCGTATAAACGAAAAAGCCCACATCCCAGGCCTCCTTTGTTGGTGTAAATATATAAAACACTGACAATACGACACAGAGCTGCTCAAGAGAGTCAGAGAAGAGGGAGCAGTAGGGTGGTGCCGTCCCATTGTTTTCAGATGTTCTTGGGAATGACAACTACGGATGCCTAAGAAAAGAGAGAGTGGCGGGGGAAGGGCAGGTGAGGCATGGATGGAGTAAAAAATATATATTATAAGCAAAGACATATGTGCACTGGGTATGGCTCTATTCATGGCACAAATATAAATGCATATATGGAATGAAGTCAGAAGGTAATTTGCCTTTCAACACCATCTCTCTCTTTTTGCTTCACCATCAACATACAAATGCAGATGGGATGGTGAAGCTGCATAAATAGGCTCTGTCCCTCTTTGGAGGGCAGAGGTGTGAAAAGTTGGGTGACTTCACAAATATGTGGCCATTCGGGGAATACAACTGTGATTTCCTCCTCCGTGGAGGTTAAGCTTTAATCACTAGATCAGCCTTCCCTTAGGCAGAAAACAACTTGTTTGAACCCCTGAGAATATTGTATAATCCTATTGTGTGCATTCATTTTTAAGCCACCCTCTGTTAAAATATACAAATAAAAAAACACAAATCATTTGCATTCATGGGCATTTTATGTACTGGCATTTCTTTGGGAAATATGCAAACCAATTGCAACTTGGGCCTGATCCAATGCATACTCAATCAGACAGCCCTGTACCAGATCCTTGCTTTATATGGGCAAGTTTAATGGTGTCCTTGATTTGCAGTTTGTTTCATTTACCTTGAAAATAAGTGGGTAGCAGGCACTTCTTCAAGGCCTTTCCATCACAACAAATGAGCTGCCCATTAAGTGGATATGAGGGTAGAATTATACAGCTTTAACTTGCTTGAATATGTGGGAAAAGATGGATTATAAGTAGGCAGCTCAAGCCAGAAAGTTATTAATTAGTTAATGGTTGTTTTATAGAAGTATTTTCCCATGGATCATGGCCTGTTAGAGGAATAAAATCTGATAACTACTTCTCTAGTGCATAGGATAAAGGTCTAAGAATCCAATCTTGTGGTGTTTGTTTCTAATTCTTTCAAGGTATATTCTTATTAGAGTAATTTTAATACCTGCATGCTTAACTTTCTATTCTGAACAGTGCGTTCTCATGCTCAGTTATCTCGGGGATGAGTTACAAATACTAATTGCATCCTGTTATGTTTACAAACATAAAAATATTCAGGCCACTGTTTTCACACTGAAACAGCAACACACAAGTGCCTTGCTCAGCTGCTGACCACTGCAAGGGATGACTTTGAACCATCCTCCAAGGGGCCTTGTGATCCAAAAAAGCAACATGACTGATGAGAGCTGCTTGGGGAACTCAGTGGTTTATTTGCTGTGGTTGAAGCAGAAATAGCTTTGGTAAACACTATAGACCAAGGCAGCTGGAGGGGTGATCAATGCCAGCCAACAGGCTCGGTGTGAACGTCTCCATAGCACTTGCTGTGGCAGTCCCTCTGGCACCTGCTTCCCAGGATGATGCAAATGGTTTGCAGGTGCTTTGTAGGACAACCCTCAGGCACTGCTTTGACAACATGTAGGGAGAAAAGCTTCCCAAGAAACCTGCTTTTTAGATTGATTCCCTGTGCCAGCTTTCTCAGCATGGCTGGTGACCTTCCTCCTGCTCCATGCAAGACCTTCATCCTCAACCCTAGTCCCTGAGGGGTGGCACTGAGCAGCAAAAGGGTACTTAATCCCATTCCTGGTACAATTCAGAGCAGTCCTTTGGCCACTTAAATTCACTGTTTTTTCTCTGCATTGGCTCAACCAAGCCTAGGGTCAGCACAAAGCCAGTTTTCACATGGTGTCACCCCCATCTCATCCTGCTCTTTGACTTGAACCCAACATGGAGTCCTTCTGGAAAAGGGTCGTGGGTTGGATGGATCCAGCAAATATTGAATTGCCCAATCCTTTTCTGATTCAGAGGGCAGGGCAGCTTTTCAGAGCTCTTCCCAAGTGCCACGATTTCTTCCCTCATTTACCTGCAAATACCCATGGCATTGAGGTGTGCTAACGATGACAGGCTAGGGAGAACATGTCAAAGTGAAGGCAGTGGCTCTTTGCTGTAGACTCAAGCTCCCTCTGCTGAAGAAAATGAGCAAAACAGAAGTTAATCATCGCAGCTGAGTTGTTGGACTTCACTTGTTTTGGCGTCAGATTAAGTGACAATATAAAGCCCTTAATGTTCTACATGGCACATGAGGAAGAAGAGATATCCCCTTGTAAAAATATAGTTTAATTAAATATATCCACACCCTTGCAATCTGGCTGCTGTGGCATATGGGGTTTGGGGCTATTAGTGTAGAATACCACAAGTCCTTTTCTTCATAACGCTAATGACAAAGGACTGTTCCCATCATCTGCAAAATCACCTATTCAAAAGGACAAGTGGCGAGTCACACATGAATTGCTATCATATGGTATAATCTATATTCCAAATATTTACAAGACAAGGCTGCGCTCTGCTCTCTTTCAAGAAACCACATGTATTTACAGACATAACTGATGGCAAAATTTAGCCAATAACATCTCATCCTTATATTAGACCATTAAAATACTGTGGCTGAAGCTGTTTCCTTGCTGAATTAATGCATCCTGATGCACTTATTCTCCATATTTCAGCTGCTGAGGGATCTGGAAATATGGTGCAGATCGCAGAGATTACTACTCTTTTGATAGCTGCGGGTTACTGCGGACGTCTCAAGCATAATTTATTTGTTCTAGCATAAATGTCTGATAACGAGACACTAAAAGCTGAGCTAGCTGCCCTATTCTCCCTTTGTAGAGGGATACCTCCACACAAGAAACTATTTAATATCACAGCCCTCTTTCACTTTGCAACTGCCTTTATTTGTCATTAGAAGAGGGTGTTGAAGCAGACACAACTGACTGGGCTAAACATTAGCCTGCTTAGGAATTATAAATGGGTCAGAGCAGCTGCTTATGTTATATGATGTCCTTACCTGAAAGCCACTGTTTTCCCATGAAAGGAAAATCAAGGATGCATATAAAGGCACCCTTTGTCCAATTATTTACAATGTTTGATTTCTGGGTTTAAGTTCTTCACAGGAATTAGATGTCTAAAAAGATCTAACTTGAAAACAGATGTTTGTACTTCTGGTTTCATTACATGTCGGTCTTTGATGAATAATGGATTATAGAATAGGAAATTTCACTTCTTTTATCATACTTCAAGTATAGCTGGGCTAATTCAGATGGTGGAAGCAATTCTCTAAAAATCTGACAGCACTTTCTGTGATTATAACCAAGTTACAGCCATTCAATATTTTTGTTTGTTGCTTTTGTTAAATAATTTGCATTTTATTCTAAAAAGTGTTTAAGATAGTCATGTACAGGATTAATACATTATTTCCCCTGCCTGCTTGTCATATGGAAATAAAGGAGTGTATATATTGTCAGGGGAACGCAGCTGCATTGCATTGTGAGTGTAAGTGGGGAGAGAAATAACTCATCAGAGGAGAAAATACTCCATGCACTGACTTCAAATACATTATGTTTGTATGCCTCTTGCTTTCGGCATCAAGATTTTTTTTGCACTACAGATTTGGTTCTGGAAAATAAATAAATATTCCAAACAAATTTGGGGTGTAAGATGCAATAAGATATTTCCATTGATTTGAAAAGAGCTGGAATTTTGTCTAATTAATGTACCCCAAACTCAATTGCTGCATTTCATAGCTCTTAATCTAGTCTCTATATATAACAGACTAATTTTTCTGGCAGGTATGCCTGTGGGGAAACCTAATTCATATGCTCAAGAAAGAGAAGCCTGAAAAGCACCTACCTTTTCTCCATGCTGTTGGCCTAGTTCAACTCCACAAGTCTTTCTTATGCCTTTCTTAAGAGCATCAAAAGCCTTGGATGTGATTAAACACTCTGCTGCTTCATTTCAGTTACATTCATCGAGTACCAGACCACAAACAATATGAAGGGATTAAGCGGTCATATAGCAACAATAAATATACCCTCGTTCAGCAAGGAGTTAACCAGGTGGGGTAGCTTTGCTTGCAATGTTGTAGAAATTATTCTGGCTGACTAAAAAAAAAACACGTGTTTTTGCAGAGAGGCCACAGAACAGTGAATTAGATTAAATTTATTGGATTGACTTTTTTTTTTCTTGGTCTACACCACTTTTGTATGGTATAATCACAGATAGTTCAGTGGAAAAAATAATGAGGAATTGTGACTACTGCATAGGCTAGTGGAGATATTTCTTTTGGCTCTAGGGTAAGTTAACTGTATTCAGGATCACCAAAATTGTGAGCATCCAAATGAAAAAAGACTATTTTATCAAACAGAGATGAGGTTAACGAGTAATTAGGTCATAAGAATCTTTACAGAAAGAAGAGGTATAAGGGAAACATTTATTGACCAAGCCCTTATGGCGTTGCTTAAAGCTGAAGGCCAACAAATTCAGATGAGAAGCACAGTACAAAATCTTCAGTGATATCCTTATCTAGAGATGTAAAGGCCTAAAGCCAAGAAAGGGTGGATTTCTGAAAGGCATGCTCTTTCTAGTCCAAGTAGATACTGTGGGCCAGACAGAGGTTCCTCAGGGTGCCAGACCAAGAAATCAGACAAGATAATCAAGAAGGTCCCTTCTGGTCTTAAAATCCATGAATTTATGATTCATTTAATTTAACTGCTTTAATTGCGGGTGCAAGGTTGTACAAATATCTCATAAAGTCAGTGATAACTTTGCTTCAATGCAGCACTGTATTTGCTAGTCTCCCATGTTGGGCTGCATTGCTGAAACAGATGACATGCAGTGCTCACTTCAGCTAGAAAGCCAAATATGCTTAGAAATGTGTTTTAGATTTCTGTTTTCTGACTGGAAAAATGAAGATGACCTGAGCCTGGTATGCATAGATGGGTCTGTCAATACTGAATTGTTTTTGCCAAAGTCCAGGCCAGTGTGTGTATCCTGTTGGGTGCCTATTCTGTGCTCACATCATTACTCGGCCAGCTGTGAGCTGCTAAGGAGGGGGTCCAGTGTCCTGTGTGATACAACTTGGTAGAGGCTTTGACATGAACCTGATGAGATAGCAATCATGGGCTGTGACTGACACTTGCAAAGTGAGCTTTAAAAAAAATGAAAAAGAAGCTAGCAAGCCCTGGCCTCCATGAGTGGTATGGTTTGAAATCAAATATCTTTTTGGCCACCACAGTCTCGTGGCATTTAATATAATAATATTTCATTTTGTTCAATGACTATCTTTCATCTTAAACAACTCTCTCCCCCACCCCCCCAGACAGAGCTCATATAGAAGAAACTAAAGATGGTGTTTCATGTGAGAATACTTTATTGGTTCTCATTTAGAAAAGGTGGTTTTGCTCTGGAAGGTACCACCTATAATTTTTTAAAAGGATCTCAAACCTCATGTGCTGTTATTCCCCTGATGTGCCCCAAAGGTTCTCTCTCTTTCTCCTTCACCCCACTCCTACCACCTCCTGCATCTGCTTGTGCACATATTTTCCCTTTGCTGTGGTCTTCTGAGCCACTCATTTTGTACCGCAGCTCACTCTGCTGATATACCTTGCTGCTCCTTTGCAAATGATGCTGCTCTTTCAGCTGTCAGCAGGCTGAATTCATCAGCTTGCAGAACACAAGGACCTGGCAAACCTGTGGGATCTCCTCATCAAACTGCTGCCAAACATTTGTCAAAGGACTTAGTCAGAATTGGGGACATCACTCTTGGCTCAAACAGAGGATCTCTCCACACTCACAAACAGATGCTTACAGAACTTGGTCAATCTGCCTCCTAATGTTTGCTTGGATAAATGAAGTAATTTCATTTAATCACAAAATCTGAGGTGCTTTCATTTTTATAAAATATTTACTTCTCAGCAACTTTACAATGGGTCAGTCTTCTTTGAGAAATAGGGCTTTTGTGGTCCATAGTCCTTGTACAGGTTTCCTCTAAAGGAACCCATGTCACCCAGTGGTCAGAAGCCTCCAACAGACAGGTCATTCCCTTGGGTAATGCAACACTTTTCCAAGGAGGTGCAAGGATTAGGAAAGAGATTTCAGATCCGTGAGACTGAAGAAACTGAACAGACATTAAAAATGCCTGACACATAGGTGCATCTTATTTTCAGCATGGCCTAGGTGCATGCAGAAATAGGTAAGGGAGCGGGCAAGAATCATTGTGGAGAAGCTGTAAGTGGTGTGTGTACTTCAGCTGTTACAGGATTTTCATAAGTATCTTGCTTTTATCACTAGACCAGGTCATTACAATGTGCTTTCCTCTGCTTGGCCTAGAAAAATGTTGCTCAATGTTTCAGCCAAAAGCACTTGACACAATGCTGAGTTCCTTCAGCACTAGTTAATGCCATGTTTTATTTTCCATGGCACTGGGCCTATGTGTGAAGTTTATATCTGGATCAGCAGGTGGTTACCTGACCACCTCCAGCCTCTGCATGGGCTGTCAGTCCTGCAGGCCCCCTTGGAGCTATGGGCTTGATCAACCTGTCCAGAGAGGTGCTGGCCTCTGAGCTTGGTTAATGCCTGATGTGTAAGGACTCCCACTGATTGCTCCAGTGGCTCAGTGTCACCCTTGGCTGGAGCTCTGTTGACTCCTGTGTCCCAGGGCCATGCACTGGTCTTGCTTGAGCCTTGCCTGCTGCTTGCTCAGCACCCAACACTTGTCGGGTTCCTGAGCGCCAGTCTGGCTTCTGACCTCTTTTTTCCCCTCCCTTTTTGGCTGTCAAAGTCTTTGCTCCCATTCTTGATCTTTGCCCCCATCACTCTGCCTGGCTTCTCCTCTGCGCTGACTCCAGGCTTAGCTCTAACCACTGGACAGGACTGTCCACCCTCTGTGAAGGTCCCATAATAAGAAAGGATAAGGAACTGCAGCAAGCTGTTTCCTCCTATGAGGAAAGAAGACTTCTGACAATATTCCTCTCAAAGGATGTGTGAACATGAATTTTACTGTAGATGGTACTTGCTGCAGGATTTGATACCAAATCCTAGCTCATTTGACAGCTTCAAGATACCTGGAAACTTTCTTTCAGGCCATTCTAAAAGTAAAAGGCAAGCACAAATGTGTGCCTAGATTCACAAAAATATCTCTATAGGTAAGGATAGGTGTTGATTTATAGGAAAGAGTGTCTAAGAGGTGGTGCCTTCCATAAGCCCCACCATTCCCACTGCAGCTACACTCAGGCCTGGATGTGAACACAGCCTTCCCCAAACTGGTTGCCATTTCATTGATATTTCATTACAGTATTTAATTTGGCCCATTTCTCTTGTTCCTGCTGAGCAGAGACTTCTCTACCAGCCCCACGCCATTTCCTCATGACCCAATAAAAGCTGCATGCTCAGAAGTAGTGTTACTGCTGACAGCTTGCTACAGTCACTGGGTCGCTAATTACCCCCTACCCTCCCAGTGTTTGATGTCATGAAACTCACAGGATGCATCATTACTTTGGGGATTAGCACATTCAGACAAGCTCCCCTCCCTCTGGGGATGTCCTGGGTTAGCAGCCGCTGCCTGAAAAGAAAAAGCAGGAACGCCCCATGGCCAGCCCTTCACTTCTTTAGTTCTTGTTTGGGGCAAAAACAGTCGGGGACAGCTGAAATTGTATTTAGGAGCAAGTTTGGACTCAGCTGAAATGCTTTGACTATAAACTTGTCATTTTTCCCACCTGAATCTTTGTCTCCTTCTCTTGCTTTCTTTTTGGATTGGGTTATTTTTTTCTCTACGATTCTTTTCTTACTGTTACCTTCAGCTGGGCCCTGCCATCATATGTGCTGTCCCTCTTCCTCTTCAACCCTGGTTCCCCCCAGCAGTGTTTAATTTAGTTTAGCCACAACTGAGTAGGAGCTATTTTGAATAACCAATGAGACAAAGGAAGATATCTCCACTTCAAATCCAAGTGGAACACTTCCTCATCCAGAAAATCAAAGAGATTGTGACTGTGCAGATGGAAAGCTGGGAAAGAAAATCAAAGGATAGGCCTAAATTCACTTTCCAGGCTGATAACATCCAAGGAAAATCAAGCAGGGAAGATGGCTGGAAGAGAAAACAAACCCCAGAAATAAACATTGAGGTTGATTCCTGTTGGACTAAGCTGTGGTGGTGCTGGTGGTTTGTGTACAACAGATGCAGGCAGGGAAAGTGTGACCCATAAAGAGCATGGCTATCACAGGGAGGCAGTGCTCCAGTGCTGGGCAGGAGGCCTGTAAGCATGGAGCCAAGAGGGTGTGAGGGAGGGGGTTGGGAAGAGGGACCTGTTTTGCTCTTTACACTCCTAGAAAAAGTAATTTATCATGACAGCCCACCTTTGCCTTGAAGGCTTGCACACACCTCATGATAAGGGACTCAGAGCCCTTACTGTATAAGTTTTATGGACTCACTGAGCCCATGGCTTATCCATGGGTTGGTCCATGGTCTACCAGCGTTATCCATGAGGCTGGTATGTGGGCCTCACTATGGCTTCCTGCTCCCTTTCTTTCTCCTCCAGGTCAGCCAGTTTTTTAACTAGAGATCAGTGCTTTTTCCAAAGGCCATCTCTGCCTTTCTGGCTTCTGTGGGTCCAGAATACCCCCTTGGCCTTGCCTTAAGCCATGCTTCACAGGCAATATACATTCCTGGCACAAATAAGAATGGAACAGAGAAAAGGGTAAGGAATGCTCTGGGGAAAAAGATAACTTTAGCCTGGCCTGATAATACTTTGGCAAATACAGCAGTCCTGACTCCAGAGGTATTATCTCAGATGTAGTCTCTAAACTATTCTAAGCAAGCTTCTGCTAAAGGTCATCACTGGGTGAGGATTGACTTCAGGATCTTACTGGACTCAGTAGTTTTTCTTTCCTGACCATTAGACCTCTACTAGAAGAAGAAAGATAATGTAAGAGCTGTTAAAGACCTGACTATGCTGTGGCCAGTCATGCAGGCATCATCTATGTGAACAGATCCATATCTCATCTGCAGATGATTCCCATACTTCTGTCCCACACTCTGGGACAATGACCAGAAAAGAGACTGAAGTTTGAGCATATAATGGCAGCACATTGATAAAACGCAATTTGCTCTTTTTCCATCTGTCTTGCAGACTACAGGGAATAATTAGAAGATAATCTCTCTTAATTCCACAATGCATAAAGCAATAAAACAGATGCCAGGATTGAATGATCACTGAAGCCAAATTACACCACCTAATCTCTTTCAAAAGCCGTGATTTTGCTAGAATGTTGCAAAACCAGAGAGATTACTCTTAGTATGTAATGCAGTAGATTGGGACAAAGGAGCCATATCAACTTACTTTCTTTACATTTGGAAGGAACTGAAAGCCTGGATTTCAAATGGCAACTTGGGAACAGATCAACTGTGGACATGGTAATCTTCAGCATAATTAGCACACTTATGACTAGTACATTTATAATTAGCATATTTCTGTAGGACATTTACTCAAGCATTTTCACAAATAAGACTGTGGTTTTTAGGCCCATTTTACAGATGAGCCAACAGAAGTTCAAGGAGGGGGAAGTATTTGCCTGAAGTCAATAAAATGCATCTGGCACTGAGTGTGTTCCTCCTCTTCTGGACCACTGCTTTTCTGGCATGTGAGGCACCAACTGACTGTGGGTGTAACTTGTCTGTCTGGATAATTGTTTGATAATAAATAGCAGATCAAAGAGAGAGATTTCTCTGGATGCTCAGGGTCTCTGGGAGGGCGTTAGTGGCAGGATGTAAACTTAGAGAGGGTATAACCAGTTGCAATATTAAAAAAAAAACAACAAACAAACAACAATAAACTCTCAGAAGGTGAAAGACTGAGAAAACTGGATTTGCACAGGCAGTTCACATTCAAATGCAATTTTATCTCATGCAGTAATGTGGAGGTGGTGAGATTGCCCAGCTCTACTAATAGGACTTGCATGACGTCTTACACACATGGAGTGTATATATACCTTAGGCAGCACTGCATAATAAGTGTCTAATTATTATTATGATTACACTTGGCATTTTTAATAACAGCAGTAATTGGGTGATGTTGATGGCCTCATTTTAGGATTCTGTATTTGGCCTCAAGCTCCAGTCATTAAGTGCTGGCTGAGTAAAGAATAGCATATCATGAAACGTATTTCATGTCCCAGAGATCTGCAAGACTGGAGGGTGAACGCTGACAGTGTCCTTAACACTGGGAGGGGTATATGTCTTTTTACAAATACATAAGACCTTAGTGACGCATAGTGATTTCTCATGGCAGCATACTCAGGTCACTGGGAAAGCTCATTACACAGAATACATTTCACTTTGATCAGCTACTTACAACTATATTGCAGTGATAAGATCAAATGAAGCTGTGCTACTATAATAATGTGTTTTAAAATGCAGAAGGGTGTGGGTGAGTATTATAAGCAATATAACCTAATGGTTTAAGTCCTGGACTAATTCTTGCAAGGCATGGATCTAAGTCACAGAAGTCAGTCTGGATATCCAAACAAGAAATGGAGGCTGCAATTTGGCAAAGAATTTTAGCAGATGCATAGGTTGCCCTTAGAAAAGCACATACACGAGCAGTTGACTTGAGCCAGATGGGATGTAAACTGGTACTTAAGGGTAAGCATATGCTTACATGCTTATTAAATGAGAACAGGTTGCTGAACCAAAGCCTAAGAAAGTAGCTGGGGTGGTTCACAAATCCTAGAAGATTTTTAGTGAAATAAAAAGGCAACTGCTCTTCTCTCTATCCTTGTGTCTAGCAGTTTGCCCCTCCCCTCCCATCTCCCAGTAACTTTTAAATTTTTACCAAATGTGACAGAGGTGCAAAAAAATCTGAAAGCAAGTTAAATTCTGATGAGGTAGATGTAACTCAATGTCTGGGCGAAAAGAAAAGCCCAGGTTGGACTCCCATGCTGCCAAAACTCCCTTTGGAGAAAGGAGGAGGAAGGAGGAGGAAGGAGGAGGAAGGAGGAGGAAGGAGGAGGAAGGAGGAGGAAGGAGGAGGAAGGAGGAGGAAGGAGCATATTCAAGCAGTGTCACCCATGAATCTCCAAGTGATTAGGAATGCAGCAGCATTAAATACACACTGAGGACGATGCTAAAATTGGGTCAGTGTTAATTAAAGGCCAATATCTGACCCACTTGGAAGCACCAATGTTTAGGGGTGTGTTCCTGAGCTCCAATCCATAACCACAAAGCTATCATCAAGCCCAGATGTCTCCAACCCTGACTAAATTGTTAGCACTCAGCCAAAACTCCACCAGAGGCCACTGTTGTTAAATATATGTGGGGATTTTACAACGTGCAACACACAGATTGTCCACTTGCTGCATGGCAAATACAAAAGGCATTTCATGAGGTTTTAGGGTTTTCTTTCCCCACCTTCTCATTCTAAGATTATTTCTGAAATATGCATGTATTTCTGCCTTTTCTTCACAGATCATCAGATAACAATCACGATTTTTCAGAAAGCACAGCACATACTGGAAAAACCCTATCCCTTGGCACAGAAGCTTACAGAAAGCACAGAGATACGTGAATACAATTAAATAAAGAATAAGGAGGACAGGAGGTACTTGATACCTGATTTGTTCACTAATTTTGGCAAGTCTTACTTGAACAGATTATCTAAAATAGGAAGGTGTCATACACTGCATGATCTCACTAAAACAGACCTCTTATCCCCATCTTTAGGATTCCATCATATTTGGTGTAAAAAAAAATCTCATAATAATTTGCTTTTGTAAACATCCCTGAGCACCCACGATGATTCATGGTATGGAAATATGATTAAAATAAAAAGACCCTCATGAAAATTCATCAAAGGCCACCTTTAAGGAGGATAGTCTTCTAGGGATGCCTGTAGGGATGCAGTCTGCCTATTAAAATTCACATCTTAAAATGAATGTCATTAACATAGACCTAGTAAGCCTGGTCAGGTGCCAGGGCTGGAGGAAACAAGGTTTCAATAAAATATTTAACTCTTGAGTAAAAAGAATATTTTTGCAAGGAAAGTGGGACTGACGTAGGGCTTGTTCCAAGCATGTATTTGAGTCTGGAAATGGGCATAGGGAGCAGAGATTTTCTGCCTAACATGAGACAGTGCTGAGGCAAGCAGGCCCCTTCCAGCCGAAGCTTATTCTTCTGGATGTATTTAGGATCATAAGAAGCAATATTAGTAATTAGTCCTACAGCTGGTAGCCGAAAAGGAAATACTTCTCTTTTGCCCACCTGTGTCAACTCTGAAGCCTAACAATGACAATTTAGACACAAGGATTTCTTTAAAGCTACTTCTTTGCTTCCAGCATGTGTAACAGAGGAAAGGCGGTTTTGTTATGGGGGTTTAAATGATGCATTATAAATGACACTGTAGATGGAGACCTGTGAGTTTAGGAGGGAAAGATATTTAATGTAACACAGAGTCTGATAAAGACAGTAGCCAGTGTATTTCTGTAAGATAACAAATTGATATTGACTGGTCTAACACATTAAGGATCTTTGAATTCTCCACGATGCAGTATGTTTACTGTTGCAAATAGTGGGCAGCTCTTTTACAATCTTAACAAACTGCCTTGGATAATCTGATGGAATAATCTGCATTACAGAGTTCAATTTTCCATAAGCTGATGAAATTTCTCTCGCAAACTGCTTTTCTGCTATTCGACTCAGGATATTGCTTCTTGGTTAGCCAGCAGCTTCCCTCCAGTCATCAATAAGCATTTTAATTAACAAAATAAAACCCTACATGTGAACTGAATTTTCTCTGCAGCTCAAAATCCTGTCTGAGCAGAAGATCCTGTCCAGGGGTGCAGCTCAGCACTAGAGGGCAATCGAGATACACATGTGAGTGCAAATATCCCCTTCTCAATACAATATTGTTTTTTCTGGGGAAAGGTGAAAAATTGAGCAGTGATGTCTGTTTCAGCCCAATCTCTGCATGGAGAACAAACAAGGCAGCCCCCAGCAAGGTAGACATCACCCAAAGCCCAGCCTGGGAGACCAAGGGGGGGAAATGAGGAATCAACCCCAAGCTGGAGAGACAGAAATCAGGATGGTGGCACTGCTGGTACTGAATGCTTCATCTCCTTCCTGGCTACACAGAGAAGATGTGAATAAAACAGGGGAATCTGGGGCCTTTCTCACAGAGAAAATCAGAGAAAGAGGTTTTTTTTAGGATATATGCAGTCTGGGGAGAGGGACAAGCTCCTAATCTGTGTCTAGATGCTGAGGGCAGATTTATCTCAGTTGATGGTGCTACAGGGAGGAGCCTGGTGCAGGGTGTGATGGTTTGGTGTGGGACAGGCAGGTATCAGCCGATGGTGTACCCCCTGCCCGTGCCATCCCATCAGTTGCCTCGGCGCTGCAGCCAGCCTGTTCAAGGGGTTCTGCAGTGTGGATGGTACCAGACACTACTGCAATAATAAACATGAATTAGTAATAATAGTAGCAATCACTGTGTGATCTTCAGGCTCTAAAATCTATTAATCTCTGATGAGATCTGCATTGTAGTAAATCCTTCTGTAACATTCTCTGGGCCACCTTATTTAAATATTTGCTTAGTGCAGCAGATAACCCTCATAAAATGGAGTGATCTGTCAGGAGGAAATAAATGGAATTTCCCCCTCCTCCAGCCACCCAGCTGCCTGTGCTCCAGCCCATTCTTTAAGCAAGGAAAGTGCTGTGCAGTGTTAAGAAATTCTGTGTATTATAGTTGGAGGGGTTTAGACCCAGCCCTGTGGCTGTGAATTCACAGCATCTTCACCCAACACACATACACAACCCTGATTTCCATTATGTCTGCCTGTCAGGCATTTCTCACTGGTAATTGCAGAGAATCCTTCTCTGTTTGGTTCTGACCAGAATAAAAATAGTGTCTCTGCATTTCCTGTAGTGCTTGTTTTATGCAAGTGTTCCAGTCAAATCCATTGTTGACAAGCATTTGGGAGGGAAGAATACGTTTGAATTCAATATGCCTGAATATAAATGGAAATTCATGGTGCCATCTAAGAACCAAGCAGTCAGCCATAGCACAGATCAGTGCTATTCACCCAGTGAAAATTAATCACCACAGCCCAAAATGTGTGATACCTTGTATAGCTACACACTCATTCAAGAGGAAGAACGTAAGAAAATAATTCTCAACTGCATTTAAAGAGGTTTCACTCTGCTTCAGCAGCCAGCTAGTCTGGAAAGCTGTCTGCCTAGCTTGAGAGAATAGTTTCTATGGGCAGCCCAGAGTCAGTACTTAGATTCTTTGCTGTTCCTTTCTCACAGGTTTTATTGCAGATTGGTTAGATCTTTCTGTATGTCCTGGGTTCTAATGCATGATGGCATCTATGGCTGAGCTATCAGATGCACAGGGACAATACAGGTGCCTCCAAGCTCCCAGAAATTACTTCAGGTTATCAGATTCATAGTTCGGTAACGATGCTGCAACTTAGTGGATCATGATGAGCATCAGGCCTGTGCATCATGTAAGCTGTGTGCACTCTTTGCAGTCATTAATTGTAGTTCATATTCCTTGGTACAGCTGATCACATCTCTATGTTTGCAGACCTCCTTCTGTAACAGGTTGGACCATCCTCTTTAAATAAGATTTAATACTTAAATTGCATGACCCACAAATGGGTCAAACCACACCTGATGTATTTCTAAGTTTGAAGAGTCTCATATCAGTTGAGTATTAAGATTATTTTCAGAGTCCTTGTGAAGGAATTGGTGACCTGCACTCTGAAAATAATTGGATTTCTCGTTGCATTGGACTAGGAGCACACTTCCAGTCAATCACCATGTCCCATCGGAGCAATGGAAATCTGTAGTAATGAGCAGTATCTCTTAAAACACACTAACTCCTTCACCTGTGATCATCTGACCGTATCCTAAAGCACCTAATTTAAAAGCTATTAGGCCCTCATGTGACACATAGTGTGCTGTACATGCTACAGCAGACAAAAGCTCCCATATTCCATTGCAGCCTCTAACTTCATGCCTTTACTTATACATCTGTCTAAACTTCCTTGCTCTCCCCATCAAGCCGAAACCTCAGTCTGCTGTAAGCAGGACAGGGCTGAGAGGTGCCGTTGCAGGGTGGCTGCGAGCTGATCGTCTCTGACCAGCTCCCCTGCCACTTTCCACAGGAGAACAAGTCATTAGTCCCAGTGTCACAGCCAAATTCCAATCTAGGTCATTACAAGCAGTTTAATTTCCCCCAGTGGCTTCATTTGGACACGGTATTCATCATTCTTCTCAGAAACAGTTATTGGGAGCATTGCTGTGCATTGATGACAGAGGCTTTTTTCCAAATTTGGCTGCTTGTCAGTGACAGAAGAAGCTTCTCCAGGACAGACAGACAGACAGATTTTGTAGAAATCTTTGACATCTCTTGATACTCCACACAGAGGAGGATACTATTTCTATAAAGGCAGCACCATGTCCTTTTTGACAGTCCTGTCTGCACCATGACCTCAAGCTACATTAAAAAAAGTGTCTTACAAGTGGTGTGGACACAAGACATGTATGCACACCACGGGCCACAAATGGCACTTAGAGGGCCTGTCACATCCAGCTGCTGTGCTTGCTGGGGGAGGGGCAGTTCATCTCCACGCTGAGTACACCCCTTCCCAAGGCTTGTGCTGTCAGTGGCTTTGGCCCTGGGAGATGTTGGGAGAGTTATAAGGCTGTTTTTAATCACAGTGTGTATTTTTGGAAATTGAGTGGAATCCTTTAAAACCCTGCTGAACCTTGTGTCCTCTTCCCTACGAACAGTTTCTCCATTATCAGCAGTAACATTTTGACTCTGACTGTTTAAGCAACATGCAGTTTATGAGGCTTTATGGTGCTTCAGAAAAAGAATATGGAAAAGCAAAGGAAGCCTCCATCCCCTTTGAACCATGAGCACCCAAAGAGAACTTGCTCTACTGTGTGTTGTGGGCAAGTTCGTAAATAATGCAGAGCGTTACATACACCTAGCCGGAAAGAGGGCAGCAGGTTTTTTGGAGAGGTTTTTGTTGCCACCAAGAAACACAAGAGACTGTAGTATCCTAGCTGGTGTGTAGAGCTGCCTGCACAGCATGTAATTATAGGTAAAACACAAAAGGATGAAGAGAACCACATTTCAGCCCTGTGTTGCTCCCACCCTTCCACCTCTCTGACCTGCAATGTCTCGTTTACTCCGCACGCTTTTTCAAAAGGCTATGAGTTTCCAGGAGCCTATGCAGAGCCCCAGTTAGGAAACATTTGACCCTGATCAAGACAGAATCGTTAATTCTTATTCTTTCTGATCTGAAGAGGATTGAATCCCTCTGTCTGGGATCATCTATTATTTGGACTCCTGGATGCCTGAGAGTCTGAAGTCAAATGGGACTAGATTATCATACTCTGGGGTATGCAGGCAATGTTTTGCTCCTCTGAGCTAATGAGTGGAGTCTGTTAAGGGACCTGATTATTCCTACGTAACTTATACAGCTGCTCCTACACAACTTTCTCTCCCAAGTTGTAAGGATTCAAGATTGTCACACTGCAACCCATTTCTGAGACTGCATAAAGCAGACAAATGCTACATGGAAAATACTCCATGGGTGCTTCTTCTGAGATTGTATCCTAGACAGATGTCAAAGAAGTACAGGACACACATGTTAAATATTCCTTTGAGAATCTGTCAGTGCTGATACCCAAGACTACAATGAATGGGAAAGCAGTAAGCCTCCTGGCATGCATATAAATGGCTCTGTAACTACAGCCTGTTGATAGCAAGCTTTCAGGGCTTCCTCCTCAAAGCATCCAGCACTACTACAACTAAGGTCACCAGATAGAAAAGGGAGAAATGATGCCCACAGGGAACAGCAGATACAGCTCGCTTCTCTTTAGGAGAGGCGGTTTCTTTAAACAACTTCTATGGATATTTGTCCTCTGTGATTGTGTGATTCTCACCTCTAAGCCCTAAATGCAGAAGACCTAGCTACATTATGAATATGTATATGTATATAAATATGTATGGCCTAACTATATGGGTATATAGGTTGCAGCATTAAACCATACACACAAACCCCACCCCGGCTCTGGATCATTTGCTTTCCCCATGTATCTTCATGTTGTTGGTTGCTCACCATTTTCACCCCACCTTTTCGCCTGTCCTTCCCCTTCTACTCTGTCCTCCCAAATCCCCCATCCCCACCACCATATATCAGCTGTGGCTCTCACCCTGGGCTGGAGCATCAGGCACAGTTATCGGAGGACAGTTTGCTGGGTGAGGGCTCTTTCTACACATAATGTAACGTGCTGTATTGTTCCACTATGTGTTCTAACAAGCACTGAAAAGGTTGAGAAATGTGACCCTGCAGTGGAGGCAGGACTGAGCCTCCTCCACCATCCCTTGCACAACACTTACTTTACCTGGGCACTGAACGATGTTGCTTCTCCCTCCTTTGACTGTAATGCATAAATGAACATAAACCAGAAAGAGATTTGTCCCATAGTCCAACCCCTGAGGTGCTCCAGACAGGCTAACAGGCATACGATACTGTCAGCATCTCACTCAGCCTGGTTGTATTTCACAGTCCAGTATTTTCCCCTTTCATAAATGACAAGAGTCACTGGGATGGAAAGAACAAATCAACTGACAGGAAAAAAGCTAGAGTTGGTATATCATACCCCAACATGCATATTCAACTTGGGAATAGGCTGTGCTCATCTCTGCATGTAGGATATCATAGAATCATAGAATTATTAAGGTTGGAAAACACCTCTAGGATCATCAAGCCCAGCCATCAACACAAAACCACCATGCCTCCTAAACCATGCCCTAAAGTGCCACGTCTACATGTTTTTTGAACACCTCCAGGGATGGTGACTCCACCACCTCTATGGGCAGCCTGTTCCAATGCCTGACAACCCTTTCGGTAAATAAGTTTTTCCTAATATCCAATCTAAACTTCCCCTGCTGCAGCTTGAGGCCATCTCTTCTTGTCCTCTCACTAGTAACTTGGGAGAAGAGACGAAAACCCACCTCACTACAACCTCCTCTCAGGTAGTTGTAGAGAGCGATAAGGTCTCCCCTCAGCCTCCTCTTCTCCAGGCTAAACAACCCCAGCTCCCTCAGCCGCTCCTCATAAGAGCTGCTCCCCAGACGCTTCACCAGCTTCATTGCCCTTCTCTGGACACGCTCCAGCACCTCAATGTCCTTCTTGTAGTGAGGGGCCCAAAACCGAACACAGTATTCAAGGTGTGGCCTCACCAGTGCCGAGCACAGGGGCACTATCACCTCCCGGCTCCTGCTGGCCACACTATTCCTGATGCAAGCCAGGAGGCTGCTGGCTGCCATGACCACCTGGGCACACTGCTGGCTCATATTCAGTGCCAGCTGTCAACCAACATCCCCAGGTTCTTCTCCACCGGGCAGCTCTCCAGCCACTCTTCCCCAAGCCTGTACCATTGCATGGGGTTGCTGTGACTGAAGTGCAAGACCCGGCACTTGGCCTTGTTGAACCTCATACAACTGACCTCAGCCCATCGATCCAGCCTGTCCAGGTCCCTCTGCAGAGCCTTCCTACACTCAAGCAGATCAACACTCCCACCCAACTTGGTGTTGCCTGCAAACTTACTGAGGGTGCACTCAGTCCCCTCATCCAGATCATCAGTGATAATATTAAACAAGACTGGCCGTAAAACTGAGCCCTGGGGAATCCCGCTCGTGGCTGGCCACCAACTGGATTTAGCTCCGTTCACTACAGCTCTCTGGGCTCAGACATCCAGCCAGTTTTTTACCCAGTGAAGAGTACACCCATCCAAGCCATGAGCCGCCAGCTTCTCTAGGAGAATGCTGTGGGAGACAGTGTCAAAGGCTTTGCTAAAGTCCATGTGGACAACATCCACAGCCTTTCCCTCATCCACCAGGTGGGTCACCTGGTCACAGAAGGAGAGGAGGTTGGTCAGGCAGGACCTGCCTTTCATGAACCTTTGCTGGCTGATCCCCTGGTTGTCTCACACTTGGCTGGTGAGCTCACTCAAGATGAACCACTCCATAACCTTCCCCGGTACGACAGTCAGGCTGACTGGCCTGTAGTTCCCAGGTCCTCCTTCCAGCCCCTCTTGTAGATGAGCATCACATTGGCAAACCTCCAGTCGTCTGAGACCTCCCCTGTTAACCAGTAATGCTGATAAATGACGGAGAGTGGCTTGGCAAGCTCCTCCGCCAGCTCCCTCAGTACTCTTGTGTGGATCCCATCTGGCCCCATAGACCGGTGAGTGTCCAGGTGGTGCAGCAGGTCGTAAACTGTTTCCTCCTGGATTATGGGGGGTTTATTCAGCTCCCCATCCCTGCCTTCCATCTCAGGGGGCTGAATATCCTGGGGATAACTAGTCTGATGTTTAAAGACTGAGGCAAAGAAGGCATTTAGTACCTCAGCCTTTTCCTCATCCTTGGTGGCAATGTTCCCCTCTGCGTCCAATAGAGGATGAAGATTCTCCTTGGCTCTCTTTTTGTTGTTAATGTGTTTGTAAAAAAACTTTTTGTTATCCCTTACAACAGTGGCCAGATTGAGTTCTAGCTGGGCTTTTGCCTGTCTAATTTTCTCTCTGCATGACCTAACGAGATCCCTGTACTCTTCTTGAGTTGCCAATAAAGGTATGTCTAGGCATCTCTCATTTTTCTTTATTAGCAAAAATGTAACTTTGCCATGTATTGCCCTGCAGTTTGAGAAGTAGGCACTACCTGAAATAAACAGATGCCAAGAGCATATAATCACCTAGAAAATGCCGTTTAGTTTCTGTACCCATAGACCTCAATTATTAGGAGCAAAACACATTCCTCGCTGGTGGCTGAGATCATGAAGATGAATAACCAGTGGAGCTCCCCTGGACCTGGATGCTGCTTTGTCCCTGTGGCTCTCCCTTGTCCAAGCTGTTGGATCCCACAGGGTAAAGTCAGTGTTTTTCTGGTGACTTTGTTTTAAGCTACACCTCTTGAGAAATTGCAGGCTTTTTCCTTTCTTTGATGAAGTTCTGGATCTTGCTGTAGTGCCTTCAAGAATTGCTTAGAAAGAAAAAAAGGGTATGCGTGTGCAAAAGAATTCTTTCTGCTGAGCAAAATATCCTATGAAAATATGTTTCCAACAAAAAAGGAAAAACATTGCTACATTTTTCTCTTTTGTTGAGGCAAAGCAAACCAGAAATATGGGCACTTTTCTGAAATATGAAATCATATTCACTGGAGAAATATGGGATCATGTTTCCAGACCAGCATGGAAACATTGCATGAGATGGAGGTCTTGCCACAACTGTCCAATTTACACTTGGAAATGTACTTTTCATGTGAACACTGTTGTGCTAATAAACCTCTTTACAGTTTGGTTTTTGTTCATGAAGGATTAGATGTTGCTTTGCAGGAGGGTGAGGGAACCTCTATAAGTCAGATGTAATGCTGCTAGTCAAGGCTGGACAGCATGAACATATCCTGCTTGGGCATAATCCTGTCTCAGCATATAACAACCTGCATCTACAGAAGATGTCCTGAAGGGTGGGTTGTTGAATGCTTCCATCTGCTGGCACAGGAAAGACTGGATGAGGGAAATCGCTTTGGTTTTGTGAAAGGGATTTATGTGCCATTTTTCATACAGAGTCACAAAACGAAGTAATATTTTTTTCAGATTATTTCTCCAATGTGGAGACATTGCAATGTGGACATTGCAATGGAGATGGCTGGGTTTGAGCCATGGCTGCTCCTTGCTCAAGAAAGGAAAGGCCCATAATAATTCAAATCTCTTCAAACATGAATGTAAGTCTGCTGCAGTCAGCTCCAGGTTCACAGTCCTAAGGGCATCTCAGGAGACTCAGGAGTTTTCATCTTCTTTTCCCCACCATTCTCTGATTTGTTCCTGACAAATACCCCTGTCTTTGTTTCCATTTCCCCTTGCTAAATGCTGAGAAAGTACTACTTGCTAGATGAGAAATTACCCTTTTCCAGTAGAGGAAACTGGGACAGACTAATGATGCAGGATGAAAGAGCAGTATCAGTATCAAACAAAACATTGGGCTTTCTCACACTCAGCTCCTTTAGGAAGTCATTCCCCAGAGCCGCACAGAAAGACATCATGTTTCTGCCCAGCCTATTTCTGGTGCCAGAAGGCAAACAGCCCAATAGTTAACATCATTTGCACTCTTGAAGGCAAGTTCTGTTGTTCAGAAGCACAGAACAAGTAAAACATTATTCTCTCTGAGTCAGCCATAATAATGAAGTAAAAACATGTCTCACAGATATTTTATGAGCACTTATTTTTGAAGAGCTTCCCAGTGTAGCTCTTTCTCAAAACTGTCTTGCTTGTTCAGGGTCTCATCTCCTTCAGACGAATAAGGCAAGGAGAACTGCTGTTTCCTATGTTTGTGAATGGACTTTGAGATTCTTTGTCTGTATCATTAAATGGCCTGTCTGTATCATTAAATGAAGACCTGGTGAGTTCTGATACTAGTAAAAGCTAGTATCTATTACATTTATATCATTCATTTTTAAATTATTTTTCTGAAGGATGGGATTGTCCTCTCTTGCAGGATCACAGTGTTGTGAAATAGAGTCAAGGTAGTAGACATTGTAGACTTAAAAGACTTTACATTACCGTCACCGATTTTGTTCATGCATCATTACGCTTATTAACGTATATCAACAGGACATAAGGAAGAGCAGTTACATCAGTCCTGTTAGATCATCACTCAGAGATTAGAAGTGAATAAAAACTGCAAAGCATTCTCCATAAATATTCATTGGAGTTGTTTATAATGCAGTTACTCTGAAGACAGCCAGGCATCATGGCTGGAGGTACTGTATCGATTTTCTCCGACAGATAACAAGATTAAATCTGCTCAGTGTACAAGTCAAGAGATTTCTTTTTGAAAGGAAGTTCATGTGGAGCCAATCAGTGATGTCTCTGATGAACTGAGCCTTTCAGAAAGTGCTGAATCACCAAATCAAAAGTGTTTCTGGAGATCTACTGGATTTTATAAATTATCTTTTGGAGCATTACTCACACCCAGTTCAGAATTTCTTAACACACCTAGGGGAGACACTCATTTAGAAATTGCTTGAAACATGGAGATTTCATCATTAGCTTAGAATTTGGTAGTGCTGGTTTTGCATCCTTCATAGGACTGAGGTGAAATCAGGTCTTCCTTTTCCCAGATGAATGATTCAGTTAGTGACTGGGGCAAGGAGTTGAGCAAGAATACATCCTTGTTGTTTAGGCAATGTCTTTCACAAAAGGAAATTATAATTTTCCCCAGCTCTATCCTCTATATCTATTCTTAGCTCAGACACATCCTTAATTAATTAATTAATTATTTATAATTAATTAATTATAATTAATATTCCTTAAGATAATAGAAAGACTAAAAAGTCACTCTAGTGATATAAAATGAATATGTGCACCAGTTTGGTCAGTGATCTTGCTTCCCATGCAGTAGCTGACATATTCAAAAGTTGTCTTTTAATGCAAGAAGCAATAACAATGCAATAGGGAGTAAATTGTGAACAAGGTAATGAAAACAATGAAAATACCAAAGGACAGTACGGCATTTTAAAAAGCTATAAGCATTCGGTATATTTCTTCCAGCATCACCTACAAGTCTAGCTGGAGAGGGGATTCTGCTGGGCAAGGGGCTGTAAATACACATTTAAGATCAGTACAACAAAGAGATGGATGGGTGGGATGAGGGGCACAAGGTAACCGGGACACAAGATCAATGCAATAAGCAGCAGCAGGCTCCGCATACCATCTGCCTGGTACTCTTTCCTAGCCCCATTAAGGCTCACTTTCACATCACACAGATTAGCCGTCTGTTTTCACCCACCCCACAAGTGACAGTCTAACTGTGTTTGACAGAATATATGTTTTTTTCCCACCTCCTCCACAAGCCCTTTCCTTTGTCCTCTTTTCAGCAGTTCTGACTTCTGCCAGAGGATTATGCTGACAATTTAGCGTGAAAAGGAAATTAGAAATGCACCAGTGTTCCTCACATAAGCAGAGCTACAGCTTGAATGAAAACATTAATTCAGATTAAAACTGAATCACTCAGTGATTCATCTTTTTAGTACATGAGTGTGTGTGTATGTGTATGCACTTGTGTGTACCACAGCGATGTTATTGTTGTTAGGTCTCTGTATATGACCTACCCGATTAATAGAGTGACACAGTCTGCAAATATAATTCCTACAGCTAAGTCAGTGCATCAGGTAACACACAGATCCCCAAGGAGAGAAAGTATGCTCTAGAAACTCTAGGAAAGAAAAGCTGGTTTCTAGGCTCCACCTTACAACAGTATAAGAGCAATGCTAGCGACAGCTCAGCTATTAATGGTCTCAAGCAAGCTCTGCTCCCTGAGAACCAAATACCAATAACCTGCTGCTGCATCACCTCTGATCTGTCCCAGCCAAAGCCAACCATTCATTTGGGGCAGGGCTGGGACAGCAGACAGACAGGGGGAGGTTTAGACATGTCTTCAGGGAGTCTACCTACCCAGAGGAGCTGGGTAGGTAGCCACTTTTCCAACTCTCTCACGTCACTTTCAACTGCTGATATTTCCCTTCCATAAAGTGGAACCACTGTGAAATCCATCTAAGGAAATTATTAGATTTAATTTCTAAAGCTTTATGTGACCCTGGTGTAGAAAAAAATGCCATATGGAAAGAAAACCTGCCAACTAAAATCTAGCCCTAAACACAGAATATATGGTACTTCCTGGTGTGGGTGAGAATGAAGTGTCAGAAGTTCCAGTTTGAAGTGGCCAGAAGGGACTAACCCTTAAAAAAAGCAGAAAAGCCTTTTTCTAAGATCCTTGAGGGAAGAAGTGCTTTCAGGTTCCTAAGGACTTGTGGTACAAGTGACCTGCAATTAAGCATAATGAGAAACAACTCCACAGCATCCTCTCAAAGTGTATAGCAGTGTATGTGCCTCTCAGCCAGGGGTAAAGATAAATGGAAAGAAATAGCAGAAGTGGGACAGGACGGCCTTCAAACTGATTAGTCAGAATGACAATATCATAACACAAGCCCATGACTCACTTCAGATTTTCTGTTCAAAAAAGTTGCATTTCCTTAGCTATTGCCATGGGCATCCCACAGAGTTACACCAAAGTCAACAACAACAACAGAAGAATTACTTTCAGTGTGCCAGGTTCATTTTAAAAAGCAGTATAATTAGAAATAAATTAAATATGATCAGTTGTTGGGGCACTTCATGTTGTCCATGCATAATTAAGGAGAGCAATCACATGGTACTGCAGGCAGCAGACAGTCAAACAAAAAAAGCATGATAAGAAGACAGGGATGCAATCAGAAAAGGCAGTACCCAGAGGAAGCGACAGAAAAGCCATCTGTTTGCTGCCTGTTGGATTCCACCTAGAAGATTAGTTCCTGTAATGTGAGGCTTAGCTTCTTTCTTCTAAGTAAATAAAATTTCTCTATACATAGGAGCAGAAGATTAGCTGCAGTCGGAACAGCACTAAGGTCCCCTCTGCCGAGTCCTGCCTCTGACATTTGCTCCTCCCAGATGTTCAAGAAAAAGGTTCAAGCACAGGTTAAATGAAGACTGATCCTTTACCTGTTCCATCTTCTCAGCTTACTGAGGCTGTACCCATCCATGGATTTATCAGCCCCTTATCACAGAACCACAACAGTACACTTTCCCTGCATTAATTTGTCTACTAATTTTTAGTGTGAATGAATATGGCATCCACATTACCCTGCAGCAATGAGACCCACAGTTTAAAGATGTCTTGTGCAGGAAAAAATATCCTTCAAGTTTTTTCAATAATCTTCTTGGCCTTTTTTTGTTTGAGTCCTACAACTTCTCATATAGTGAGAAAGAATGAAGAATCATTCAACTTCTCAATGAACAAGCTGTTTTGCACTTTCAGACAGTCATTGCCTTTCTATGTGCTTTTTCTTCTACATCTCAGGGGAACCAAAGCTATACATAGTTTTCAAGCAGTCCGAACAGTGGTTAATTACATTTCCTGGTATGTTCTCTATTCCTTCCCCAGTAATTTCTAAAATTTTCTGTACCTTCTGACTCATTCCCACTGAGCCTTGAGCTAATGTTTTCATAGTAGTTTTCAAAGCAAGTCCAAAATCTCTTTCCAGAATGCTAATAGATAACCTACAGTTCACCACTGTGTAGGTTATAATTACTGTTGTTTTTCCCAATGGTCATTATTTGGCATTTCTTAATATACGAATTTCATCTTCTGATTTATCACCCAGTCCCTCAGTACTATGAGAAGCTTCTGCAGGTCCTTACACTCATTTTAGCCTTCTCTGCCCTGAACAAACTCATATCAACAGGAAATGGTATTACCTCATCTCTTTGCATATCGTTTGTGAACACCCTGAGTAACACAGCCCCAAGCACAGGTTCCTATGCAATGGCACAGGGTAACCTCCCTCCAACATGAGACCACTGCTCCTAGCTTTTATCCACTTAGTAAATCACAAAACGACCTTCTCTCTTACTCCACGACAGCTTAATTTTCTTAAGAACCTCTGGGGAAAGAACATGTTAAAAGCTGTTGAGAACCCTAGTATATTGTAGCAACCAGATCACCCTTACCTACATACTCACTGATTCCTCAAAACAACAAAAATATTTGTCTGGCATGGCTCCTCTCTGCAGAGACTTATTCTTTCCTATTTTGTCATCTTTATCACTCTGTCTTTTAATTCTATTCTTTAGTATAGTTTTTGTTCTTTGCACCTTAAAGTCCTGCTGGCCTGCAGCTTTCCAGCCTCTCCTTCCCTGGAGCCTTTAAAAAAATCAGTACACCAGTTGCAACCTTCACTTCCTCTGTGCTGAGGAAGATGTAAACCACAAATTTACATCCCCCAATAACAGCTGAGCAATTTCATATCTGAGTTCCTTTAGAACTCATGAGAGAAGCCCATCTGCTCCTGGCAATTTGTTATTACTCATCTTACTGATTCACCCCTAGACCTCTTCTACCAACAGTTCAGTTTGAGGCAGTTGTTCTGCCTTGTCCCCCATAGAGAAAGACTCTGGTGAGGTACCCTGCCTGAACTCCAGAACATTGGTCTACATGGTTAAACTTCCCTGTGGGTCCTATTGCACTTACCTGCCCTCCAGGCTCCTAGGAAGGCTTCTGGCTCCTGATGTGCCTGGGGCAGTTTATATTATTTTTTTTATGCCTTCAGCAAGCTGATCCTCAAAATCTGTCTGAGGTTTGCCACATTGCATGTCTACTTTTTGCTTTCTCAAAAGTGGTTGTCTTTTTCTCTGTTTTCCTCACTGGGACACAGCTTCCAGTTTGCAATCTCCACTTAGGTAATGCAAATATACAAAGTGGGTTGCATCCATTTCATACTACAAAGAACCACTGTGTTTCATTTGACCCTGTAACACGTTCTCAGGGCTTGACTCACGCTGCTTTAACAAAGAGCTGGGGCTGTCGAAGATGCTACTGCAGCGATCAGGCTGTGTACCCATGTCTCCTGCACACCCATGTCTCCTGTGCACCCATGCCTCTTGGCCTTTGTGGCAGAAGATGGTAGTTTGGTGGCTATGTGAGGTACAAACACACCATCCATTCAGCTGAGTCTGCAACAGGAGTGGTGTAATGGTGGTAACTAATGCACTGAGGGTGGGAGTTTGGTTTCTGGCTGACTTGCTAGAGGCGGCTAGAGACAGTGATGGACAGAGCAAGGGGCTGACAGAAACTACAGCCAAGCAGAGAATTTGAACAGAAGAAAAACTGCCAAGGGTGACTTGCTGCATATCCTTGGGGTGATTAAAAGAATTACTCCCGCTATGGTCCCTGTTCAAGGCTAGCAAGTCCATAGCCTGCCATTATGCAGAAATCCTTTTATGTACTATTAAAATGCAGCCAGCTCTGCACAAAGCAGGGCTGTCCTTTAACAACGTCCATCAACACTGTAAAAGACAGGAGCTGAAATGAATATTATTTCTAACAGAAATCATTACAATTCTAAACAAAGAAATCTTTTAAAGTACAAAAAGAACAGGATAGAGCAAAAAGGAGAAAAATCTAATTGTGTTTGTAGAAACCCTGCTATTAGGGAACTAGTACAGTTAGAGTTCACCTTCTGTCCTTGATTTAAAAAGGCGGGCATGGCTAATCCATAAAACTAAAGTCTCCTTTACTTTGCAGTTATTTAAAATATTCCTTCGTATTTCAAGGTGCCCTTTTTATGGCGGTGGGAAGCTTAAAAATAAATATGGTTCAATCCTTTTTAAAGGTGTAACCTTTCAGAACATGCCCAAAAGTCAGCAGGGAGAAGGGCAGTCTGAAACAGGCATGGAAAGCCAGAAGAAAAGAGCAACATGTCACTTCAATGCTTCGAACAAAACTTGTTCTTTCTAGCCATTTTCTTAAATTAATGATGGAGGGATGATACACTGTTGTTTATAAGAATTAAAAAGCTGGCATTTTTGTGAATAATGAGATAGTCCCAGGTGGCAGAAAATTCTGTCCTTACATATTTCAGTCTTTAAAGTCCATTCTGCCATCCTTCTTTTAAATGTCTTGCTCCAGTCTCAGGCCTCTTTTGGGAATACACATCTTTGATCAAGGGTCCATCCTGCCTTATGAGCTTCTGCTGGCAAAGAGTTTCAAAGCAGCTTTGCTCCCCTGAAGTCAATCAAGGTACATGCCCACCTCCCAGACTGGAACATCAGAACCACTGACTTTGGTGGGGATGTGTCATGCTTGCAAGACCAGCTCCTCCACTTGTTCTTGTGACAGGCAAGCCTGGAAATGGTCTTTTTATGGTCATGCTTAGCTCTAGGCCTTAGGTCATGATTTCAGTATATTTACGCACATGCCTAAATTTAGTTGACTTATGGCTATGAAAAAATCACCTTTTTTTTTTTTTTTCAGCATATGTGTGCATTTAAGTATGATCATGAACAACACACACAAACTGATCCACATACTTCCCCTACCACAGAACCCACTTCTGTGTAGGCAAAGTGACTGAAACACAGACAACAGATAATGTATTAATGTGCTTCTGTGACCTGCTGTACTCATGTATGTGAATGCTTCCCAGTACTTAATGTGTTTTTAATGAATCTGAGCATCAGGAAGGGAGACAGAAACTTTCAAAATCTGTTGGCCAGCACTCTTTTCCATGCTCATCTCAGAGGAACTATTCCTGGATGTGGCATTTGGCAATATGAGGAGTGCGATCAGAGTCTGGCCTATTGTCTCCTCTTTCACCTGAATTTAGATGTTATTTGCTGAGCATAAAATAGACAAATTATGACATGGCAGAGGAACAGAAAAGATATCTGCTTAATTTTAGTAATAGGTTTTCTGAAGCTAATTCTATTCAAATAAGGGCTGTGTTTTGGGTGCATCACCACAAGTTATATACATCAGCAATGCCAGGATCTAAGCAGAGGTTACTGCGTTCCAAGTGAAAAACCATCATCATCCACTCAAAAATGTGATCAGATAATGAGTGGCTCTGAAGTAGATAATTTGACTTCATTCAGAGATGGCTCAGCACCAGATAATACCTGACCCAAATCTCTTTCTAATTCATCTAAAACCTACTATTGGCCTAATTTCATGCACTGTTTCTTGAGGTGACCTCTGATGGGCCAGGGGCAGAAGAAATTAAATGAAAGACAGTGTTGACACTAATTAATTTCAAAGTCCTGACATAAACCTTCATTTTTTCCCTCCATGAGGATTGTGTGCACATTTTTCGAAAGGAGAGGCTGATTTAAAAAAAGAATGATTGTGTGTGTAAATGGCAAATAAAGGTTTGAAAAAAATTTCAGTATATGGCATATCTTAAACAGGAAGAAAAGGGAACTCCCGTGCCCATTGTACATGGATGAAATATATAAACCAATAAGACTGATTTAATCCACAAAATCAGTACTGAGAAACGTTACCAAAGAACTACTCATTGACTTTCCATTTGTTTGTAGACATGTTTCTGGAATAATAATGGCAATTCATTTACTCAGGCACTGGTCGGTGGCTACAGAGGCATTGAAAGCCATGGCTGAGTTTGTTGGCCTGCATTCCTCTGTCAGTAAAAAGAATGTTTCTCACTCAGAAATTACCATCAGGATAAGAACCCAATAATAAATTGAAAACTGTAGGCTTTCTGGGTAGGATCTGCAAAAATATTCATGGTGGATATAATTCAGCCACCAGTAAAATCAGTAGGAGATTGACTGAATACATGAAGGCAGCAAAATCATGCCAACCCTGAGGGTCTACTAAGGTAGAAACCCTAATTTATTTGTTAGTTAAATGAAACTTCAGCAACATGGAAAAGTCATAGGATCCTTCCAGCATCTCTGACCATATTGATCTTCCAGTGAGGCAGAAAGACTCTGCTCCCCATTTCATGACTGATTTAGTTGTGCAGTTCAAAGCAGCCCATGTCTTACTGATGGGCTCAACGGGCTGTTACTCTCCATAGCTGCTCTGGGAAGGTGGATACTGCTGCTTCGTCTTGCGCAGCACATAGCCACAGGGCCTGTGCTGGCTCCTGTGCTCATCTCCAGAAATATGCCCCAAGCTTCTCAACAGCAGGATGGCAGAGGTGGATATTTGGCTCAGCTTTGGAAGTTTTGCATAGCTTGGAAACTTAGCCTGACACTTGATAAAAAATTATTTCCCTGTATGCTCAAAAGCTATCCAAAAGGGGGGTTTTGTTTGTTTTTAGAGTGGTTTTAGTTTAATAGCAACCTATCCCTGGTTTAGTGAAAGTTTATAAAACCAAACTCACATTGCCTTTAGTATATTTTTTTCCTTTTTATTTTTACTCTTTCCAATGTCCTATCCCAGTACCGTTATCCCAGTTTCTGCATTTTCCTGGACACTAAAATCTCTCAACCTATCATATTAGCAGTTCTGAATGGTTCTCCTTGCACTTAGTTGAAAATTTACCTAGGTAAACTCTTTGTTATGGATAACGCTATTTACTTATGACTAGCACATCATTATAAATCAAAAACCTGCTCAGGTTTTGCATATAACTTATTCATACAAAAAATAAGCTGAGGAAACAAAAAGGGCTTTGGGGTGTTACTCAGACACCATATAAATCTCAGTAATAAATGTATCTTCCCTCTATTACTCTTTCTTTCACAAAAATTAAAGTTTTAAATGGTGTACAAGAATCTAAATCAATTCAGTAAAGCATTTAAGCACAGGCTTATCTTTAAGCAACCAAGTAATTAGTCAGATTCAGCTGTTATTCACTGGCTTCAGTAAGTCCAGTCATGCAGACTTCCTTCTGCCTGGTAGTGCACTGCCATGCAACCCCAGTGATGAAAGCACAAATAGTTTTGACCGGAGAAAGCACCTTGCAACCATTTTAAAAGAAGATTGCAATCACATCTGCCACCAGGTTGAGAGGGGTCTGCGATGGGCAATTGCTTCTCTCTAATGTATGTTTGTCATCTAATGACTCGGTTGTGAAGACGGGCATTGGGAGTTCTCTGCTTCCTGATGCAGGAGTGGATCGTTTCTCATGAAACCCACACATCACCATATGTGTCTGAAGACCAGAGGGCAAAAGGGGAGAGTTATATTGCTGACAAATAATTGCAATGTGTCTGTTTAACATTTGCAACAAATCAGCAGCAGCATTTAGAAGGGCTGCCTGGAGGCTTGGAGCTGTCAAGCCAGATAATGGCCCAAAACACTGTTGGCTAATAATAACACCGGGCTTCACTGCACCGTGTTTAAGTGTAAACTCAAGAGGACCTTTTTTTCCTTTCTTTCCCCTCTCTGCAGCCGCTGACATTACATTTTGCAATGGACATCTCAAACAGATTCCAGTCTGTGACCTTCAGAAGACACAACCCAACATCTCCAGCAGCCACACACCCAGCTCCACTGGTGTGAGGCACGGCTGTCACGGGGGCACCATAAAACCCAACACACAGCCCAAAGCTGACCTGGCCACCTTGGTGAGTGGCTGCCCACCCCATGGACAACTGTCACACCGCAAACCATGGTGCCAAGAACAACCCCGATACATCAGGATGGGGTATCTTTTTCTCTGTGTGTGCCTATGTGCTCTGCATGGTGGTAAGCAAGGAAATGGTGGAGAAGATACTGGGTGAGGGCATCGAATTTTACCTTACTTACAGGTTTGTTTCTCTAGCCAAGTGCTCTCATCTGAATGAGTGCTCAGACCCCTGAGAAGAGAGGGTTTGGCTATTTGCTTTTGGTGTTGTCCTGTGGTGGATAAGGTGAATTATCAGGTGGACCTTTTCACTCTCAAAAACAGGGAGGGAAAGGCATAAGCTTCAACACCACAAAGCAAACAGCCCAACCTCCATTGAACACAGTGAGGAAACAATCCTGTGCCACTGTGAACAGCTGTCTCTTGGTGTTAACCAAGATGCAGCTTACTTCAGGGGTGAATCTGGCCTCTATATTTGTATTTGGAGACATCTTCAGTGCTGGAGAAGAAAGGGTGTAAAAGCCATAAAGCACCATACCCAATTAAAATGACTTTCAAAGCCTCAGCAAAATATAAACATGCTCAGCACTGCAAATGTAAAGAAAAAAAATGCTTATTCTCTAAACCCACTATTTTTAGCTCCACTCACCTCAGCCAGTGAGCATGAGGATTTTATTATATCTTATGAGGATTTTATTATACCTTAACCATGTCTGAAAGCATGGAAAATTACAATTCAGACACTAGTCACATCCCATAGTTAAAAAATCAGGGAGATGTGAGTGAAGTAGTGGAGAGAACCCAACTGCACAGGGACAAAGGAGATAAATCGACTCAAGGACCTGTGTTCAAACTGCTGTGAAGCGTAATGGGTTTCATCTCTATCTGAATGCTAAGGCTATAAAGGTACGGCAAGGAGGTAATAGCAGCACTGAGTGTAAAACATCACATTACCTGTAACTGCAAGATGGCAGCATTGTGGGAAACAACTGGCTTGGGGGAACTAAAGGTGAGCAACGTGCCTCATCATTCATCTGGTGAAGTGCTTGGGTTTATGCCAGTGCAGTGTAGGTCTAATTTACAGTAAATTAGAACATTTCTAGTGTCCACAAGGTCCAAATGTTGTTTTGTTTGACAGCTGGAGGATTCAATGGACTTATATCATGGTTTTGCTTCTGGTCAGACAGTGGAGGTAAGAAGACATGAATGACACATGTCCCCATACAGCAGCAGCATAGTGACACCAGGAATGTAGTGGACCAGTTTTCTTCTCCATCTTTTTTTTTTTTCCCAAATACAGGTGCCAAGGAACGGCACAGCTGAGGTCTTCCACTGGCTTCAGGCTCAGGTGAAGGGCACAGGGGACTGAGCAAAACGTTATGTGTTTCTGAAGTGCCCACAAAACTTGGGGATATGCTACCAAAAACAACTGCTCTTTTTTTGTATCCATATCCTAGAAGGCTAAAATAGAAGGTTATGGTTTAAAGTGTTTTCTCATTTACACCAAGGCTGTCCAGCAGCATGTGACTGAAGGAAGAAATAGCGGCAGATAAGCTAAGAGTTAATGGCTCATATTATCTACATTCTGCCACTGTACAGGCTTTGCCATTGCAGCTGGGAAGCCTACAGTACTGGTACCACATGCCCTGCAAAGCATACTCTTCCCCTCAGTTTTCTATTTTTACATGTGCATTTCTGATAAAATTAATATTTCAATTAAAAATCCTCCAAACCAACACCCTCCACCTAAATCCCCGAATACTGAGCATCAATTTAGGTCTTATTCATATATTTTCTTAAGTACAGGGCCTAATTTATGCAAAGACTTCATGTTTGATTTTGGTCAAGTCACTTAACTTCTCAGGAGGGAAATTCATCTGACCTAACTTCAGCTATCTAAAATCAGGTGTCTAGTCCAAGTTTTCTGCATATGCTGCCGCTGTTGTCAGAGAGAGAGAGAGTCCCCCAGAGGGTGCTTCATCTTCTCCTGGTGGAGAGGCCCAGGTCTCTGCTTCAGCGATCATTAATCTTCTATCTCTGCTCTGCTGCTTGCCCAGAAGGACACATCTGATCCAGATCAGGAGTGATTTATGCTGGCTTTATGCACAGATAAACTCAGAGTCACCAGATCAGAGCAGCTGTGAAATGAGGATAATTCTTCCCCCTCTCACTCTTTTGCCTGTTCTGTCCATCTGCATTTCAATCCAGCAAATATTTATCCATGATTAATTTTAGGCAGATTCACAAAAATAAGCAAGGCACAGAGTTTCTGCAGGACTGGGGCCCTGGACTGCAAATCTTCAGATGCAGGTCTGTTTCTCAGCATGTTTTTGTGCAGCAAGCACCGTGCAACTCCAGCTGAGACTTCTAGGTCCTGAAGCATTAAATCATTGTCACCAACACCTGCCCCAGCCGGCGTTCAAACATCTTCCTGCTGCGGATGTGAAGGAATAGGTGGTGTTTACAAAGGTCCCTTCAGTCTCTCAGCCATTTCTGTCCATGGACTAAAACAAATTCAGTTCAGTCTCCCCTCAGTGATCCAACATTGAAATAAAGTCCTGGTTTGTATCAGAGTAATGCTTGCCAAAACACACACCAGCATGCCTCTCTGATCTATCCACAAGGATCACGCAGATAAAGGGCACGTGACAAGCAGGAACTTTTCAAAGCATTTGGACTTGGTAAAGCATTAACAGGCAATTAAAATCTTGCATGAACCCAAGTTTTGCTTCTGCTTGTTTGCAGAGTTAAAACATTGCCTTAAAAAGAAAACAAAACCAAATAGACCTCAGCCACTTAATGAGAATTTCATTATACTACCTCTTATTTACTGGTACGGAAATGCTCAGATTGCTCTGTAAAAATAGCATCCTGTTTCTTTTTCCCATTTCTTAGGTTTTTAACTAATCAGCTTGAAAATGCATTTGCCATTAATCTGATAACCACGGTTTCCTTTAGCAATGATCAAACCCTGGCTTTTACATTAACTTTATTTGAAGATAAGATCCGATTCATTTATTGTATCTTTTTAGTTACGAAATGCAATTTAGGTATAATTATCCCATTTACTGAGCTTAAGGTGAGTTCACTCTTCACCCCAGCCGTCACACGGGACAGTTCTCCATACTCATCTCTTTCCAATTTAGATATTAAAGGGACAATATTGCTTTGGACTTCCATTTTATTGTTTCTTTCATGGAAGTACCAGGAGCCTTAAGCATTATAATAACCACGTGTATACACAGACTTGCTCACAGCAGGTAGATGCTGACCATAGGAACCCTGTGTGTGATTCTTTTCACCTCTCATGCAGGTGTCTGTTTCTGTGCTACCTATTCAAGATCCCATTCTCCAGGGGGAAGAAATAAGTAGTCCCAAATTGTGATTTATCTCTTTTCAATGACTGCCATAGTATGAGACAGTGAGTGCTCTAGGTGGCCTAGCTCTTTCTGCCATCTCCAAAGGGAGGTTTGACAAAGGGTTTGCATGCACATTTCTATTACAATCCTCCACGTGAAGATGGATATATCCCTTTCTGTGTCTAAAGGGAGAAAACAGGCTGAAAGGCCAAGGTTTCTGAGCAGAAGGCGGATCCCTTTACAAATCTAACAGTATTATGACTTCTGCTATACCTGTGGCCCAGCCACAGCGCAAGCATAGTAATCACATATACAGGGCAAGAAGAACCTCTGGAAGACAGTGATACACACACACCAGTGGATGTTGTATCGAGGAGGAGTGTAAAATTCAAGTGTCAGAAGGCATTCTGTTGATAAAATATTTAGAAGTGTCTGCCTGCAATCCCTAAACATGGCATTATCTGAGAGTACTGATAATTCTCACTAGGACGTTTAGGCACTTGTGTGGCATTTGTAAACTGAAGTGGAACTGTAACTGCCCTGTTAGTAGGATGCAGTGCTGAGCCCTGCTTCAATATCACTGCTTTTGGCAGCTGCCTGTTCTCAGGGAACTGTAGGTTTCTGGCTCAGTGCAGTGGGAGTTCTGGTTTGATCTCCAAGTCCAAGCAGCTACTTTTAGGGTAAGCAGGAGCTGGAAACATGGGTGTATTTCCCAGACAGCCACAAAGGGAAAGGCAGGTTGAGATACTCACCATTATATTTCAGGTAATTCCTGATTAATGGTTTCCAGGGAGCATCCCAGCCAAAAGGAGTCTCAGATTGTCTACCCTACAAGGTCTGGAAAAAAGGTATTTAAGACCTTCTGACAGGCAGGTCTGTCCCCACCACATCATCATGACCAGCATTGTAGATGCCACAAGTTGCCTGGGAAGGCAGCTTTTTGTTCCAATGAGCTGATACTTGAGTCTTAGGTAGATTCTTCCGGACGTGTAAAGAGAGAAAAAAATCAGAAGTGCACAAAAATTAGTGGGTTGAATTGTAAAGACCAGTTGCAATATCTATTTACAGGCCCTGTGTTCTACAAAGCTTGCATTGATTTGTTCTCCTATTGTTCCCCTCCTGGTGACAAAGGAGGAGAACATAAAGTTAATTCCCAACGCCAAAGAGCATAGGAATGACAGAGGGAGTGTTAGCCTGTGTAACTGTTAATGTCTCTGCTGCCATAGCAGGCTGGTGAAATAGCAGTTAAATACTTTACTTCAAAAATTCCAGTCTGCACGGTATCCTAGACGTTTGAGGGTATCTGCAGTGATGTCGTTAGCCCGCTCTGGAAAAAATAAGCTTTCGTCTTCAGCTGCTATGACCCTGGGAAATTCATCAGCACAGCTGGATTCTGAGAAGGCATCAAATCACATAATACATGGGGATAGTCAGCTTACTCTTACCTGTATTTAAAAGCAATTTTCTTGTCCTTAAATAATCTACACATGCTAATTAGAAGCTAGTAAAGTGGCTTAAATGGTGTGAAATTAGAATGAATTATTCATGTCATTTCTTGGCTGCAGCAGTTGCAGATAGTGTTTTTGTTTTGGGGAAAAAAGGCTTAAATAATGAGAAGATGAACATTCTTATTAATTTGTTTTCCCAGGAAGAGAAGCCTTTTCTGTTGAACAGGGCTTCAGTTTAGAAGAGTACTTCAGATGAAAAAAAATCATCCACTCATTTAGTCAGTACATGTTGACCAATCTTTAATCACTGACTAGAGATACCAGTGATGCAAAAATAGCCTTTTGCAGGCTACATAGTCCATGCTCTCTGCCCATGGCAAAATGTTTCCTACAGCAGGAAAAATAAGTGAAAGGTTGGTGATTCTGGGTGGAAAATCACATGTTCATCATTTTCTAAGAAACCTTTCTGCAAGGAGTGGAACAGATGGGTCTGTTTCTCCTTGGGAGTAGAGGCCAGCTTTGGTGATGTTCTTTGAACACAAACCCATACAAATGGCCCATGATTCACTAACTCTTTTTTAGAAGAGCTACAGACTTAGATCTTTCTATCTCTTCCAACCTGGGGCTGAATAAGTAGTAGGGAGGGAGATGAAAGGCAGAATACAGAAAAACTAATTTAGCAGGTTTTGACTTAGAGCAACTTTGCTAAAGCAAAATGAATAAGACTTAGACAGAAAGATAATTAGCGGAAATACAATTAAGTTATCCCAACAGGAACTCTCTTCAGTGTCTCAGCTGGAACATGCTGTTCCAATCTCACCAGGTAGAGCAGTTCCATCCAAAGTATTAAGTTAAAGAAAGCACATCCTCATTTATCTGTTTGAAAACAAATTTAAAATCCAACCGGGAAAATACCACAAGAAAGTGAACATAGAGGAGCAGAAATTCAGGAATAAGAGCTGAGGAAAAGCAATAAGGAAGCTGCACCTGCATTTGACTATATGGGTCCAATAACAGCACTTTATGGTACCTGAAGATGCTGTAAGTTTTCTTACTTGATCACAAGGAAATACCCTTCCTTTAAATGACAAAGCTGGCATTCACTGATCTATAATTTATATATGGCTGTGCTCAGGATCCCCAGAAGAGCCTGCATCCTCCCAAACCTACTTCTTTCCCCTCACCCCTCAGCTTACATGCAGCCAAGGTTAGTAGTACAAATCCAAGAGACAGAAAGAGAAGGGACGAACAGAGATCCAACACAGCTTTTCCAAAAAGCAAAGAAACGCAGTAGCCACATAAAAAAGCTACAACTGGGGATGTGAAACTCCAGTGCAACAACCAGCCCAGGGCTGTGATGCAACTGATGGTCAGCCGTGGCATCTTTCAGTGAACACCTAGAAGCAGCCCCTGCTTTTCATTAAAGGGTTGAATTACTTTGCTTTTCTGTAGGATAGAAGTTTATTGTTGGGGCCATTACTCAAAAGTAGATGGCATATGGGAAGTTCACAGCTAAGCATACCCCATAATAATGTGTTCATGTTCCTATTCCCAAAGTCAATGGCAGACACAGGAACAGACCCAGTTTCAACTCTCAGTTCAGTGCCCTACTCACTAGACCACAAAATTGTTTTTTATATAGACAGACATATAAAGATATGGATGGATGGCTCAAAGCCTGATTTTAATGCCATATGGACACCTAAAAATTAGCATTTTAAAATGCAAAGGATTTTAGCTGCTGCATATTAATGAGCCCAGTCCTCTACAGTGAGACAATAATGAAATGACCTATAAAAGCAGTTAACATCAGTAGAAGTGAGATCAAACATAGCTTCAGTGCTAAAACCCCTCCTATGGCTACAGAGGCAAGCACACTTTCTCATCATAATTTGCCCGCCCTATACAGCACAGCCATCTCAAATATTATGGAACTATTTCTGAGTCAAATATCTAACACAATGCTGCCCATTCACCTAAAATCCTGAGCTGCTTTATATCATGTCATCTTGCAAAACTCCTGCACCTGAAGGGGAAAACTCACAGCACTGTCAGAATCAGTTTCAGATCTGGCACCTGTGTGTGTGGATTGACACCCTCAATGAATGAATTTAAAATATCTGTAAAGGACCTTTTTTCCCACAACCCTGCTAAGACTTGTGATTTTCCATTGCGTTTTGTTGTTCTCACGTATACACCTACAGCATAACAAGGTTCACTTTCTAAGCTATTGTACATATTCCTTGTGACAGCAAGCAAAAGAGAGAAAAGATGCAAAGCCACACCATGCCATCAAGCTCACAGCAAGAGAAATGAAACATACGTCTCCAACAACATAAAATGCCTTGGGTCAAGTTCTTGGCAGTGGGACTCCTACAGTTTTCCAGGAACCACAAAACAAGATCTTTGCGCCTTGCCAAGCGCCGCAGATATGTGATCCATTTTGGGGAACATAACTTTAGATTTGTCTTATTCCTGCCTTTTCTCCATTTATTTTAGCTGCTGCAGTGAGATGTAAAATGGCAGAGAATGTCCCTGATGTTGTAATATTTTAAGTCTTTAAGCAATGACATGAAAACTGTTCAATAAGCCTGTTGGGTACTTTGCAGAAATGACAGTGCAGGAAACATGGTTGTCACTCACATTTGCAGATCCTTCGAAGTCTGGAACCAATAAGGATGGAGCAACCACAAGTGGAGTAAGTTACAATAAGCTATGAGAGCAACTTGAAACTTTGAATTCTATTTCCCTGGAAACTTTGATATGTCAGCATTTCCAGTGAAATTAAAAGTCTGTAGAATTGTACTAAAACGAAAAATCGCAGGCTAATCCACAGACACTGACAACCTTTTTTTCTCTAATTAATATACTTCTTTTCTTCTTCAAAGTGTTAGGCTATTTCATTACAAACTCAAATAGGGGACACTTTGATCTAAAAAATAAGGTGGCTTAGATCTATGCTAATTAACAGCTGTCTCTTAAAGACTTACAATAAATTTGATGAAAAAAATGTATTATAATCTGTCATACCTACTATGTGCTTAGTATGAGATCATAGAAGATTTATTTGACATGATACAACATATCACCTAGACATCAGTGTGCTGTATGCCTTGAAACAAAAAATTAGATATATGAAAGTGAAAATAAAATAAATATTATATCTATATGTACCATCTACACAATATATATAAATACTATCTATGTGTCTATGACAATTTATTAAGCCATCCAAAAATAAGACCTTGCTATGACCAAGAATGATATTTTTAAAGCACAAACCTCCCTCTATTTAAAAATCATGTGAATGGAAAACACAATCAATTTCCATGTAATTTTCTTAAAATATATTTTTAGAAAACAAAATAATTTTTTTCTGCCAGTAGCAAAACATTTTTGGAAGGGTTTGGTTGCAAGGACCTATGACCCTGCTGAGACAAGGAAGGTCTTCTGCTGTGAACAGGCCCTTTAAGGGAACTACCTGCCCTCCAGCTCCACCCTACAGCCAGTATATAAGCCAGCTAGGTGGCCCAGTACTCTTAATGAAGTTCTAAGAATCTGTAGGAGGTACTGTGGGATGAGGGGTTGCTGTGCTACAAAGACTGCTCAGCTATGTGGAGGCAACTATCAAGATAAAGGTCTTGATAGGTGAGGGCCTCTGGGTAAGGTGATAATGGCTAGCTGAACCCTTTGGATTTTGGAGATTGTGATATGCAGTGTACATCTAAGGATGGATCTGGTGATCCATTGGCTTCTTGGTGGAGAAGGCTGAGAAGGGGGTGGATGAATTGGTTGTGACCTGTTTGCTTTAGAGCTTCAGCTATGTCTGGTGAAGTACTTGTGCTTTGTGTTTCTGTAGTGCTTGACCTTCAAATGTTGCCAAGCAATTTCTGTCTTTGGGGTGTTAGAAGGTGGTGTGTGGCTGGCTCCCCTCTGTGGGAGGGAGGCTGAGGTCTGCCAGGCATCCATCAGAAAATGGATCTGAAATGTAGGATCCTGGTTTTTCTGGCCTGTAGCTCTAACTAGGGAGTTGTGATCACAGATCCTCTCATTTCACTTTTGATGAGAAATACATCACAGTATGTTACTTCATATAATAAAAATGTCCTTTAAATGCCTTGCACTAATTCTAGCAGTTGTCTGCAGTACTTTTTGTTTTAAGATGCTTAAAGTATGAATAATGAGGACAGAAGGAGTAGGTCAAGGGATCAGGCATTACAAATCCAGAAGAAACAGGAAGGAACAGCATTTGAAAAACAAAATTATTTCCTTGAATTAACTCTTGACGTGGATGAGAATTAACTTTGCCAAACCCAGATGGCGCTGCAAGAAACAGTGAAGTTAATTCTTCCTAGTGCTGAAGTGTAGTGTAACCTATTTATCCTTTATCTGCTCTTGTTATGCAGTGATGAGATCAAAGCTGACATCTGGATGCAGTTTTCCTGAAACTGGGCAAGTGATACTCTCTATTGAATTAATAAAAAGAAAATACATTTGGAAAGAAAATGCTACTGGGGCTGCCTCCCAAAAGTTTTAGTATTCAGAAAGTATCTTAGGTACTTTAGTAATGGCTGCTTCTTGCGATGCTGGATTATCCTAAAAGGTAATAGATTAAACATGAATGTTAAAAAACACAGTCATCATCTCAACCTTGTTGATATATTAAACTACTGGCCAATTTTCACGACAGTCTGGTATTTACATCTGTGAAAAAAGATTATAAAATGCAATTGTACTTCAGTGTTACACAGTCCCTGTTATGTTCCAGTTGCTCCTCTAATTCCAGCTCATTCTCATTCTCCAGTGCAAGCTGTCATGATGCACACATTTAATTCTTGAGGGCTGCAGTTCAATGTCAGTATGTTGCTGTTGATAGATGGATTGCACCCAGCCTAGCACAGCTGTGTTAAACACCACTTGAAGATATGTAAAAGAAAAGGAAGAGAATCAAGTTCATAGTGTACCAGAACAACTTTTTAAATGTGCTTTGCTTGTTAAAAATGATTCTTTGGTGTATCCTCCAGGTGAAGCTAAAGGGCCTTGTTTTGGTGCAGAGCCAAGTGCTCTAAGAACTAAGAGTACTGGTGGAGGCTGACTTCTCAATGTGCTGTTGTACAGAGCAAAGCCTTGATTTGGCTTTTAAGTTGCATTTAATCTTCGTAGCTGCATTTCTAAATTTTATGTCTAAATACAAGGTGACAGTGCCTCCTAGAAAGTGTGGTAAACAGCATAATCCTGAATTTTAACTAACATACCATTCTATATGACTTCTGGGAGGTGGTATGTCCTTAGCAAGGAGAGCATTTATAGATGTGAAATTCATGGTTTTCAGCTTTTGAACAACACCTTTATTATTTCAGTGGCGTTACTGTGACTGCAATGCCTGTGGTTATTTGAAGCAAGGGTCTTGGCACCTACAAATGCTAGTCTGTCTCTAGCTAATAAGGACTTTGACCTTCATGGGTACTCAAGTACTTAGTGGCATGGATTTGCATAGGGCTGAGTGCGGGCGCATCTGGATGGTGAGCACTGTGCACTGCGAGGCAGTCTCTTTAATGTTGCATGGAGCTATCATATGGAAAGGGTGCTCTTCTGGCCTTTCCATGTCACTTAAGATGGTTGAGAAATGCTCTATAGCTGCAATGACAAGCTAATGTTCTCAACTTCTACATAAATTTTATTTATGTTAGAAAAATCAGTACTGCATAGCAAGTTTCAGATGTGCAGATATTATATATTCTGAGTATGCAAATAGGACCTTAGAAGATCATTTAAGAACTGCCTAAATGGCTATTCCCCATCAGACTGAAGTTGTCCATAGGTCTGAAGGACAGGATCCTCATAATATAGGACTTCGCCTGATCTCACAGAAGGTAATTCCTGGAAGACAGATTAGACTACTAAAAATGCCTTCCACTGTTCTGCTTTGTGAAAGGAGGCTGCAATGATGGTGGCTATGTGAATCTGGTGACTGTCCTTTATCTTTAGGAACAAATGAAACTAGTGGATGTGTAGGCGGCACATAGTTAATGGGCCAAATTCCTTCTTGATGTACCAACGGAAGCCCATTTCTTTCTGTGCTTCTCTCACAAAGTAAATAGCAGTAGGAGAAGCAATGGTGTTTTATCTACCCCAGGCACACTTCATAGGGAGATTCAATATACCTTATTAGATCAACACTGTAATGCATACCCTCTTGCTTGCAAGACATGTTCAATTTGAATTTACACACTTCCCAGTACAGAATATCCCAAGTTTGGGAAATTGGTGATCACAAGGTCACTTTCCTGTTGTTTCTCCCTCTTCCTTAGACCTGAATTCATAACTTTAATCTCTACATAAATGATTGCTGTTCCCTCTGAAGCACTTCAAATATTCTGTGAAATAAGTTAAGTCTCTTAGAACAGCTCACTGAAGTTTGTCAGCTTCCTTGGAGTATCTGCAGAGGATACCAGCCAAATCTCTATTGCTAGACAGCCTCAAGCTGAATTTAACACTTAATCTAGGTCTGCAATTTATGAAATAACCATCTTCCAAGTAAGACTGGGTCCCAAATCTAGGCTGTAAGTATCTCTGAGGTTTTGGAATAGTTTGAAGCTAGAGCTGTACTTTGGCTTAAAGCTCTCCTAACACTGATGTTAAATTATCTTGGGAGGAACAGAGTGGTCTAAGGAATTTAGAAAGATCTTTGTTTCTCAGTACTTAGACACATTGAAAGCCTTTTTGGCTCTCTTCCTTCTCTTTGCTTGGCTTTCATAAGATCTAATGATCCATTGCGAAGAGAAAGCACTCCTTCAGTCCTTTAGAAAAAGCTATTTGAAGAAATAAAAGCAAACAGCTTAGTTTTGTTTGCTCAGTTTTCAACATTAAAAAAAACCCCATCATGTTTGACTCAGTTGTGGTCAAGTAGATGATCAGGATTTGCTTCAAGTGGAGGATGGAGATTTGCTGTGGGTCAGACTGGTGTCAGGGTAAAGCTGGCAGTTCCTGCACTGGATGCTTTATGTAAGGGAGACCTCTGGGTGTTAGTAGGTGCCTGGTGGCAGCATAAGAAGGGTATTCAGGGCTGTGGCTGCCTCAGACAAATATAACTAAAATGAAATATTTCATCTGTGTAAAACTGCTTTGTGAGGAAACTCATGAAGGTCATATTTCTTCTCCTGGACTTCTGCTAAGCTTAGGTCAGTGTGTCCTAAGCAGTCTCTACAAGTATTTTGTGTGCTGTCCACTAACTTGGAACCACAGTGTTGCTTTATTGATTACAAATGGGCACCCTACCTTTTCAAACCATGTCTGGGTCTGGTTCAAGTTTTGTTTCTCCTTTCTGCATTGAGGTAACCCCACCAATGCCTCAAATGTTGCTTCTGTCTTTTACTTGTTTAAGTGAGATCAGAAACAAGCCCTCAAAACCTGGAGTCTGAGTATCACTTGGAAAACAGTTTGCTGCTATTTACTCTTATTCATGTTCAGCCAGAACAATCCAGTAGCTTTCTGAGGCTTTAGGATATGCCTTGGGATCAAGATTTAAATTACACAGGTATTTCAAATACCTGCTTTGCATTGTTCAGTGGTAAGGAAATACTGCAGAAACTCTCACTGTTTTACAGCTGAATTATTGCAGAAAGCAAAATTTTCCATCAGGCACATAGGATACATATGATCATTTAAGAACAAAGGGTAAATAAAAATAATGACCAAAAATAAACTGAGAACAAGCCACCTTGTTGTTTGTTCTTTAATGTTTTCAAAGCATTTGCATTTCAAAACACATTAATCTGTCCACTTTGATTCATTTTTATTGAAATACAAATCAAACTCAAAGCCCAAGGGAAGAGGGATTTTTTTTTAGCCTGTGGCAGAGAAACAATTTTAATTTCTTTTAAATGTATTCTGCACTCCTTTGTTCTTGTTCAGTCAAAACATATATGGCTCTCAATGAGTTTTGTTCAACCAAGGAGTAACTGAGGACTGCAAAAGCAGCTTTGTGAGTGTGCTTGTAGCTCAGTAAATCCCCCCAAGTGTTAAGGCCAGGTCAAGAAATTGCCCTACTTCCATGATTACATGGAAAACTATGTTTGTGGAAAATAAGGAAGCCTAAAGGGAGAATTTCTTTGATAATTATGTGACAAACAGAGGATGCTAGTGACTGACTGGACCCTCTGCTCCAGGGAAATGCTGAAGGGACTTCAGTTAGTTGACTCCAGGCTATTTTCAGCATCTGCACTGGATATAAAACCATCCAGTGTTGAGTGCCCAGGCTCCTTATAGGTGAAGAGTGACTGTACTTGGATGCTTAGCATCAAACCACAAACTCCCTCACAATCCTAGCAAAAGGAGCTGTCAGAAATAGGTGCAATTTGAACATCTGCTTTCATTTTAACAAACTCACTTTCCAAGGGGGGTGGGATGGTGGGGTGGGGAACACTTTATGAATTCCTGATCCATTCAGGTGACCCTTTCAGACAAGACCCTAGGAGCACAAGGGCTGACCACCAAGCTAGAAACATGCCTTCCCCAGGAAAACAAGGCACTGGGATGCTGCTGTAACAGTTGGGAAGATCAGAACTTGCTGTGGTTTAGGGGTTCAGGAGGAAACACTCCCTTGTTGTTGCATCTCCCAGGGATTTGCTGTAGTTCAAGGCCTTCCAAGAGGCTGTTTCTTTGGTTATAAAAGATGAGTTTTGCAGTGAAAGGCTCCTGAGGTTTCTCAAGTAAATATTGCTTGAGTGCTGCCAGATCCTAGCTCTGGGGAGGATTGCACTGTGATGCAATGGATGAAGTGGAAAATGGCAGAATATTAATCTGTATTTGAAGCAAAAAAATCTACAATTCCTTTTAAATATCCTTTTTCCCCTCAGTGCTGCTTTTCTGTGAGTCAAAATCTTACCTAAAATCAGCTTTGACTTAATAGGCAGGTGGCATAATGGTGCTCATGGCCACTGCCTCTATTTCTTATTCCTGTGGATTGCTTCTACCAATAGGGTAGAACCAGAAGACAATATATCAAAACCAATTCATTCACCTCTGCCAGGAGAAAGGTATTTTCCTAAACTGCTAATCCCCTCCCCCATCTTTGCCCTTACCTCTCTTCACCTGACCTGTCTGAATATATAATATGATAGTTTAAAAATGATCTTTCCCCACCACCATATTGTCTGCATGTGAAGAACATTAAATACTTCTTAGATCAGTGAGTAATTTTAACACAAAGGAGAATGATAGTTCTGTCCTCTTCAGCTATGGGTGGAATGGGAATTAGTTAATTGCCTAATTAGGAATTAGGGAATGGGAAATTAGGGAATTATCCTAAAGATTTTATTTTTGCCTGTTGAAGTCTGGTGTTTCTTGTTACCATCCTTAATTGTTTTCTAATGCCTTGTCCCATGACAAAACACCTGTTACCTGAGAAGGTTTCCAGAGCAATAGAGTACTGCCTTTGATATGTCTAATGCTGGGTGGGGGTGTGTGTGTGTGTGTGTGTGTGTGTGTTAATTCCTGCATGCATAAATTGGTGCTTACCATGTCTCCCTTCAAATTGCTTCCAAAGGGAAAATGTAAGTACATGACAGGCTATGCACTGGTGTGAAAATATTTGTATTTATGAGTGTGCGCTGGTATGGCACAGCATATTGCATGTGTAGAAGGAATTGTGTTTTGTTTTCTCTAGGTGCATCTGGAATCATGGGCTGTGCCTGTGTACACAGTGGGCAGTACACAATTGTTAATGTGCGGGGAAGATTAGCAGCCAGAGCACATGATTCTCTGAGGAAGAGGAATGACAGACGATCTGAGTGGAAATTTACAGCTGCAGCTGGAGACACTTGAACTGTATCAGACTGACCTCAATAACTTTGCTCTCTGGAAGATGCTGCAAAGGTGTAACCCATTTCTTCCTAATGAATAATGGAAAAGGCACTCCAACATTACTAATCAGAAAAGATTTTATTCTAGAAAACTTTAATAAGGAGTATTAATAAGCATCAACCTGAACAATGTTTCAGGAGTGTAGAGTTGTGCAGAGAAGCTTAAAGTGCAGGCCTCTGGTAAAAGCTGCCAAGAAACTAAGTCCAAAGTGCTGTATGGAAAAGAAGCTGCTTCTCCTGCCTAGTTCCCAATTCTCAAGATCCAGTGAGAGTTACTGAAATCCTTTTCAGAAGATCTTACCAAATAAAGGCAGAAGGGACTTTTGTGTCTATTTCCCAAGAAGGAGTGGGCTTCCCAACACCCTCAGTGTTGATGCAACTTTAGTTACGTGGTGCCTTCCATGACTGGTGCATGAGCTGGTAATTTAGTAACACTAGTGTCCCAGGAGTGTTAACTCCAGAGATGTGAGGAGGCGGATGTGTCAAAACATGGCAACTAGGTCACAGCACTGAAATGGATGGGCCGCTTTGTTATTAAAGCAGCCTTTTCTACTTTCCATGAGTCATTCTAGTACCCATTTGAAAACACTCTGCAGAAGTAAACTAGGTCTGACTTAGACATTGTGTGATTTTGGGGCTAGTCACTTTTAATTGTACCCATAATCAACAGTAGGCAGACCACTCAGGAGTCTCTAGTAAATTAAACTGACTGGAGGTGCTCAGTGTTATTGGTGAAATAAGTAAGGAAGTGATGCTTTGACTTAATGTCATAATATAAGTAGCAGTGACTGCTTGCAGCTAGCTCTGTGCTGGTGGATGTAGGCTAGAATGTGTTCAGAAACCAGCATGTCTTTGAAATATTGTGTCATCTGCTGCATATTGCAAACAAGACATGTTGCAAGGCTAGAGCAAGCCAGCGGTATGGCAGATTCACCATTGGCTGTTCCTCCTCCCTGCTTTTTTTCCTCTTGGGTATGGGCTCAACAGTACCTCATTTGGAATATATTAAACATAATGTATCACAGCAGTTTGGAGTCATAATGCAAACACAGTTGAATGTTAAACCTTCCCTCTACTAGATGCTTGTATGCTGTATTTCTTGTATCTGCACTTATACCTTAGATGACTAAGGTACAGAGAGAAGGCAGAACTCCTGTTTAAAGATAAACGTTGACAAAATGGGCAGGTTTGACTTCTGATTTTGAGTTAATCAGTAGCTGAGAGCTGTGCTCTACTGCTTTGTGAGTGCCCACCATATTCTTTCAGCTTATTAATTCCTCCGTGGGGTGGAGTGTCCCACCATTTGCTGTATCTTCAGTTGGCAGCAGTACCTGAGCACAGGAAAATTCCACTAGCACTTAAAATATTGCAGTGAAATCCATGCTAAAATTTGAGGAAGTAACAAGGTCTAAATCTGCAGAGCAAGCAACTCTATTTACTGATTATGCCCACTAAGGCTTCAGATGAGGAAGCTCTTCCCAAGAGGTAATGAGATTCCAGAGAGGTCTGTTTGTGCTGATGCTTCAATACAATTTGGAGGTAGTATATTTGGAAGAGATGGCAATGGGATGAACTTGTCCTGTACTAAGCAACTGAATTCATGTGGTTGGGACCCTAGCTGAGGTCACTAATGCATTTGGTCCTTCTAGGACATATGTAGCAAGATGATTGGTGATGTGTGCTGTCAGGCCATAGTGAATTTGCAATGAAGTTGTCTGAGCATCCTCTTTCACCCAGCTTTGTGGTTGCCACTGGCTGCTTTGACTGAAGCAGAGACTTTTTAATGAGAGATGTAGTCAGTTAAACTTTCCTGAAGTGGGTGGGGAAGTGATCTGTAACTGACTGTTCACCTTATGAAAATGTATGTTTTCATAAAGAAACACTAACAGGAGTGTACCTGCTGGTGCATATCATAGATGATACTAAAAATACTAAGCTGGGTTCTGGAAGATCCTTTTGGAGGGCGCTTTTAATTTGCAGAGGTGTGTTCATCTGGTATGACAGCTCATTAGATCTAATATTGGGCTTCCTTATAGCTATCACTGGAGAAGACTCTCCTGTGGAACAAATCAGCTTAATCAAACACAGACCTCCAAAGCAGGCCAGATGTGTCTGCCTTCCCCAGTCAACTTTGTAGATGTCTGAACTCAGACAAATTAGTCCCTACACTATGTGTATCTACACTGCTTCACAGTTGCTGTTGATAACTGGGCACCAAGGTGCCCTTGATCCTACTTATTCTGCATTTATAAATATTTAGTGTGTCAGTGACACAAACTTATTGATTGAGGTGATTATCTGAGGTTTGAACCGATTTCTTATCCCTGGCTAGTAAATGTTTTTCTAAGACTTGCCAGTTGTCTACTGCTTAGGAAGCTCATCAAAATGTCAGGCTTAATTTGAGTCCTGGTCAGAATGAGAGCAGTTACATCCAGTCTCATATTCTGTAGAAGACCTGGGGAGATGCAGCCATGAAAATCTCTGGAAACTCATTTAGGTTTAAAATATATCCCACCTGATAAACTATCATGAATAACTGCTTTTTGTTCACAGGCCTTCCTGGCAAGAATCTTTCCTGAGCCTGAACAACTTGATAATAGATTTCATTGTGAATGGACTAGAGATTGTCCTCCATTGGAGATCATGCTTCTGTGCATCACTACCATTCACTTACTGTAAACTGAACAAAAAAATGTTTATATAAAGAAATGGGGGACGAAAGTATTGTGGTCATTGTGTGAGTTTTCTTTTTGCTTCCAGCCTTAATCTTATTGAATGGCGGCCCACCACTGAGCTATCAAGTTTAATGATGAAGAAAGGAATAGAAATGTGCTTTTGGCTGGGATCCTTATCTAAAGGCTGTGATCTTTGTCAAGAAGATTGACAAAGCTTGTATTAATGGGATTTATTTATGCATGCTGATATGTACAGTCTGGGGAGAGGCTTCTTCTAATGCTACTTTCTTGGAGACAGATGTCAGTGATGTTCAGAGAAAGGTGCTGTTGTGGACTGCAATGCTCTGACATACTGTCTGTCTTGTCATCTTGAATATTCCTCTCCTGAATTAGCTCTGTACAAGGTACAGCCAGGGACCTATGCTATTGTGCCTGTATATGGGCTGCGCTGTCATCTGTCGAAGTGAAGAGGTGACCACTTCCAAGCAGAAGATGCTGTAGCCACTGAGCTAATATTCTAAAAGCTGGTGCCATTTCAAGTTGGCCATCAGAACCCAGGAGTCAAAGGTTAGAAAGAGTTAACATCAGCCTGATACCTTGTTCAGGATCAATGGATTTAAAATATAGCAGACGACCAGGAAACTAGAGGGAGCATAAAGAAACCAAACAAGGGCAAGTCAGTCACCCTGAAAGACTCCCTCCCACTGAGCAGAGTAATATGTTTGAAAAGTTAAACTTAAAACTACCTCTACTAAGTTATTTCCCATTTTACTGTCTACAGAGGAGCATCACTGACAGCATGCTCTGTCTCTAAAAATCCTTATGAAGGGCAGCTGCCCACAGTTATTCCAAAACTGTTTAATCCCAACCAGAGCTTTATGTGGCTGCCTATAGACAGGACTGGCTGGGCCTGGTTAGCTGCTGAACAAATGAGTGATCTCCAGGCTATGGGGCCCAGAGTTCTTATAGACTCTGACCAAAAAAGTCATATTCTGTGAGAAGGGATGCTTTGAGTCTAAAGCAAAAGGGATTTTCTGGTTAACTGACAATCAAGTTACTTCCACGTTAAGAGTTCAACCTTTGCTCAGTGACACCTAAATACATTTGTATCCACCCTAATATGCATGAATAAACAAAAGTTGTAGAAAGGCCTTTTCCCAAAACATGATAACAGCTTAATGTCTTCATTTTGCTATTAATGTAAATATGAGACTAAAACTCCCATCTTGTCTTTGATTTCCCTCTCCAAGGTTTATAATGTATCTGCTAGCAATAGCTGTAGTTAAACTAATGAAACTCACCAGCAGAATCTCCAAACCAAATCACCCACACTAAGCTACCCTGTGATATTTCAAAGCCCTTGAATACTCCCCTGCTAAATATGCATGGAGATTTCTCACAACAGTTGCCATCAGAAGTAATTTATTGCTAATGGAGGGAGAATTCTTTACTTCAAGCCCATAATGATTCAACTACAAGCCAACACCATTGCCATGCACAAAGCTACTTGCTTTCAGCCTGGTCATTAGGAGTAACTTGGCTCCATGTTGGCAAGGTACAGTGGTTTCTGGAAGAGCTACCATGACATACCACTCAAAATATAAATTTATTGACCTAAATTAGTTAGATACCAAATCGAAAAGCTTTAGAAAAGGAACAAGAAGGCAGATAAGGGTTTTAATATGGCCAAGCAAATTGAATTCAATCTCAGCAGTTGCCACTAGATGTAGTGGTCTGGGCTGTTTTGTTTGTTTTGCTGGAGGGAAGTGCTTTACCCTCACTGGTCATTAATCAGGTTTAAAGAGCCCATTTTATTAGCTACTCTCCTACACAGATTTTCCCTTCTTACAGGGTATTTTAAATAATACGAATCAACATTCAACTTGAAAACATTAAACACTTGGCAGGGAAATTTCAAATAAGTGCATGAAAGGATATAAAAAGTAGGATCAATTTAACCAGAAAATGCATTACCCATGTAAGTCCTAAATAACTGCTGAGTGTGGAAAGGCTGATAAAAACAAACAAATCGATAGAATTAATTAACTGGGAGGCAGTGTGGTCTAGCAGAAAGACCACAAGGATGGTAGCGAATCCCCTTGTGATTTCAGCCTGTATTCCAAGACTGAATAACTAGGTATTTAGGCTTCAGTTTCTTTTTAAAGCTGTCTGAAGGATTTAGGTGCTCACATCAATAGGACTTAGATCCTTAGATGCCTCCCCTTCGTCTGTCTGCACCACAGATAAGAGTATCACTTAATCATTGTGCTTCCAAAGTGTGCTCAAGGCAGGCAGTGAAAAATAAAAGACATCAAGGGCTGAGGATTTGAACTGTGTTCTGGTGAAGGCAATGGCAAGCCCCCATCTCTCCATTAAACAGGAGTGGGATGTAGTTCATCTTCAGCTCTGCAAAATTAATGATCTTCAAAATTACTGTTCCTTGGCTCACAATTTTCACCAAGAAATGCAGGTAGTTGCAGGGAAATCCTGGTATCCTGCGGGATTTAGTACATGTACCACTTGTAAAAGCCCTTTTTAGATTAATCCTGATCCACATTTCATCTACCTGCAAGTGCCCAGTTTCTATAAGGTTGGCAAGACAGTACTGAATTAATCAAAATGCCTGTCCAGCATCAACAGAACAACTTGTTGCATCCCCACCATGAGACCATGCTTTTGTAGAGTGCACAAATATGCAGGGGATGTGGCATCATAGCTGAACTAAAAGCTGGAGGAGACTTGCCTCTTATTGACTTGTTGCTGGGTTTTTTTCAGGAGTTTGACTGAATCTTCATCTGGATTTTAAAGCCTTTTCAGCTTTAGTCATAAGCTTCCAAGGAGTATAAAAGCATGACCTGTAGTAGCTGTATACTTGAGAACCAGACTAGTGAAAAATCTCATCTACTAACCACTGTCCTACATAATTATCCTTCTTTCAATCCAATCTTTTAAAGCTGTCCTGTTTCCTCATCACCAATAAATCCCTTTCCAAAGTGCTCTATTCTTCATGCTGTTTATTGAGGTTGGCTCAAAATGCAATTTCCCCAGAGCTGGGATCACAGCTTACGGTCTAACTCTGCTGGGCAAATCTACAGTGTTATAATGTCTTCTAATGCATCTCAAAGTGCATATATGGAGCCAAGCGACTATAAGTTATTGACCCTATAAAGCAGCAGACAACGTGCAAGCCTGGCAGCAGTTTATTCCTACATTAAACACCCCAAGACACCCCATCTACAGTGTAAGTTTTGTGTATTTGTAGCAGTCCTTTGGCATCCTAGATGGTTTTTTACTTGTCAGCCCTCTGCACTTTGATAAAATAATCCATAATCATCTCTGCAACTCCTCTAGCTTGACCCTAATTGGCTGATTTATTTCTGCAAAAAAGGTTCATATTTCATCTCTGCCTTGCCCTGCCTTTTTGGCAGAAAATAAGCACAGATCTCTTTCCCCCACAAGACAGCAGGACAAATCTAGAGCAGTCCTGGATGGACAAGGCTGATACCAGTGCTCTTCTAGGACTCTGCAGTCAATGCAATAATTTTGACTGCTTTCTTTCCTGAGCCATTTCAAATCTAAACAGGCAGCCATATAGCAGCCTGGTCACAGTGGTGTCATCTTGGGTCATACAAAGTACTATCTGTTTCTGCAGTTCTACTCTGAGATTTTTTTTCTTGATGACTCTTTTTATACCATACTTCAAATGTCAGAAGTGTTCGATGACTGCTCACAAACCTATGCTTTCACAAAGGTCAACACTTGAGTGCAGGGAATGTGGCTGTGAAATTGGCTGAAATGTCTGTCATGTTTCCAGGTACTGTTGGTGACCTTAAACCCCAGCTGAAACTTGACCCAAGCCATGCAAGACTGCCCTAATCAGTTTGCAGCAGTAACATCCCTGAACACAGCATGTTTTTTAGGCTAGAGTTTATGCTAAACTGAAAAGTGCCTTGTTAGGGCTCCCTGCTTTGTGTGGGAACCTTGTGAGGAAAAAGAAAGGTGAAGATTAGGATCTGGTGGGGTAGACCTAGGGAAAGATTAAAACAGTGATAACATCTAAATCTGAGACAGTTTTGGGGGAGTAAGTGGAACAGAAGTAAACTGGACAAGTCATACGCCATAAGTTGTGGTACCAAACACTCAGTGGTGGGTACGGTAAGTCCAGGCAGAAAAATTCTTGGGCTTTACCACCAACAGGAGCCGTTGGACTTAGAACAGTCCAGAGCTGAGTATCTGTTGCAGTAAGAGTGATGTATCTATAGACAGCACTCAAGAATTTACAGGCAAAACTAGCTGAGCCATCAGATACAGACAATGGGGCAGAGACCAATAATTTAGTCTTTTGGGCTTGATAAGACCTTAGTAAATGTCTTGAGTTCAAAGGAGCAACTAGAATTAGTTGCTCTAGGCTTGTGAAGACAAGAGGTGGAGAACCCTTTCTTTGAAGCACAGTGGGTGGATGTGACCTGTGAAAACAATGTTCACATCACATGAGGCTGAGTGATCTTACATGACATATTTGTGACTGTATCATAAAGCAAGTCAGAAAGAATTTTCTAGATGTTTAGAAGATGGTTTTGATCAAGATTGTGCTGAGATAACCTTTAAGCTAAGTCATCTGATGCATTACAGCTCCTTGGCACTGCATGAGTGTAAGAAACTGGCTGTAAATGCCACAGAGGATGATTTATGACTGCTGAAGATGACTAGAAACATGGGTCATATTGTACCTTGAGCCAATTCTTGGACCTGTCTAAAATGTTAGCAAGCTTATGACTTCTGTTTGTAGCTGTGCCTTAAACTGTTGACTTTCTACATGGGATGACAGCTTGCCTTACAGTTGGTAATTCAGTAACTCACTTGCATTTTTGAGCCCTTAGCCTGTAAAATGCACCACCTCAAAAATCAGAGATGTCAAATTCAGACTCTCTTATCTGGCAGGGTAGACTCATCTTTGTACACTGATTAATCTCACAAATGCAGTTTACACTGGTTTGAGTTCAGGCATATCAGATAATCTATAGTCTCATGGCCTAAGAGCTCCCCAAAACATCCAAAACTCCAGCAATGGAGTCTTACTACCATAGATCTGGATGCCCAATACAGTACAATAAACCCATTATTTTGCTCCATCATAAATCATGCCTAATCCCTATTGGTAGCCAGGAATTTAGACACCTATTTGTGACTTTTTGCATTCACAAATGAGTGCTGATTAATGTGATCAAGGCTACAGGAAGGTGGATGGTATGAACAGATTGTTTTCAAAGCTCTGTAAAATGTTCCTTCCTCTGACAGTCATTAAACCTAAATGGGGAGAGTACTAGTGTTCAGAAAGCATAGGTGAAACACTGCTGTGGTAAAATCTGATCTGGCTAACTGTATTTATGACTGTTGCTTCCTTCAATGCAGTCGATAGTTTTTAGAGGTATACAATGTGCAAAAATAAAGGAAAAATATTGTCTCTTCACACAGAACTTGTTTTATAGATGGCACTGAAAGATATGATCTGGGTCTTGAAATGACAATTTCTGAAAAGGAGCTTCTGTAGCATAAAGCAGAAGGGTTCAAGTGCATTTTCAAGCCTAAACAAAGCAATGGCTGCAGAGACATGCAGAGGATGGTTCCTTTGGGGAACACTCTGAGACTGGTCATCCATATAGTGATTGTCCTAGTGTCACTGCCTGCGGCCACTGGTGACTGAGGGTATATGGGGACACTACATACCTGGCAGCTTAGATGTAATAGTTTATAATTAAGCAGCTTGGTGGGATGTCAAGTTGGCTGGAACACTATTTCCTCGGTCACCCTGCAAGCACCTGTCCCTGGGCAGATAGCTCAGTGCACCAAGCCCATGGTAGTTCAGACTTGCACATCTTCTTTTAAAGATTGTAAGGGCTGTAACACTCTGTTTTAGTTATGAATAGATACTGAGCATCCTTGCAAGGAAAAGAAGCTGGGAGTTGTTGCCACAGCTAGCACCTTATAAAAAAGATTTAGGTTGTTTGGCAGAGAAGTTTACATAAGGGTTTAACCTGGTTTTTTTATTAACATTTGTCTGAAAGTGGAGTTAGCCCAGTGTTGGAGACACAAAGATGGGAAAATGTATGTGCTGCTGGCTTTTCCTAAGTGCTTAATTATATTCCAGGCCTTACTGACAATCACAATCATAGCATCATAGAATCATAGAATCGTTAAGGTTGGAAAAGACCCTTAAGATCATCGAGTCCAACCACTAACCTATCACTGCCAAGTCCACCACTAAACCATGCCCTAAAGTGCCACGTCTACATGTTTTTTGAACACCTCCAGGGATGGTGACTCCACCACCTCTATGGGCAGCCTGTTCCAATGTTTGACAACCCTTTTGGTGAACAAGTTTTTCCTAATATCCAATCTAAACTTCCCCTGGTGCAGCTTCAGGCCATTTCCTCTCGTCCTATCGCTTGTTACTAGGGAGGAGAGACCAACCCCCGCCACGCTACAACCTCCTCTCAGGTAGTTGTAGAGAGCGATAAGGTCTCCCCTCAGCCTCCTCTTCTCCAGGCTAAACAACCCCAGCTCCCTCAGCCACTCCTCATAAGACTTGTTCTCTAGACCCTTCACCAGCTTCGTTGCCCTTCTCTGGACACGCTCCAGCACCTCAATGTCCTTCTTGTAGTGAGGGGCCCAAAACCGAACACAGTATTTGAGGTGCAGCCTCACCAGTGCTGAGCACAGGGGCACTATCACCTCCTGGCTCCTGCTGGCCACGCTATTCCTGATGCAAGCCAGAAGGCTGCTGGCTGCCATGGCCACCTGGGCACACTGCTGGCTCATGTTCAGCCGGCTGTCAACCAACATCCCCAGGTCCTTTTCCTCCAGGCAGCTCTCCAGCCACTCCTCCCCAAGCCTGTAGCATTGCATGGGGTTGTTGTGACCTAAGTGCAGGACCTGGCACTTAGCCTTGTTGAATCTCATACTGTTGGCTCCGGCCCAACGATCCAGCCTGTCCAGGTCCCTCTGTAGGGCCTTCCTACACTCCAGCAGATTGACACTTCCACCCAGCTTGGTGTCATCTGCAAACTTATTGAGGGAGCACTCAGTCCCCTCATCCAGATCATCAGTGAAGATATTGAACAGGACCGACCCCAACACTGAACCGTGGGGAACACCACTCATGACTGGCCGCCAACCGGATTTGACTCCATTCACCACAACTCTCTGGGCTCGGCCGTCCAGCCAGTTTTTAACCCAGCGCAGAGTGCACTTGTCCAAGCCGTGAGCAGCCAGCTTCTCCAGGAGAATGCTGTGGGAGACAGTGTCAAAGGCCTTTCTAAAGTCCAAGTAAACAAAACCCACAGCCTGCCCCTCATCCATTTAGCAGGTCACCTTATCATAGAAGGAGACCAGGTTAGTGAGGCAGGACCTCCCTTTCATAAACCCATGCTGGCTGAGCCTGATCCCCTGGTTGTCTCTCCAGCCCATATCTTTGTTCACTTCTCTGTTCCAAATAAACTTTGTCCTCCCAGACCAGGCTGCCCAGTGTGCCAAAGCTGCTTTTTGAATGCTAGGGGAAGGTGACACCTGCCAGCTTGCAATGAAGATCATACTTAGTGAATGAGAGGATGTCACCAGGCCAAGGCTGATTTCTGGATTCACAGTGTCTGTGCCCTTTACAGGGAGCAGGTGAGCAAGGGCTGCTCAAGGTTTGGGTTGGCTAAAGATGAAGAGAGACCTGCAGTGATTCAGGCAGATGCCCAGTCATTTATTTTTTGCCAGTTCATGGATCAAGAAGGCCTATTAAGTAGGATCTTTTATATCATGCACATGGGGTTAATCCTATTTGGAGGGAATAAGTGAGGGAGGAGGAATCTTTTAATCAGAGGTGGCAGAGCAAAGTGAGCGTGGCACTAGGAGCAGCCTTCAAAGGCTGACAGAACTGCAAAGCTGCATGTTGCATGGTCTACTGGACTCTCAACCTTCCTGGTCTTAATGCAGCTATTTTCAAGCAAAGCAGAAGGGTCACAGGAGCTATTCTGAGCTCTGCCCTCACTGGCAGCTAAACCCTCTAGGTCCCTTTTCCCTTCTGCAATGGTGACACTTTGCATGTCCCCTTGCCCTGTCCCAGTCCATATATGACCCTAAGGGAAGACAAATACATTTGATAAAAACTTCAACCATCTTCTCTGAGTTAAAGATCAAAGGTAAATTTGCTTGGAGCACTGAATTACGAATCTTGAAAAAGAACTATACTAGCATCAACAATGGGATTTATTTGTCTCTACTTGAAGCCCTTCAAACACAAATATACAGCCAGTTCACTGTAATTTCAGCTTTCCTTATTCCTTCCTGTGCTTTACCAATCCTGCATCCCCTCTGAAAAAGGTATACTATTTTCATATCAACTTGAGCTCTATTTTGAGAGAGGGGAAGGAATAGGTAAGCAGGCTGAGCAACCAGTAAAGCACAGATAACAGAACAAGCTTTCAGCAGCCTCCTTTAAAGCTTTTGTGGAAACCAGAGATAACAGCTGAGCAAACTCTTTGTAGGAAATTTGTAGCATGCAGGGATGGAGTGTGCTGGTTCTCTGTGATGGGATGTCAGGAGAGATGGTCCCTGGGTGAATGTGCCCATAATAGACAGGGTTATCCAGTCAGCCTTGCCTCTGTTTGGATTCTTTTTCCTGAGTGGTTTCCCAATTACAATTTCTTCAAAGACTTTACTTATGCATGTCCTTCATCAAAAGGCTGTAGCAGTTCTCTAAAATAGCTACTGAACTACACATTAACTATTTTATAGACAAAACATCAATTAACCTGAGTGTCTGTGTAAATATTTAAAAAAAAAAAACAAACCTCAACGATTTTCCCCCCAATTTTCCCAGGGCTTGTGATGAAAAATGTCATTTATTAAAAGAACATTCACTCCTGAGTGTTCTCTAATACTGAATGCTTGCATGCACGAGGTAGGGGTTTGACATCCGAGTTTTACACACTCCCACACAGATGAATGGTGTGAGCTACAAAATACACACAATTGTGTGCAGAACTGGCCCAGTTTTAACTGTCACAGGAGTCGGGTTCAGGTCTGAATCTGCAATATGTCATGGTTTAGCCAAATGGGACAAATATGAAGTGTAATATTTTCTGTTAGTTGACTTTATTTAGACAAAGAAGTTGAGGGACAGGGAGGCAAGATTTTTCTTGGTTTTTCTTGGGGAAAGAAGTGGGGAGAGGAAAGTGGTACAGGAGATGTCTGTCCTGTAGCTAAAAGCCTATTAAAAAAAAAAGTGGTTTGACTTCCCCCTTCAAAATGCACCTTCTCATGAGACCTATGTAATATGCAGAGGAGTAGCACAATGGATGCTCATCTCCAGAGACATCTGTTCAAATCTTAGCTTCAAATCACAAATCAAAAATATCTTGTTCATGTTATCCTAGTACCCATGTGTGCTTCATAAAGACAGCAGATGACCTGTGGTCTGTTCAAGCAACCCTTGTGTCTGCAATGAGGTAGGGCAGGATTAGGGCAGGCATGATAAGGTTTGCTAGTACACTGGCAGAGCTAATGCTGTTTACTTGCTGATAGACCCTTGACATGGATAAATAGTTTTCTATTGCTTGCTTTTGTAGGCTAATACTTCAGCTTTTCCTTTAGCCATTTTTTCATGCAACCTGAAAGACTTATCTTTAAGACCCCCTTTGCTATTAGAGGCTTTATCAGACCACAGTGGCATAAGCTTTGTTTTCAGATAAATTAGTTAAGAAATAAAGGAAATAAGCTTAGTAGTTAAATAAAAAGTCCACAGTTTTGGAGCTTCAGAAACATAGAAGGGGGGGGAGAATGCATTTCTAAAGGTTATACCAGGTGCATTAAAGGAAATGCAAACTGACTAATGAAAACTATTTTTCCACTTGACATTAAAATTTCTATATTAGAACTGAGGTAACTTTAACATCAGTGCCTATATTAAGCATAATTGTTGTGACTGAAGCTTCTGCTTGTACTTGGAAGCTTTAGAATTTACAAGTGGTTTTCATATAAAATAACCACATTCATTCCCTCTCCATACTTCCATTTAACCTCCAGAACAGACACTGACAGTGACTGTATAGCAGAGATATGTGTGAAGATCCACGCTCTGGGCTTAAGCCAGCTTTGACCTGGAGGGGAAGTTCATCTTATTCATAAGAGAAAGAAGTAAATACCATGCAGTGGCAAAGCTGTCAAATGCAAACTGTTGCTTTCCTTATTCGTCCTGCTCTGTTCAAAAGTCCCTTCCATAGCACTGACCTTTGCCATGTCTCAGAGAGTGGCATCGACACTGACTTGGTCTTGCAACCCTTAAATATTAATATTCCTGACTTACGGATGAAGATAGATATAATTCTGTGGCACTGTTCTGGCAAAGTAACTGTAAGCACAAGTGATTTATCTAATGGGGATAAACTAGTTTAAGTTCATTAAGTGTTTCATTTAATGAGCCCTAATCACTTTGCAAAAGCTTCCTGTGTATATTTGGGTGAGCCAAAAATAAATCCAATGTGTCTGGATTCTGAACTGTGTATCCCAGCAGATACTGCCTTTTTGTTAGTTTGCTTGGAAGCTGGTGCTTTGAGAGCACTGTATTTCTCACTACTGACTCTCTGCTAGTTTTACAGTGTGCATATTTAATAACTGACCATAGCATTAGATATGTCATCAGTTCAGCAAAGTCTGTTCTATACCTCAAAATATCAGCCTCCTGTTTACAGTATTTTATGCAGAATGATTTGTATGGAAGTGGTAATCCTGTAACCCTGAACACTGAAGAAAGCAAAGAGGCAGTAAAATGTGTCTAAAACAGCCCTGCAACTATATGCCCTTGCTGCTCAGGTACATGAGCTGCTTGTGAGAACCAGGTGTCACTCAGGTGCCCAGATTTGACCTCAGTTCCAATATCTGTTCCAGAGAGACTCCATAAGCACAATGTGAAGATTTAAAAGGATTTGTTTATATTGCATTTTAAATACTTAGTGTGGAAAAGTCATATACAATAACAGAACTTACAAATGTGAGGAAAATGCCTCATACAGACCAGCTGGGTGATTAACACATACTGAACCCTGTAGAGAAGATATTGTACGCAACTCTGGAACCTGAGGAACATCTTGGCTCCTCAGCAAAAGGGAACAAGTCTGTTAACTCCTGCACTGAACTTGTCTGCTACCCCAGGGAAGCCTCTTTTTATCTTGTCAGTAGTTCAAAGTTACTTTATGTGAAAGGCAGGCAGATCCAGGAGGAGGAGGAAGCAAATGAAGTGATATAAAGAATATGGGTGATATGATTCAAAGGGCAGGCTAAAAGCTCTTGCAATAAGATTTGGGATGGATACGAACTGGACAGGACTGTCTGTGCTTGTATCTGTCCAATCTCCTGTTTGATCCTGACCTGAGGATTTCACCTGTAAGCATGAGTAAGAATGGAAGATTCTTAGACACTATGCAGATTTACATTAAACCTGGTGGTAAAGGCCAAGTTGAGACCCCCTCTGAAAATATGGCCACACTGGGACCTGAATGATGGGCAGAATGGGGGTTTCTCAGCAAGACCTGAGGAAAGTGGGTTTTTGGTTAATCTTTGTTAATGATGCATTGTTGGCATCAGCTCACATGTCCTGATGGCTGCCTGGAAGAGCTATGCCAATTCAAATTTCAGTGAGGAAGTCTCCTACTGACTTCAGGGCCCTCACCGGTGTTTCTGAAATCTGTTTGGAAGCTATTTGGTGCCATGGAAACATTTATGTACTTGTAGCTGTTGCAAAGGGATGAGGGACTTCCAATTTTTCCTTCATTATTGCAATGGTGATTCAATCAGCAGACTGTGCTGTACAGCAGTTAGTCCCGTCAACAGCCTCTGAAACCCAAGGTGACTGAGTGTGCTCAGAGTTGGCCAAAGCACACTTGGCACCTGGGCTCATGTAGACATGGCTGCCTCTTTCTAACTTCTTTAGAAAGCAATTGTATTTTTATATCAGAAAAATAATTGTGGTTAATGGGAATGACAGATACTTATTACTTCTCATTTCAAACACATGACTAATTGTCTCCTGTCCCTAGTACGTAATTTAAAGAAATGCTGGTGTAGGAAGAATTAGATAATTAAGCTCTTTTCATCCAACACTTACATGTAATTTACTTTTAAATCAACTCCCCTGGGAGGTGGTACAAGCTGTGACAATGCAAAGAATATTTTGATGGTTTTGGCAAGAATTCAAAGTAGAAAACTTTCTATGTTTTGGTCCCAGGACCCCAGTGGCTACTATTTCAAAACAACAGGGGGTTAAGGGGATGGGGTGTTAAATGCAACACAGTGAGCTGAGGTCACTGTGATCAAGAGGAGCTGGTGAGGACAGACTCACACATCCTAAATACCTGCTTATTATGTTCTTTTGCTGTTAATAATAATAATAAAAGACCACAGACAAGGCATAGGAAGTGTTGGCTATTGGTTGGCTTTGTCCCAACTCTAGGAGAAAAGAAAAATTTTCTTCAACATATCAATATATAAGTTATTGCTTCGCCATACTCCTTATATTAACATGCATTCTTATAGAATCCCATTATAGAAGTCAACAGTGTTTTGCATGATGGTTTTGGCCAAGCTGGGATTTAAGCATAGTATCTGTTGATGCTAAACAGTATAAGAAGAGACACTTTAGAACCCTCTCTACAAGAGGATTAAATATTCTTGCCATGTTAAAGTGTTTAAGTGTTGTCCAGATGAGCTGGAGTAACAATTGCTGCTTCTCAAGCTGAAGTAACAATAACGCTAACTAGAAGAATAATATTGCTTGTCTTCAGACCTTTAAGCATGCCTTGAAGGAGTACGGAAAAGACGGGCCTGGTCTTTACAGAAGAGTTTGAACAGAGAATGCATCTGAAAGGCTCTTGTGTTGGATATTTTCTGTGTCCAAAGATATTTCACTAAGAAATGGTTGGTCAATTCTAGCTTCTTAATGATTCCTGGTGGTAAAGCACAGCAATGGGAATTAATCTCTGAAATCGTACAATGCCGGCTCCCTTTGTTACAGTGCTCCATGCAGGCTCTTAAATCAGCCTAATTTCATTCAAGTCTTACTCTGCAGCTGCTGTTAAATTGAGTCCCTGAAGAGAATATAAGTTTGGAGGCATAAGAGGGCAGAACAGAGAATGTTTCTTTAATTGTTATTATCCACCACTCGGAGTCACTAGTGTAGAGGAGTAATTAGGGAATTGTGGTATATTTCAGTAAAAGCAGCATTTCCCTCCCTTCCCTCTCCTTTTTTGTGGAAACCATATTTCAGAGTTTGTCACATTTATAAGCCCTAGCAAGAGTCTCATATGCAATAATCCCAACCTAATCATATCTTAACTAAGCCCTTTCTGCTGAGATTTATGGTGACTGAAAGAAGGCAATAGTAAATAACCGTAATAGCAGGCACAGTGAGACATCGGGTCTGTACTTCGTGACTTTTTTAGCTAGCACCCCTTTTGCAGCTGGCCTGAGAACAATTGCTTCTTTCTTTGCTGCTACCCAGGAGGTGAAGTTCCCGGTGCACTGCAGTAAACAGAATTGCTTTGGGATCCCCAAAACACATACCCTGTTTTTACCACGGTAGGGAAGAGCGCCAGCATCACCCTGAAAGAACAGGCAGTGCAAAGAGGCTGAAGGGTACAGCTTCACAGGTTGTTCCTCACAGACAGAAACTGTGCAGGGAACTGGAGGGAGTACAATTCAAGCAGTCTGATAAATCAGCGTATAATCATTTGGGCTCAAAGCATGGGGCTGGTATAACCATTCTTCCAAGTATGTGTTGTAGAAGGAAAAATGTCTGCATGAGTCTGTACTCTTCAGCCTGTTTGACTTGAGTGATCAGGTGAAAAATTTGTACTGCATTGACCTTGACACTAACTGTTATTTGGCAATCGCAGCTTTGGACCTCCGTTTTTTGTCCAATAACCTCTCTTTGAAGTGCAGCCTGTAGGATCCCAGCAGAGATGAGGGAATGACCAGAAATGCAGAAATGGCAGAAAACTAAGGAAAATGCAGCATGTGAAGGGACTGCCAGTGACCTTTAGTTTCCCAGGCTGAGAAGAAGGAATGTAGCCATAAAAAACATTTTAATACAAATTTTGGTATCATGTAGTTCTACTAGCAGAACATATGTTCTGTATGCATTGCTGTAGGCAAACTTAAGCTTGTGGCTGCTATTTTATCTTTCCTTCTAATGCACACTACAGGCATCTCAACATAAGATCAACATGCAGGGTGCCGTCTCACATGGGATGATGGCTGGTGCTTACTTGCCAGCATATAGGTCAAACTATATGAAGGGAAAGGCCAGGAGGGCTGGCTGTGTCCACTTACAGGTGGACCCTAGTCATATACCTGATTATTGGCTATTTTCTTCTATTTCAGGGGAAGCAAGGAAAGGAAAATAAACTACTTTTTTATATATCTGGAAAATATCAGTTATGTTCACAAGTTGAGAGTCTCCTTGCATAACCACTTAATTTGGGGGAAAAAAGCACATTTCAGAACAAAACTGAAAAGGTTGTTTGGTTTGGGTTTTTTTTTGTAAGAATTAACTAGCCTCAGTTTCCCTCACTACTACCCCCATCAACAAGCAGATTAGGCAGAGCTGCCATACAAATGCCTTTTATCTTGCTACACATCGCTCTTCGCAGCTGCCTGTTGGACTCATGCTGTTGAAAACTGAAATTTTTTATCTTCTGGTTGGTAAGAATTAGTGGTTTTCTGCTCTCAGGCTGCACAATAACTATTTTCTCCAGGCTACCTTAGAAAGATTGAACTTCCACAGGATCAGTGTGTAGCACTGATAAATCCACTATCTGTGGTTTTCCATCTGTTAACTGCTCCTCAGTCTGGATATCCAGCTTGGTGTTTGAAATTCATTAATAGAGTCTTGTAGTGAGCCGACTTCAAATCACTGTTGCTTTGCTTCTTGAATTTGATTCAAGAAATAAGGACAGGTCAAGAAATAAACAGCCTTTTATGCTTAAGCATTTGTTACAACAGAAGACCACTAAACATGTCCATTGACATGAGGTCTAATTCTCGTATCAGTCCCATGCTAATGTAAAGGACTTGGTGCATCTCTGACATAGCCCTACTTAAATAAAATGCTTGAAATAAAGTATGAATTATTATGGTACTTCCCTGAGGAGTCGTCTTCAGGTGTCACTTGGAGGGAGAGACGGATGTCAACAGCATCAGAAGTGAGAGCAGAACAAGTCAGGATGGACACCCTTCAGTGAAACCCACTGTCTCTCCAGGTTCAGTGACTTCCCAGAGACCCTGACACTTGCATGTTCACACTCCTGGAGCTGGATCAGGGGATATAAATGTGTATTAAAACTCCTTTGGACTCAGTGTGCCCACTTACCCTGGGGTCCAGGAAGTGCAGAGCAGCACATAGGGAACAGCTTGAGGTTCCTCATGTGTTATCTACTTGCTGGAGGAGAGACTGAAGTTTAGAGTCCACAGAAAAGACTTGTTCAGCTGCTGGACACTGACAGACCCTGAATGCATCTTGGCTTCTTGGGGAAAGAGCTCAAAGCAGCTTGGACTCATCAGGGTCATAAATAGTGGGAATATGACCTGTCAAATGTGTTGTACCCTGGCATGGTTGGAGGGGCATTGCTTTTGGAGGTGTTCTGTTGCATTGGCATAACAGTTAAGAGCATTGTCTGGAGTGGGAGAATCTCTGATAGATATTATCTGATTTTTGCCCAGCAGAGCTAAACAGCTGGGGTGTATCAAGTGAGGTAATGCCCCGGGAGTCCTATTAGAAAATTGTTTGAATGGAAAAAAACTGACCACCTGTTTTCAAAACCTGCAAGCTTTACTCTGAAATCCTGCCCTTGTTTCAGAGATGGTTCTGTTGCTGCTCATCCTTCCTTTGTGGCTTTTCATTCAGCTCTTCTTCTAAGATCTGGTGCAAAGTTGGTGGCCAACAAGAGACTCCAATAGGGCCTTATATCAGCATGTAATTGATTCACTAGCTCTTTTTCTAAAGCAGCTAACATATACATTATTAGATACACTTGATAATTTAATCACACCCTCAGATCACCACATCTAGATTCCTCAAGAACTGAAAGACATCATGCAGGAAATGTAAGGTTTCGGCTATTTCAGCCTCCTCTGGCCTGGGAGAGCCCATTTCCTCACTTAGAGCAACTGAACATTGACTCTGTGTGTTTTGCCAGTTCTGTTCTGCTTTTATCTGCTGAATGCATCAACCTACCTGGTTATATTAGTCATGGGACATGCAGATCAACAAAGTGAGAGGATGAAACCTGTACTGGCCTTAATATTTGTCTGCCTGGCCAGTAAAAGTGACTGCTTTCAGCTTGCTTTCTTGTAATTTCCCCTTTATCATGTTATGTACCTTGAAATCACAAAATAAAACCCTTTTTCTGTGTATCAGCAACCCCTTTCACTTCTGCTTCTGAAAAACATTAAATCAGTGCCATAGTTTTCTGGAACTATATTTTACCTTTTCATTCTCTTTCCTCCCAAAATCAATAAGTCTTTGCAGCAGAGTCTTATTTCCAGGTGACAAGCAGACAGTAGCTGCAAAGCTGTTGTATTCAATGATGCTTAGGAGTTTTGATAAGGTAGTATATTTTTTAAGGAAGAGACAGTGAAATCCTGAAAACCCTGAGGTGATTTCTTTTTGTCAATATATATTTGAGATTAAAGAACTTACAGCAGAACCAAGAGTTTTTGCAGAATATTTGAACTTAATAGGTGTTTATTTTAATGCAGAAAAGATGCTGTGCAAGTTCTCACTGAATAATTACAGAAAAGTTTTTCAATCCATTAGGTTGCACTGGTGGACAGTGTACACTATTTCAGTATTTAAAACATTTTCAATGTTTGTTAATCCTTCAGTCTTTGATTCCATGAGAGACTGACATTTTAAAAACCCTCATGGAAAAAGAGAGGGAAAGAGGAGAGGTGGGGGGAAGTAAAAATAATAAAGTGTCAGGATAGTGTGAGAAATGCCCTGGGGAGGTGGCAAACATTTCTGCAATTAGTGGTGTGAAAATGGCAGATTTGTTAGCACTCTCCATGCATTATTAAAAGCAGCAGAAACAAGAGCTGCCCACTGTTCTCTCTCCTGATAGGGCTAGTTTCCTTATTTTTCCCTTGTTTTGCTTCCCAGCTGGTCACTTTATCTAACACTCTGGCTTCATTTCAAGCCTGGCTAGGAAAGTTGTCCTGGGCACTCACTCTGAGCATCAACAATTTTTTTTTTCCTCCCCAGCCAACTGCTTGGCAGCCATGTCTGAGATGAGCTTGCCCCTGCCCCAGCCCAGATAAGCTTAATCCCCTGCTTGCCTGGCAGAGGTAGGGCTTGGTGATGGCTTCAGGTGCTGTGAGAAATGGTTGTCCCATGCCTTTTCTCTCTTTTCTGTATATTACCTTAATCCTTTACAAGCTTGCCCTCAGCAAACTCACACAGAGACAGGAGATGTGGGTGAGCAATAATCTTCCCTCCTGCCTTTGTAGCCAGTTTGGTTTGTCCACATTATCTCCCTGCTGCAAACAGGGACATTAATATATACCTACCTTCTCCTAAAAACAGGGCTGACCATATATCCCTGCCTCCATCACGCCTTTCCCTGTGCCAAAGCTGAACCTGCTTTGAGTATATTCTCAGCTCCCTTTTTCCCCTGATACCAGCTAAGCACCAGCCTCTCTGCACTCATTGTAACCTCCAGATCCTCCCTGCCACAAATAACTAAATTAAGTTTTTAGTCCTCAGCACAAGGGTTCCAATATTGTACCTGCTGCACTCCACATTGTACCTTTCCCTCAATCTGGAGTGCTTTGAAGCACAACTAATGAGAACTTAATAATGACACCATCTGGGCATTTAAACTGCATCTTCTCACACAATTTGTCCCACTAATAGTGCTGGTATAAGACAGTGATACTTGCACAAATATGACATAAAACAAAATTGGTTTATTGCTGTTACTTGTTATGCTGGTACAAAGAACATCCTTGACTGCTGCTAACTGCTCTCACACCAGGTTTTGTACTGGTATGTCAATAAATAAGCTACATAAAGCAGAGACACCTTAAGATATAGGGAATAGCTGGCTAGGAAAGGCCTCGCTGAATTTCCAGAAGACAACAGCAAAGAGCTGTCTCTAGGCTGTGTTTCCCTAATGAAGCCTCTCTATAGTTGTCACCTGTAGAGGAAACACCTTAAGCCCAGTCCTTCCTCTGGAAAATACCACCTGGTCAAATATGAGGGTCTGTTCTAGCCTCCCACTTCAGTTCCTCTATACAGCTTTGCCGATTGGGTCCCAAATTCTCTCTGGATGAATTGTGAGGGAGAAAGATGATGTGAAATTCAGATTTACCAAAAGATGGGGCTAGAGACCTCCTTCCCCAAGAAAGATGCTCCCCAGCTGGCACCCTGGCTACCTGCCTCAAGCCCAAAGCAGCACCAGAATCCTGTTTACAAACAGATAGTGCTAGAAAGTTTCACATTCTCAAGCTTCCAGACTTCAAGGAGCTATTCAGTTAAAAGGCAAGTGTGGGCAACTGTAGAGCCATTGCATTTATACTTTGGCAAGACAAGACATATTGGGCCTCTTGGATATATATGTTTAAATTCTGATTTACTCAAGCAGGAGGAGAAAGCATGCTTTGTGCGTGCTTATTCAGTAGCAGCACAAAACAAAAACTAATTAGGTCAGTTCAGCCTGAAGAGGAACTGTAATTTGCTAGCAGCTTAGCCATTAAAGTAAAAACTAGTTTATTATGCTAGATGAAAACATGCTGCTAGAATAACCCTGTACAATTAGACTTACATTGCTGCCAAAACAATGTTTTCTTGATTAGTCCCACAGATGCTCAAAGGCATGTGTCTCCTCTGAGGTCCTTTACAGCTCTTCAGTATAAGATGCATTCAGATATGTATGTGAGAACAGGCCAACGGCTCCTGGTTGTCTTGCATTCACAAGGACCCTTGCATATCGTTGATTTTTACTTTTTTTCAGAGAGGAATAAATGTTACTTGTCATAGTCCAGCTCCTCCAACTTCAAAGCACCTTGGCAATCTTGAAAATCTAGCTGGATTTGTTCTGAAGTCAGGTAGATTTGCCTTCTCCTTGTGTAACATGATTTATCTGGCCAAAGTAGAGATGGATTGATAGAACTGCTGAGTGGAAGAGGGAAGCTTTCTTTGTCCATGCTTTTGCAATATAGATTTTACAAGTTGACAACAGGGCTTAATCTCTGAATAAGCAAAGTTAAGTTCCAAACAAGTGCAGTTCATCTTAGTTCACAAGCTTTTACTCAAATGTTTGACAGGCAGACTGTATTGTAACAAGCTAGTAAAGCTAACAGCTTGAGTTTTCAGGGCTGTTCAGCTATGATATATGCCCTAATACATTGCTAAGTTGTTGGGCCTATATGCAGCCCTTAAAGTCCTTGCAAGATCAGAGTTAAGAGTTAGGCCTCAAGCTCCAGTTGTGGTAAGAATCGGGTACCTACTGCTTAAGCTGGTTTCAAAATCCTATAAGCTTCTGTATTTTCTATTAACCTGCTGAGACAAAACTGATAGCAAGATATATTTGCACTGAACTGTTTCTTTCATGATGTGCACGTTTGTTGTATTCAGAGCAGTTGAGTCATTCTTAACATGGCCTCTATGTTCTTCTGCTAGGTGCAAACATCATCACTGTACTGTCACAGGCAAAGATGGAAAGAAAAGTTCGTGTGAGCCTTAATTCTATATTTCCTGGTTTAAGACAGACCTTTCACACCACTGGGATGACTTCTGGGTTCCAGCCTTCAGGGAGAAGAGGTCAACATGAGTTTTACAACAAGTAATTTATTTGAAAGAGTGCTGTCAGAGTTCACAGACCCAGAACTCAAATTATTCTGCTGTTTCCAAAGTTCACATAATTCTTTGTGTGCTGTTTCTAAGCAAATCTAATAGAACTCATTTCCTAAAAATAAACCAGCAGATGCAGCCCAATATGTCTGAGCTCCTCTAAAATTTACACTGAATACACAGTATCTGAGACACATTACTATGAAGAGCTGGGAGAACATGCCTTATAAGTGTTTGTAGGCATCTAAGCATATAAAATCTGGTAGTCTGTGAACCTTCACATTGAGGACGATTCTGTTGATACTTATGGGCTTGAATCATAACTGCCTGCACAAGCAATAGATGCTTTTTTTGCAGAAGTATTCACTGACTGCATACAGTTTAGGAGGATATTCACGCATCCTTTTAATTTTTATCTGGTACACTTAGTTATGTTCATTGGCAGATAACTGAGGAAGAGAACTTTTACCTGCTGTTAAATGTCAAGAAGCAAAGACAACATTAAATGTCTTATTGACTGATCCCAGACATAGTATTGAATGAGAGCTGGTCACTACTCAGGCAAACCAGCGAAGAAAGCACTTGGCAAATTTGGTGATGCCAACCACTCCAGAAAGGGCAGTGGCTAAGAACTGAACTCAGAAGCAGTGTGGGCAGTAAAATAAAGTAGGGGCAATTTAGAGATGGATATATGAAGTATTCTGTGGGCAACCCAGGCAGCCTCATTGCCCAAGGTAATTGAGGAAGCTGTCCGGTCATGGGTAGGAAGACATTCCTGCCTGGGCAAAAAACCTGATGTGCCCCCACATTGGGTCCGGAAGAGCTGAAGAAAATGAATCTGACTTTCTGGGCCACATAATAAAGGGAGGAAAATATATTAAAAGAAAAAGAAAACCTTTAACAGCTTCTGTTGATAGCAACAGCACTATTTTTAGTGAAAATGTAATAAACTACAAGATTAAATATGTGTCATCTTTGTACTATGAAGCAGGCTGAGATTGCTTCCAGGGTACAGCAGAGAGATTTGCACAAACACATGAGTAAAAGCAATGTTGTCTGGGCTTCAAGCTCAATTTCTGCTATTCAGATACATAAAATTATCTAAATCCTATCTTGCAATTGACATGCACCAGGACAAAGTCCGTTAATCATAGCAGAGCGGTAGAGGAAGGGAAGGGTTACTCTGATATATATGGTTCAGAAACAAGGGCAGGTTTGCCAGGGTTTCAGCTGATCGTTGCTTCTCCTGTCTCACAATATTAAAAGCAGCTCTGTGTGGGTGACCGTGTGGGAGGCAAACATGAAGAGATGGAGCCCTTGCTTGGCTAGACTGCAAGGCAGAGGGCCATCGTGAGGTTGAGTAAGGATTTGATTTGCTTGCAGGGAGTGGAAGAATTACTGTGACTAATTGTAGGGTCCTGAACTGCAATTTAGACCTGAACCATGTTAAAGAAGCCAGATTCTTCTAGGAGGATGACAGCAATCAACTAGTTAGTTTGGGCAGAGAATTTTAAAAAGGAAGTAGAAAGGTCAGGGATAAAAAAGATCAAGACGTCTGTAAGGATGCAAAAGCCTCAGAAAGGGAAGGAAAACCTAGACAGATAATGGAAAAATGTATTAGCCTAAAATTTGCATTGTTGAGTCTGATAATCACACAGTTAGGGCTTAAAAGGCTCTGAAACGATTACATAATCCATCCTCCTGCCTTAAAGCAGGATCAGTTATACCTCTGTCACTCCTGGCAGATATCTGTTTGCCTGTTGCTAGAGGTCGTTCAGCAGTGAATCCTTCACAGCCTCTGCAGGAAGTCTACTCTGCAGTCTTTACTACCTAATGAAAGCTTTTCCTAATGACTAACCTAAAACATCCTGCAGTAATTTGAGCCAATTCGTGTCTTAGCCAGCACAATTACAAATAGACTATTTCTTTGTCATTGCAGCTCTCTTCATTATTCAGAGTGTAATGTTCTCTCAATTTTCTCCTTTATGGACATAAATCTTCTGTTAGAGATCAGATTTTGCCAGACTTTATTCTGTACTTGTTTGTCTCTGCACTCTCTCCGCTTGATCCTTTTCTTTTATTTTAAGTCTAGCATCCCAAACTGTGTGAGCACAGATGACTCCAGCTACAGCTTTTCCAGGAATGAATAGAAATAATTCAAGGTTCTCACAGACTCTTTTGATCTGTGTATCCCTGTTTGAGGCTGGTCTTTCTTAACATAATGCAACGTTATTGTTTTGCTGTAATCCACTATTGCTCCCCAATTCTTTCCCAGCAGAGCAACTCTCTGGTCTGCTGTGCCTATCAAACACAGAATGCTCTAGGAAGAGAAAAATACACATTTTGTCACTGTATGGTAAGGATGAAGTATCTGATTTTTGTCTACTGGCACTTTTTTCAGTAAAGCATAGGGTCTTCTTCCATCAGACTTTTACAGTATTACCCGTAATATCTCTAGTGACTAATTTAAACAAGTTCTGTGAGAAATACATAAATTCTTTAAAGCTAAGAAATAGGCCTTCCACTGATTAGCTGAGTTTTGTGGTGGTAGCTGTTATCCCAGTAGGAGGCAATTAAGAACATCCCTGTGGGTATGCGCTGCAGTGGGACAGAAGGAAGATTCAACTCGTGCAGCTGCAGCCACCTGGGGGTGGGTGCAGGAGACCCCCAGCTCCCTCTTTAGTCAATAGAGAGAAGAATGCTTCTATGGAGGGCAATCCCATGTTGTTAGGAAGATTGGAGGCAGTTAGGCCAGATATCTTAGTCAAGCTGAGCTGGCTATGGAGGTAAGAAGCATTCCCCCCTATTACTGGAAGCCTTCCTAATGATTACTTTCTGTACTGAATAATTTTCATGTGTCCCAAGTCACTCAAATGCCTGAAGTGCCTGGGACAATTAAACAGAATCATGTGGCTACACATGATACTCGCCAAGGCAAAATGGATCTGAGGTCTGTCCAGTCTCTCCCCAAGGCAGTGCCTGCTTCACAGCAGAAGCTTCTGGAGGTGTAAACTCCACACAGTGCATTATTTGTTGTCTGCTGGACTAAAGAAATAACATTTTGCTTTTCTTCTATCCCTATTCATTTCCCTTCTCCACTGCAGGTGCTCACCTGTTTCTGGCCCAATGCATGAAGGTCAAGAGATGCCACTTTTTTATCTTTGTCAGTGGCTTTGTGCAGGTGTTAATCCAAGACACGTAAATGCCTAATCCTATTTTGAGACTCACTTGTTAGCCCTGTAAAGTGTATCATTCCGCAGGTGTTCAGAGGAATAGTTTAGCACATTAGCACACCTTTTTTATTTTCATTAAGCTTTGACAGCACCAAGCAGAGACAGCAGCTATTTAAAAAATAAAACGAAGGGATGGGAAAAAAGCAGTGAGGCTGTAAAAAAGCGGTAGGGCCCCAGATAGCCAGCCTCTCCTTTGGGATCAGGCTGCCTTTGGGGAAGCCAGTGCTTGCTTTGCTGGCACAGACCTATGACAGATTTCACTGCTGATTTTCATGGCATTTCTCTGCCCCTAGTTATATTGCTGTTCTCACTTCTGCGCAAATGCATAGTAGGAGTTCCTGCCTCAAAAACGTGAGTGCAGTTAAGGATAGGTCTAAACACACTCTTGAACTTAACTTTTTCTCCCCAGTTTTCTTGGGCTAACATACAGCTGGGCTGGATTTCAGCTGAACTCCAGAGCTCACCGGAGGCTGCATGTCCATCTGTTGCTGCCTCTGTGTCACCCACCAGGCTCCTGTACCTGTGATTTTGATGGATCAGGTGTAGGTACTGTCCTATGTCACTGCCTCATTATGTAGTTAAGATTTAGCCTTGTCAGTCACAGCATCATCCTGTTTCCCTCTCAGATTTGTTTCATGCTCACAGCAAAGCTGATCAAGGGATTTCTATCATGGCAAAGAAAAATCTCTAATTTAAGGTCTGGCTTCTATAGGGACATGCTTGTCTAACCATGGAACTGAGACACATAAAAAAATACCCTGCTTTCTATTTGTAAGGGCCTTGTCTGGCTTAAACCTCCAGAGAACCACAAAGAGGGTATGTTTGTCCTGTTTGTCTCTTCCTGGTGCACTGTCCTGCACGGGGAACTCTGCCAGCCAGAAGCTGCTTTGGGAAGTCTTTGTGCTTGAGCAGCTGGAGCAGCAGCGCTCTGTACGTAGTGATTTCATTGCTTTTTTCCAACCCTCTCTTCCTCTCTGCAGGCACACAAAATATATAATCTTGAAGTTGATTTGGTTAAAAAGATTGCCTTCAAGAAGTAATGGGCAAAATGTTATTAGGAATAACTGAGTGCAAACAGATGCACAACACGGAGGTAGCGAATATGTAAGTGTGGACTTGGACCTATTAGCTGCCTCAAACATTTTTCACTTAAATGTTGGCAATCTATTCTGTGCTTTCTCCTGTCTTCTCTGAAATAGGGGAAAATGATGGCTGTGCCACTGAGTCACAGTACTGGAGAATGCTCTGTGAGTGTGTATACATGCAGGTAGGCAGAGCTGTGAGGCTTCCTGGGCTCTCCTCTCCAGCCACAGGGCATTTCTCTGAGCAGCGCTGGGCAGGCTGATGGCCTGAGCTTTTTGCCCTCTGAAATGAAAGGAACAGTAATTGAACAGGACAGAATTCACACTGTTTTTGACGTCTGCAGAAAACTATGTTAAATACCACAAGTCCTGGAAAACAAAGATGTTTGCAAAGGTAAAAGGCCAAAAGCAGCTCACCCCACAAAGCAGACAGAGGCAGGATTAAATGCCTGCTGCCTGGACTGATGAGCAGAATGAGAGGATAATGGGAAGAAAGTATTAAGGGTTAAGAAAGAAATGGGGAAAGGGGTGCTTTATCTAGGTATTAAAGGTTTAACCCAGTAAATCTCCCTCTTTCTCTTATTTCTGGGATAAAAATAAGAGCACTTGGAAAGCTTAAGGGCTAGATTTGAGAAGACAGCCATGAGTGTAAGGATGCTCAGGCACAACTGGGGACCGTAGAAATCCCTAAGCTGCTTTTTCTTAGGAGAAAAAAAAATTATCACTTAAGAAAAGCCTTATGATGTGCTTGCATTTTTAGATGACGGCAGTTTTTAAAAATGGCCTTAGAGTGAGCTTTGTTTACTTAACTTCAGCCAAATCTTTCACTGGCAGGAACAAAACTAGAAGCATTGCGTCTGCACTTGTCATGCAGCTGCTTTCTGTGGTCATCAGAAGTACCTGGGAAAAGTGGTCTTTTCCAGGCTAAAATTGGAGTCCAAGGGTGATTAACCCTCTGGAAGTGCCTCCCTCTCCTCCTAACCACTGTGGGCAATCTGTCCCACTATCTCAGATGAATGAGATACTGGGTTTCATATAGGCAAAAATGAATGCCACCCTATGTAAGTACCCAAACCTTATCTATGTGCCAGCTCTAAAGTCTTGTTCTGCAAAACTCCTCTTGGACAGCATAGCTTTCAGGTTTGAAGTGGAGAGGGGCTTAAAGACTAGCAAACCTGAATCCCTTCAAACACAGAGAAAGCCCAAATAGATGGAGGCATGCCCCAGACTCCTAAATGGGGAACCATTACCAGCTCCAGAATGGCTTGGCCCTGAATTCAAAACTCTTAAAAACTAGACAAGGGTTCCCAAAGGTAGTGTTGGTTTTGTTACTTTCCCAGGTAGATCCTGTAGAGAATCTGTTTTTCTATAAAATCTGTTCAATTTCTGCAAAGTTTAGATGTGAGCAGAACAACTGAGTGTGAGCTGTACAAAATCTGGATGCACCTTGCTTTCCCATGTTGATCAAGAGGACTGCCCTGTCCTCTGTAATGTGAAGTGGCTGCTAAAATATAAAGACAGAGGAAACTGAAGATTAAGTCCTGAGCACCTTTGGCTTTCAGAAGTGTTTTCTCTAAAACCTTTCTCCTGCAAAAGGAGATCTTAGACTGGGATCTCGCTTAGCAGCTTTCACACCATGGCTGACAAGGGCAAGAAAGGGTTCTCACATGGCTGGGGCTGTGTTTTGTACCCTGGAGCAGGGAATTCAAGCTGTGCTCTTGGCTTCATGGTGTTCATCATCTTCAACATGAAAGATCCAGGAATCAGACTGCCTGGCAGGGCTTGCTCATGTTTACATGAGACAGACTGGAATATAGCTTTGCAGCTGTATTAGATGGCTTTAGGAATTAACTTTCCCATTAAATTGAGAAAATGGAGCTGCTCAGCAGACATACACAGAGTGTATATCGAGGAGCTGTTCTCTGACTCAATTTTATGGGCAGAATCACATTTGAAGCAGGTTCCTGTTAAGACAGGAAATACTGTGCTGGCTGCAAGAAAAACCAGGCCTGTTCCATAATGTACTTGGGGTTATTTGCATTTTATGCCAGCAATAAAACACAGCAGATTTACAGGGAATCTGCCAACATGTTTATTGGGCTTAAAATCTGACTTCCCCCTGCTGCTTTGTAATAAGCAATAAATGAACAAACATTGTTCCCCAAGCTGCAGCCATGCCAGCCAATACAACCCAGGATGCTCCTCTGTAGGGAGAGGCTGAATAAGAAAGAGGCCTCTTTGTTGTCTAGATCAGATGTGCTGGTTAAAGTAATGTTGGGCAGAACATTATCTGGCACTAATGATAGCTTCGGTGTCCTCATCCAGAAGAGCTTGTTGCTCTCAGGACAGCTGAGTCGATACTGTGAGAGACATGGGTCAGTCACCTCATCTGATCAGCTGGTTTGTTTCATAGGCTGATATAATGCCTGTAAGCTGCAAAATGCTCCGAATCTTCCTGCTAAAGAAAGAAATCATTCTTTCTTGGAACACACATAAAAAAAAGATTTTCTTTTAAAAACTGATTTTCTTTTTTTTCTTTTAGATACAATGTAACATTAACAACAGTCCAAATCTAAATGTTTCTGGACTATTTTTGTTATTGCAATTAAGAAGTCACTATCGGTCATTAGCATTAACGATTTTGTTAATCAGAGAATATTTAGTGATTTAGAGATGAAAAGAGAGGATTCTTTTCAGCAGGAGGACTGGTCTTAATTCCTCCTCAGTTTTGAAAAGAATGGGGAGACTAAGGAAGGATACCCAACAGAATAGGATTTACTATCAAAATCTGTGCACTACCATTTCCATATACAATGCTCATGTAACAGACTATTAAATAAAAATTAAATCATAAAAAGTGGTCATAAGAAAATCAGAGGCCACACTGTGAAAGCATAACCCTAAGCAAAGAAAGACTCCTTGCACCAACGTTTTTGTAAACAGTATCTGCTTAAAAAATATATCTTAGTATACTACATGCATATAAAAACAGGCACATGTGAGTAAATCCAGATACAGAGTCAAAATGACTGCGTTTAACAATATCCACAGAGACAATGATCCAACACTGCTTTGGCTCTGCAGCATCCTTCTTCCAACTTAGCTCTGTTCCTTTTTCCACTTCAACCGTTGCACTGACTGAGATTTCTCCCACCTAATTTTAGCCATCTAATAATTCAGCATCCTGTGTAATACAGTGCTCTAGATTCTCTCTGTGGTTAGTGGAATCAAATGAGGGAATGACCTTCTGGAGGTACTTGGTTTGGATACCTACCTTAATGAGATGAGCCACACCCATTTCTACATTTCTGAAAGCTGGGAAAGAGGGTCTCTGTGCTGTGACAGGGAGATTAGGGAGACCTTCCTTTTAACTATATGTATTTTGGTAATGCTTGAATGGCTAGCACACAGACACATGAAATTCCTGAAATTACCCACACAGGCAGTCGCTGAGATTGGAGAGCAAACGCTTATTCCTCAAATAAACCTGTAGAGAAGTCTAGTTCTGGAACGTCGAGTTTGGATGCCAGCTACTCTGAGACATAAGCTTCAATGCCCTTATATTCGGTGAAATGAGAATATGGTGAATAATTTAAACTTAAACAAAGCATGTGAACAGATACATGTTGTCTTCAGTATGGCCATCCAGCAAGAAGGAGCAGATCCTGTTCTTGATGATGTTCAGAAGCTATTGCAGCTTTGCTCCCAGACCTCCTCTTAACCACATTTGGAGCTCCTGCTGCAGGGTTTGAGAAAAGGTTTATCTTAATTCAGCCCCAAAAGGTGATAAGCAAGCCTCCTGCTGTCCTTCCCTCTCACTTTTTAAAGATTTACTTTGCTAGCATATTGGGAAGTCGTCATTAGAGGCCTGTGCTTTCCCTACTAGAAACCATTCTTCAAGCTGTTAAATCAACCTGCAGGTAGCTTCTGTCACCAAAGTTAGGTGACAAGGATAAGTATATGATAAAACTTGGGGTTATGAAAACAATATGGGAACACAATTAGCCTGAAAAAATCCATCAGACATACAGTGCAAGTATAGTAGTTTATATCTCAGTTACTAAAATAATTTCCTGGTAAAAAGCTGCATGCTGTTTGGGTCAGGATGAGTGCAACCAATGAGGTTCATATGCACACACTGCAAGAAAGGTAGCTCTGACTTACCCTGCAATCTGAGTCAGGGGAACAAGTAATTGAACTAAAAATAGTTCAATAAGTCTGCAAAAGGTAGTCTGTGGTTGCTATGCAGCTGAATGGCAAGTATAAGTGAATGGGACATTTTAGTATTAACTGCTCTTATATCCTGCAAGGATTACTGAACATGAATGCAATGGGAGTGCAAGCATCACAGCTTGATGTGCTGTCTTCTTACGTCCTAGTGCTGAGCATCACACAAAGGCATAGATAAATCAATGTAAATACCAACAAAATGATTGCTTTCATGAAATTTCTAATGTGTTGTTAGGACAAGCTGTTCTGTGCTTACTCTAGTAAGAAGGGACATCAATGTGGTGTGTCCTCAGAAACATGAAAAAATTCAGAAACGGAGAAAATAATGAAATGGAGGAGTTGCTGCACTTGCATCACAGAGAGGGGGAAAGAAGGGATGAAGTGAAATATGTAGATATAAACAAGCCTTTGAGAGATAGGAGAGTCTGAGATACCAAACAGATAGGAGTTGCATACTAAATGAGCAACAAAATTAAGTCTCTAGCAATAAAGAGGATAAAAGAAAAGCGACTGAAGAAGGTCGAGAGACAAATGAAAGTGCAAAATGAACCCAGAAAACAAAACAAAGATTGAGTCAGTCAATGTGGGTGTGCATGCAGGTGTCTGTGTTTGCAAGCACAAATATAGAACAGGAAGATGTTGATCAAATAAAAACAAAAGGTTTAAAATCTGCAAAACATTCTGAAACTGGAAGGATAAAAAAGTGATTGGAGTAAGAATGTGAGCTGAAAAAGCTGTAAATTAAAGGATAAACAGGGAAGAAAGATTACAACAATTGCAGCAGTTTTGTGAACTTCACTGACAAGGGAGAACAAAGGATCTAAAATCTGAAAACCTGGAGGTTTAGAATGATACCTGGAAGGTCTTTTGCCTCAAAGAGGCACAGACTGTAGACCTCCCTGGGATAGGGAACGTCACCTGAGGGCACTGTCTGGCCCCCACTGCCTGCATGGCTCAGCCATTTCCATTCAGTCTTATTCAGCCAGCAGAAGGCTACTAGCAAGATAAACAGGCCGAGTGTCATCAATTTGTCTTCAAAGCTAGCTCCTTGCTAGTCATCTTGACTCCCCAGGCTGTTATACTGGTGTCTCTGGATGCACTGTAGGTATTGTACTGGTTGTGTTGGGGCATACAAAGACCGTGATTGTTCCATCTGAAGAGTTTTGTCATGAGAAGATTTTGAGCCTTTTGTCTTGTTTTGTGGATTTGTTGTCGATTGTTTGTGTTTGCACTTCCCAAGCACATTGGAAGCAATCTGTGGCATTTCCCAAGCACCAGGAAAGGAATAAAAGCTTGTCCAGAGCTCAGCTTTCTCCTTTGCAGTATATTGCAGCAAGTTTCTGGGGTGAAACAGAAGTGTCTGTTACAGAAACAGTACCCTTCGGCTCACTTGTAAGACTATAGTGAGCCATAAATCTCATATATATATATATATATATATATATGGGGCCTGGTGAGTGATTGGGGTAAACTGAGGCAGACAGCATGGCCCTTCAGGGATGGTCTTCTACCTGACTGTCATCTCTGTGATCAGATGACACTGCACATCATTGCAAGCTGCTCCATCTCTCTGGTCCCTTTGTAGACTAGTTGCGTGTAATGCAACCTGAAAAGCAGGCTGTGCCACACTGGGATCCGTCCAAGAAATACAGGAGTAAGCAACTGCATGAATGTCTCTGCTTTCATGAGCATGTTGTGTTCAGGTTGGATGCCCCGTCAGGAAGTGCTCAGCATCAGCTTGGCCTAATTCATCTGTTTAGGCTGTTGATACAAGTTAGAGATTGGATCTGTTACATGACTCGACTCTTCAGGAACTGACAGACACAGCAGTTCCCCTACTCCCTGAATTATTTTCAGATGCCTTAGCAGTGTTCAAGCACAATACAAATTGTGACACAGGAGATCTCTTTACAAAACACTGAACTCAACCTCCTCCTAGTCTATTATATATCCTGTCTCCATAGAATACCCTTTGAGACAGCATAAATCATCCCAGGAAGCTTAGTCATGTGCCTATCTCTGACTCAGAGGAGCAGCCTGAACACCTGAATTAATGCAACCTGGTTGTCATCTTCCCAGTGCTTTTCACTGTGCCAAGTCTCTCTAAGCAGAACTGGAAGTGACCCGTGTCTAAGGGAAGGACACATACCTATGTGCAGAAAATGAGAATGCAGCTCAGCAGAACGCTTGCCTGTTCCCACTTCTGTGCTGCAGCTCACCGTCACCTTGCTTCTGGCAGCACAACCTTACACAGGGCTGTGCTGTGAAGCAGGTCACTGAAATGATCCAAGCTAAAAATAACCTGCTGAAAAAAAAGAAGAAATTGCTCTTCCTCAGATCATTTTCATCAACGTGGTCTCCTAAGAATCAACTTCTTGATGGGGTTGGGTACGCAGGAGAGGAGCTTTTAGGCATGCTTGTTACCAAAGTGAGCCTCCCAAGCGACTGCACTCTGAGCAGCTGCCACTTAGTGTGCAGTAATCCCATCACAAGACCTTTCTGTCACTGCATGGTTAATTAAGTGACCTTCTAAAGCTCAACAGGGTGTGAGAGGATGTGACTCATGTAGTCTCACTAATTTCAGCTCTCAGGCTGATCTGGATAAAACCTGCCCTGGTTCCCACAGTACTGGAAAATCAGCATCTCCTTATGTCCTTCTACCTTTCTCCCTGAGTTTGCTCATGAAGATAAGGTCCTGTCAAAACAGACCCATTAAGTCTTCCATTGCATGGTTCCTGGAAATGAAGTTGTCCTAGTCAACCAGCATTCTGCATTGCCACCTGTAATTTCAGAGGTTTATGGAGTCCTTCTTTATTTCTTTTCATGAAATGTCCTGAAAGAAAATCTATATCCTGCCTTCCATCCAGCAGACAGTGAATTTCAATGGACAATTAAGTGATTCATGTCATCTCTACTGAGTATAAAACACTGGGGATCTGTCTGACACATTATAATCAGACTGTGGACCATCCATAAGATGTCCAGAGGGATTTCTTGAGCATTAGACATCCTTTGTCACCTCCATTGCTCAGGTATCTTTGATTATTCTAGCAAGCAGTCCTGCAGCATTAGGCATATAAAAAATTTAGAAGTTGGGTGTCTGTTTCTCTGTGGGTTCCAATCACTAGTTTTCTTCATTTGTACAACATAGGTTTCCAGCATTTTCTGATACTTTTATTGCTATTTGTGGGATTTGCTGAAAAAGCATTCAGAGAAAAAATACGGAGAGATCACCACTCTGCACCAAGCAATACTTTGGTTTAAATACATGCTTACCTAATAGTGAAAAATGTAGAATAGGTAGGTAATGAAGTTCTTGCAGCAGTTGGATAATTGTACTTGTCTCAAAAACAAAGCAAAAAACAAGCATACATGATGAATAGCTCAGTGCAATGAGTACAAATACCAGGCTATTATGTATTGAAGTTAATAGCAACCAAACGTTAGTAAGATGGCTTGAAAGGAACAAGAGTAGAAATGTCTGATAGAGTTTAGATATTCATCAAACAAATGTTAGTCGTTAGTGGAAAGTGTCACAAAAGAAGAATGGGTGATATCATGCAAGGCGTAATGTAAAAGTCATCATCAGCCTCTGATTTAGTGCCCATGCAAAGCATCAACCCCAACCCTCTGGTAGTTATAAAACAATACATTTTGTTATCTCTCAGCACTACACTCTACGGCCTGTTTTGGTGCAACTTGCTCATTTGACAGGCCAGGCTGAATACTACCCACATACAAATGCAGGGTGAAGTTTTTATCCTGTGCCAAAAGTGATTAAGGCTCCTGGCTCTGGCTGCACAATGGTGTAAACCTTGGCAAAATGGCATTTACGTAGTCACCTTCACAGTCCTCGCTGAGTCCTCTCTCCAGCATCGCCTGCCCCTCTGTGCTCTGACTCAGCATTGCCACACACGCCCACCTGACCCTTATCAGCAGTGAGGAGTTCTTGCAATCTCTTGTCCCACTGTATAACCCAGGTTCATGTTGCCCTCCATAGGGGCATATGCCTTGACAGATCATGTTTTAAGGACCTGTAGAGTTTTCTGTAGAACTGGGGGGGGAAAAGATAATAAACATCAGCACTCAGTGAAGCTGAGGTTTTAGGGTAGGGGTTTTTAGGTTATGGTTTTTCTGTACCTTGCTGAGCACAGCCAAACTTCACCTTGCACCTTGACTTTTGTAGGATAGCTCTGAAATCTGGAAAATACACGGAACTAGACAGGTTTACAGGTCCAGCTGAGGTGCAGCACAACTAACAGCACAGAATGGGTGCTGCTTTCTACGGTGTTTTCGGGGTCCAACACTGGGCGTTCTCCCTCTCCCAGAACAACCTGCCTTAGATTTCCTACTAACACACCTTGTCCCATTTGCCATTTCACCACCAGACTGGTCCTGGGAACTCCATTCCAATTCTGACACTGTTCGTGGCAGCAAAGAAGTTTGCTGGGGATATTTTTCTGGTGATTTACAAAGCCAGAGGAAAAGCTTTGCCTTTTCATTGTGTGTTGATGAGCACAGCTTTGAAATAATCCTAAGGTCTAGCATTTAGATACAGATCTAGAAATTCGGATGCTTATCTGAACTGGTTTTAAATTGACTGTATTACTCTCTTTCTTTCCTGCAAAAAATGAAGAGATATACAAGGTGGGGAGGGAGCGAGAGAGCAGGGAGGGGGAAATATGTGACCTGGTAAAAATTTTCCCGAGGTCAAAAATTATTAGCTTTGACTAGTTCTCATTTTTCACCTCCCACTTTAAACTTTTTGAGGGAGGGCAGCTGGTGTCAGGCAGATCCTTTCAGACTTCACATTGTGCTGTAACTAAGCAGCCATCCACTTCAATTGTTAGGGATGATAATTGCAGGTCCTAGGCTGCAGAGTGACGACAGCTCTTCAGAGGAAGATGCTGACTGCTTAATGATTATCAGTGGACACTGTTTAGCTTCTGCCTAGAAAATAAAACTCAAAAATTGCTTTTAGGGAGCAGTCTTCATCCATTATTTCCTTTCTGATGATAATTTATAGATGTTTCTCCTTTCATTTGATAAAAAGAAGCCCTGGGAAGAGTTCACTTCCAGAACAGCAACTTCAAGTGTGATTATGTAGCAAAGAGAATAAGGTGACATATCGGTCTAATTACAGGGTCCTTTTCTAGGAGAAAATTAATTTCTGTTACGTGCTTGGTGTGGTACGGATAGTCCCATACTGATTCCTTGTAGAGCCTCTTTATCTCCTTTAAGCCATACTGTTTATAATTCCCTCTGTAAAGCTTAGAAAGAGGTGTGTGTCCCCTTCATGCTGCTTCTTTCCCCTCATTTATGGCTTTTGGAATGTTGGGCTGCCCAGGCAGGCTGGGGGAAGGAGGCTGTTTCCTTTTTCTTAACAACAAGAAGAGATGGAATCTATGCAGGTCCCATGTCCATGTGTATCTCTAAGGTCCTACTGTTACGACCAAGCTACTGGGGACATTTGCACATTCAAATTTGGAGACACTCAATTTTCTATAAATCCCTGAAGCAGAGGAAACAGACCTGAAGGGCATTGCTTGTTCTGGTATTGCACCATTCCTGTATTCTTGCCTTCTTCCCACCACCAAATTCCCTCACAGAGAGGTCATGAAGAAGCCAGCTGAAACAAATCTGACAGTGGGGGGTTGTCTTCATCTCAGTGGGCTGGCTCCTACCTCTTTGTAGTCTACTTGTGATGCCAGTGAAGCACAGAGGAGAAAAAATTGAGGACCATACATCTCTCAAAGCTGGGCTGTATTCATTATGATGCAGCTCTGCAGAACTCAAATATACCTGAGGATTAATTTGGTCCATTACCTTTTCCCAAATGGCTAGCTTCTAGTGAGGATGGACTTGCTTTGAGGTGTTGCTGGGAGAATTAATCTAAATTGCATCCTTGAGAGGGGGGAAGAGATTCTGGAAACCAGAAAAGACCAGAGAAAATAAAGGGCTGAAGGAAGAAAGTTAGTAAGTGTTATGGAATTGAGCTTTGTTTTCATTATTATGGTATGCAGCAAAATGCATTTCCCAGCATTCTAATAATTTGTCTTAATTAGCATGATTCAGGTTGTTGTTTCTACCCTTTGGAATTTAGCACAAAGTTAATGTACATAAATGTATGATGACGTATGGAGAAACTATAACTGTCTTTAAGATGAAGTGTTCCAGCAGCATGGCATATGTAAGAAATTGGCTGAGTAGGTGGACTTATTTCTGTGTCCAAGACAGAATATAATAATACGCTGAACTTCAGGACCACAGATATGTTATTCACAGGAGGTTCAGTAGCAGGAAGTAGGGGTCAGAGGTCCCTCTGAAAATGCTTTTGCTGATCTATTTAAGATTGTGGCACTTTAAAACCTAGCATTTGATATCCAGCAGAGTTACCTCTGTCTTAGTACATTAAATTGTATTGGAACTAGGCAAGCTCAAACTTTTTTTGAAAACCAAACTGTTGTCTGTACTGAAAAGCGAGGTATGAGAATGTGTGAACTCACTTGCCAGAGACTTTCAAGATCTTTTGTTATTCATGAGACAGAGTTTTTACTCTCTCTTCCTCCCGTCAGCTACATGTTCATGCAAACATCCTTTCCCAAAGGGCTCTAGAAGCCCTTTGCACTGAAATCTGTTCGCAGGGGAATTTTTCTAGATTCCATTCATAGGAGTCTCACACCCATCTGCTTGGGCCTGGCAGATCCCTCCTTGCTCTTTCGTCTTCTTCAGCAGCATCTGGAGGTTCATGGAGATTTATGAGTTTGTGCACATTATGCTGTACTGTAATGCACTGGGGTGGGACTGACTGTAGCCTTTCAAAAGGAGGTCTTAGGGTAAACAGCCCTGTTCTCTGGATGGTTTTGTCCATCTCTTTCATTCTGTCCTTCCTTTTTTTAATGGTGGTACGTGTTCATATGCCCCCACCCATATGCACAGTGCACACACAAACTCATACTCGCCAGTGTTGTCTCAACCAAAAGGCCAGAGGGAATAAGAAGCCATGTAATGATATGTGCCCAATGAAAGGTGATCACACTCTATGGAGGAAGATCTCTTCTGCAAACACACTGGGATTGTAGCAGCCATGCTACAGTTGCTCAACTGCTTTGCTTTGATAGCTGTGAAATAGCTTTCCAAACCACTTAGGAGCTTTATCTCCATGCACCCCCACAGATATATCAAACTATAGAGTTTTGCTCCTAGTAAAGGAAGATCATGGGATGTGCAAAAGGAGGTGAGATCCTGGTCAAGTTTGGCTTGGCCTGTATTTGTGGTGTGATGCAAGTGAATTACATCCAGAAGCCTGTCTTCTCCCTGCCAAGTCCCCAGACTCCTTTGACTAGTATCTGCTTTGCATTAACATAAGTGGTTTTCCTGGTTTTCTTTGAGGGGTGATGCATGGTGTTGCATGTCATTGTTTCCCCTCAGAAATGCCAACTGTTTTACCATGGCTGCTCCATTTCTGAGCTAACACAAGAGGTTAGCCCCCACAAACTCTATACACAGTTTGCTTAGTAGCAGGAAAGAAACAGCATTTCTGTCTTCCTTTGCAAATGGCTGGAAAGTCTCCATGGAAACATTTGCATCAGTTCTTTAGACCGTCTTCTTCCTTCATTCTGATCCTTTGCAAGGAAGTTTGTGGATGCTGTGTGATTTCCTGGTGCCTTGAGCTGAATGGATGGCTTACACGGCAAGGCTGTCCCAGGGAGTATATTTAGTGTCTCTCACTTTGATAGGCAGAGGACCAGTGGTCATTAGGGTCCTTCAAGCTCTGCTGCAACTATCCAAGCTGTGGCCAAGAAATTTTGGAGCAGCATCTCATTTGTATGAATAGAATTCTATTACACTGATAAAACGATAATCCCCATTACCAGAAGCTAATTAATTTCATTCCTGAGTTTTCTTTGAGGTACCAAATGGAAGTAAAAGGACTGAGACTCACAGAAGGAAAACAAATAGGATGTTAGGTTCTATCAGATCTTACTCTGCGAGTCTACTCTGAAGAAGAACAGCCTCTTTGCAGAATATATTAGAGCCATATAATGTTTAAAATGCTGAGATGATGCCTGAGGAACAGTTAATGCTACTGGAAAAGTCTGTATTATGCAATAAAGGTGGAGGCAAGAAGTCAGGGAGAAATACAGGTGCATCAGGGCTAGATATTTATCATTGTCATTTTCTCCAGTAATTTTTTTTTTGCACAAGTGCACATGTATTTGTAGGTGTGACCATGCATGTGTGTCCATATCCATATGTGTTGTGTGTTTAATCATTCCTTACTTAAAAGCTCACAGTTGGTAGAGGTGCATACTTATTGCCAAAGACAGACATATGTGTGTTTAATTCATGTATAGGTGTGACTATGTGTGTCCCACAGGCTAACCAGAAACAGTCACACTATTCAGAGCATCTTTCCAGCATAAGAAAGGGCAGTAAATCCTTTTTTTGCAGATGGCTAGAGGTGCCTCAGGAGCGGTAAACAGAACCACTTTTTGCAACTGGGGGGAGGAACCCACAATTTCCACTTACTCAGCTGAACTTTTTTTCTCAAGGTCTTCTTATCTTTTCTTCATTGCCTCCAAAGTATATCCTGTAAAGGGTGAAAGAAGAAAGCTTGTTTTCTCCTAAATCCCTGCACCTGTTCCCATAAAAAAAAAAGCTGCAATGCTAAGCACACGGAAATCTGTAAGGTGAATATACTGGGCTTGAGTCACACAAATCATGCCCATCACTATTAATGAGCAAAGAGTATCTGGATGGTGCAGAGCAGTACCAGGGGGTGGGCGGTATCCTCAAAGGGTGGGTTTCACAGTGGGCTGTGCAGCCACTGCAGCATGTGGTTTATTAAGCATTCTTCATGGGCTGTTTGCAGGAGGAGACAAGCAGGGCTGCAGTGTGGAAATGTCAGCCTGAAAACGTGCGTTAACCTACTTCCACCAGAAAGGCTGAGAATAACCCGGGTGTGCACTCCCTGATCTCTCCTTGAATTTGTAAGCTGTGGCTGAAGAGGAGATTTATTTTCTGTGGGTTTAAAAGTGTGACTGAGTACTCATAGGGAGGGTTGTTTTGTGTTTTGAGGCTGCAGCTCCCCTGCTGTATTTCATGTTTACAGTTTATGATACACTGAATCCTTTGGAGCCTTGTTCTGAACCCTGCAATAGAAATGTCACGAAATCCATTGCAATGTGTGCCATCTTCTGATTTTTGCAACCACTTGCTAATGCTTTCAATAAGGTCTAAATCACAGCTCCCTTGGGGAGTGCTTTCTCTCAGCTCTGTCACACATGGCCATGGGTTTTTCTCCCTCACACCAAGCTGCCCTAATGTCAGCCTTCGCCTTGGGTCCCACCAAAGCTTGCACACCCAGCAGCAAGTGTTAGCAAGGCAAAGGAATGTTTTTTGGTAAAAGTATGTTTCCTATTCGTCTTCCTCAGACCCCTCATGAATATATTGTATCATCCCTCAATGCCTTTTTCTAGGCTGGAGTGTCCTAGCCCTTTCAGTTTTCCCTAATCGCCACTGGCTTAAAGAGAAATAAGGAGCAAATGGTAGTTTTGCATATCCCCATAGGTACTTATCTGTTCCTTCAGCTACCCAGATACCTTTATGAATTGATAATGCAGTGAAAGACTTAGATAAGCAATAGATTTATTCTATCATGTGAGCAAATCATGTGCATTACTGACCCTTCTTCTCCGCATAGCAAAAGAGATTCCATCAAAATTAGAGAAATTTCTATGTCTAAAAGACAGCAAGAGATCTGAAAGGCTCCAGTTCTCTCCAGAATAAAACCTTATCAAGGAACTGGTAATCCTGACACAGGCTTTCCCTACTGCAGCCTGATCATGTTCTAGTTTCTCAGTTGCTGTTCCAAAGGTCATTTGCTCATATTTCTCCCTAGAAAAAACTTGTTCAGGGTCCAGGGGAAAGGTGCCACAGATATGTTGTAATTTGAAAGAGAAATATGGAAATCTACCTGAGGAAGAGAGTGGAAGAACATTGCAAGGCATCTCCCATATTTTTGCTGGTTTATTGTACTGCTTGGGAGTTTCTTCTGCTGCAGCAGTATGTCGTTGGAATAATGAGGCAGCATGTTGCTTAACTGTGCGGTGGTCAGATCAGTGGGGATTTCAAGAGATAAGTAATTTTATTTGATTTTGTATCCAGGAATGATAATTTACATTCCCTTCCACCTTAGAGAGAGAAAGGTAGTCTGGGCTATAATTAGGGGTCTTTTCCCTGTCTCCTTTGGGCCTCCGTTCCTCTTATTGTCAGGCAACAGTGGCAGCAGCAGCCTTAAAAGCAGGGAGTCATGACAACTGACTTTTTCTGGAGCAATTTGGGTTGTTAGAAGTAAAAAAGAAATATCCCTAAAGCACAAGTACCTGAAAAAAAAAATATTTAGATCACAAAACTGTATAAAGCAAGAAAATGACAGCAAAGGACCGGGAATCACCCACAAGTTGGGAGTTCGCTATCTGCATGTTCAACTTCTTGCTTGGTCTTGCACTGGTAAAAAGTGAGTTGGATTCATTTATGTCATCTGAGGGTCTGGCCATGGCTTCACGTCTGTAGATAAACAAATGCCCACACAAATAGCTAATTAAGTGCAGGAGGAGCATCTTGCATAATGGCACATTAACAGCTTTGGAGCAAATGCCCTGTTGAATTTCACAGGGTGAGATCTCAATCAATTAACGGTTTAGAATAGTCCATCCTGAAGTGATATGTCTATGTAGCACCATACAGTGCTCAGTGCCTACTTTTATTGCAGGCTTCATTGGATGAATTTAAGCTTCCAATTTAAAAAATTACCCTGGCAGTGAAACATTTGACCCAAATCTTAAATTACAAACAAAAAAATAGCCACTTCGGTTGAGGTAATGAGTCTTCTGAATTGCTGTGACTGGATTTTTGCTTAGCTGGCAGGGGACATTTTAGTAATCTCCACTCTTATTCTTGTTATCTCTCACACCAAGGACAAAACTTTGTAGTTATCCCCAACTCTTTGCAGAGCAGTTTCATACTGTTTGCACATGTTGATTAGTTGAATCTTTCTTTTAAGTCCCACAAGATATGATAGCCATGTTGTTTTGCCATCTCACAGGCACGTGTTCTGGTGTTGAGAAAAGAAAGCCCAGATCATCAGGCAATTCCTTCCAGTTAGGTACCATGTCATCCCGGTCTGCAGAGCATAAGCATCTGTGTGACTTGCACATGGTTACAAAACACGTGAATATGGGAAGCCAAGGCTTTACACTTCTATTCACAACCAGCGTATGTTCTAACGTCTCTGCACAAATCAGTTATCAAAGCTGTGTCATTTATTTCTTTGAACTAAATTTTAAATTAATAAGGCTTCTGTTTTGCCCCTGAGGTCTTAATTCTTTTGGTATTTGTACCATTTGTCTCTTCAGTATGAAGGGTGTTATGTGGGAGATTCCATACTGAAAAAAACCTGTGGTTTCCATAAACATCTGATTTATATTCTACCAAAATCAACTAGAAGAAAAAATATTTCAGGAGTGGTTTTGTTTTCCAATAGCTCCAGATGCAAAATGCTCCATGGCTGTATGTCAGGATTGTAGAAAATGAATAGAGTACAGTGAATTAATTTTGCTAATGAGCTTTGCAACCACATGATGCACTTAGGCATCTTCATACAATTAAACCACAGAACTGGCAAGCAGATCCCAAGTGCCACCCATTGTGAGAGCACTTCAGGACCCTCCAAAGCGTTATGTCTCCTCCTTCCTTTAATTTCTTTCCATCACAAAGAAGAGAAATATACAGATCGGTTGTTTCAACAATTGAAAAATGATTTGCAGTGTTAGTTGCAACAGTATTTTTGTAGCTCTCATTTATTCTGCTACCCAGACAAGAAAGGCAAAGCAGTAGCATTTTATAGAGCAGAGAACATTTTTACACAGTTCTCTTAAATCTTTTTAGCAGCCCTTGAACAAAATGTTTACACTCTAGACAGAATTTAGTAAATGATCCACAAGACTTATCATGACAACCTGCCTATCCCTCCTGAACCATTGTATTTCTATCCCATTCATTCCTAACATCTGCTGCTGCTGACCCTCTAGCCCATATTTACCCAGTTATAGTACTCTCTCTGCAGCCTTAAAATACTTCCTGTTGATTTACATCCATTTCTCTTCTATTGTCTGTATTTGGCTGCTGGATTTTCTGTTTTTCTTTTTGTAAAGAGAAAAAAAAAAGAGGGTAACTCATTTTCATGCCTCTCCAAAAGTCTTCAGCCAGCAGCTAGCAGTCCTGCCAAGCCCATGGGCTGTCATTCCTGTGCTCTCCTACTGCTACTCCCGACCTACAGTGTTCCAGCTTCTGCTTCCCTGCACAGTGAATGTGGCTTAGCCCTAGCCAGAATCCACTGCCTGCTTAACAGGGCCCTGAGCTCACAAGTCCTGTGAAGTCTAGTGATCATTAGGCTGGTATTCAAGAAGAGCAAGGGTAAGCCTGAAGAGCACACCACTGGCTTACAAAAGTCAGGCTCTGACCTCAGGTCTCTCAAAGTGAAAGGATTTCTATGAACCTACTGCACAGTCAAGCCATTTCAATATGAAAACAAACCTCATTTTTCTTTAAAAAAAAAAAAAGTGGCATAAAAGAAACATAAATCTGAGTTCTGTGGAACTGAACCTGCACCAGGAACCATCTCTAATGCTAATCTTCTATCAGAGACTTGCATCTGTTCATTTTTCATTCTGGTTTTCTTCAAAGAGATCAGCCATATAGAAGGTTTTATAGGCAGAAAATAGAGTGATTACCACCAAGGTAAAAGAGCAACTCTATTTTTCTAAAGCCAGGGAAGTGTGACCAATTGCAAGCAACTTCCCCCTTCATCATCAACTCTTAGACACTAGACTGGCACTTGGGAAGCCTGGGTTCTCAGCTCAGCCACAGACTTCCTGGGTGAATTTGGGCAAGTCAATAACGAGGAACCATCACCCCAAGCCTCAGTTTCCAGCTCCAGGTAACGAAGCAAAGCAGAGTCCCATTAGTGGTTGTGCTACAGCTATGCACAAGGATATCAGCTTCAGATGCAAGCACCAGGCAATTCCTTCAAGAATGCAGCCTTCATCAGTCCCGTGAAAAAGCCATTTCAGACAAATTTCTCAGGAAAATTCTGCAACAATTCCTGTAGCACTTAGGGTCCCAGTGTACTGTCTGTAGGGCAGAGAGATTTGTACCCTCCAAAGATTTGCCTCCTAAAAAACAAACAGAGGAAATGAAACTACAATTCTGTCCAGTCCTTCTCCTGCCTCTCTACCAGCTGGTTAAGTGGTCAGCTAATTTATTTTGTGTTGCTTTCCATTAGGAGTGGAGGATTGATGCCTGGAAGTATTTTAATGGCACTGTTGACCTTGATAATAAAACTGTCCATTCTAGTTCATACTGATAATGGCATCCAATACCCCCTGAGTCCCAGGGAAGCAGCAAGTCCAATAACACCATGGTGAGAAGCCCTGTGGAAAGACGTTAGTGGACAGTCCCATTTTCAGTGCTGTCTCCCTTCTTATATCAGGCCTATCAGCACTGTATGTGATTTGCCTATCCATTAGCAGACATTTGGGGCTGTGGTGATGCCCAGACCATTTCCATGCTCTCTCCTGCAACTTTCTGGGTGCTCAACACCATATGACACTGACAGCTGCAACTGCTTCTAGCTGCTATCTCAGAGCTGTGTGTAATTTGGAGAAAAATTTACACAATTCTGAAACCTAAAAATACTTCTGCAAAAATGAAATGCATTAATATGCGCTATTCTAACAGACGTGGAAATGGCTGCTGCTTTCCCTGTGCATTTTGAAACAGGGATTCTCAACGCCTCTTCTTCATCTGATGGGGCTGACATTTGTGAGAGACATTTAAGGACACAGAGCAAGTGATAATTATCCTCAACATGCATCACAGGCTTTTTGTCAAATTAGAGAGGTGCCTTACAGAATAATTAGCTATGTGAAATGGCTGAGCCCCCATCTGCTGCACATTGACTAAAAGGGATGTGAAGTCTAAAGATTAAGCGAGAAGATGGCAGGTTCCCACTCCAGGACTCACCTGTCCACCCATTTCCTTCCTCAGCCCTTCTGATAATGTTCTCAAGTGTGCAGTGCCACCCACCCCACTTTGCTCTGTTAAATAATAGCACTTGCTTTTCACGTCTCCTTGGTGATGTAAGGGGAATATTTGTGACCTTTTCGCTTCCTGTGTAACAAGCATCCTTGCAGGTCATGGCAGAACAGTCTGTAACAAAACAAGCTTCCGCGCACTACCAAGTCAGTGCCATGAGGAGGAAATGTTATTTGGATCGCTGCTAAAATATGTAAGCTAATAAAATAAAATATGTAAGCTCCAGCAATAATATGCGCATGTATCCCAGAGGAATTTGCCTGAGATCATGGTGACTTTGACAGGTACCCACTGCAATGGTCATGGCACTGGCAGTGAGATGTTGTATTTGTGTCTGGCAGTGATTTTTTTCTGCTCACTGATGGGATCCAGGAGTGTACATGCTTGCGGGTAGTCTAGAAGGAGGCTATGCTGAGCTCTGTACAATTTTAGTCTTCTGAGTTTCTTACTGTGAAGTTTAGAGACTATGAAAGATATGGCCAAAGCATAGCAGCAAATCACATGAACTCTTTCCCTCTTTTAAAAAACCATCAGGCTCTCCATGTAGTCTGTAGGCTTTAGGTGTCTTGTACCTAGCAATTCTTGAGGACAAGAAGGCATGAGGAAAGTCTCTGGGTCATATTGGTGGGATCACTGTACTGAGCTGTAAATGATGGCTGAAATGATGAACAGCAAAAGGGACCATAAAAAAACAGAGTAAAGATGACTCAGGCACTGCATCATCTGCTGTGATGTTCTACTTGAAGGAACGCAAGTGGATTAATCTGATGAAAGGTGTGGCAAAACCCCAGCCACTAAACTCACTGTAAATAGAGATACTTGACCAAAAACGAGGTCCAAGCTGCCATGAACTTGAGTCTGCTCCAAAGCTGGCTCTAACCTTCACTGGGCTGAGACTTTCTCAAGAGGGAAGTATTTGTTGTGATAAGACAGTAATCAGCTGGTTTGTTGACTGTAAAATGCCTAGACAACAGCTGCTGAACATTGCAGGGGTGTCCAATTACAGTACATGGGCTTAATTATCGCTCTTTCCCCATACATTCACAGAGAAAGTCCTTGGTCTGTATTTGCTCGGCTGAGCTGCTAGATTTCCCAATTAGGCTCATCAGGAATGTACTTCCAGGTCCAAAATTGCCCTACACATGTGGCCATGCAGTTTTGTCAACTTAAAAGGGTTGTGGTCATGTCAAAACTGAAAATGATGCCTCTGCCATGCTGGCAAAACTTTCAAGAATACTGTAACTGTATAACTGATTTCAGTGGAAGTCAAGAGCTCAAAATATTCGTAAAACCATCTGAGCCAAAATTAGGCCAAATGCAGGTATGTATCAACTCTGATTATTTATTGACTGATTTGGGCTAGAGTTTGTCTCCCTTGGTTCGATTAAGCAGAGCCCAGCAGAACAGGCACTCAGCTCAACATGTTCCCCCAATTAAAAAATAAAGGCATTTTGCTGACACTGTGTCCCAGTGACTACTACAGTTTTACCCAGAACAAACTGTTTACCACCTTCTCACAGGTGGCAGATTAATATTTTATTGAGAATAGCAAATATTTGGCTTAGTACAAAGACATATTAATCTTTTTTTCTAGGTTCAATGCTCCCTATATTTCTCTGCCCCCAGTCCCTTTAGAAGCCACTCATTTGGCAAAATTAGAAACTAATTCACCCCAGTGAGAGGACATGCTATTAATGAGTCCGGTGGTGTAGAAGGGAGACACAACTGAAAATTGTGTCCTATTGAGCTCCTCTAGGAAAGACAAGGATTTTGACTTCTCTTGGATTGTTTTGCTCTTTTCTAATAATCTTCATTTACTGGTTCTCAAATCATAAAAATGTTTTCTCCGTCCTTCCTTAGTTGCCTTAGGTAACCCTACTGAAGTCAGTGGATTTACACAGATGTCAAAAAACTATGAAAAGCCAATCACGCATTGTAGTGATTACCCTTCACGCCCTTGCTTTGTTTGCTACACACTTCTGCCCGTGTTGTAGAAGTTGCATTCATTTTGTACCATCACTGAAAGCCACATCAGTTGAAGTTGCACTTTATTACAAACATTTGTTTTCTCTCCTGCTAGCAGAGCCAGGCTGACTCTTACCCCACTTACACTGGTTTCACAGCACGTAATGACAGTGATCACAATAACTGTTTTTCATTTACTGGCTTGATATAATACTCAGACCAGTAAAATACCACTGACACCACTACACTGGTGGCCTGAAAAGTGTTTGACATTGTACTTTTAAAATAGTTTAATGTGTTCTCCTCCTTCCCCTCCCCACCTCCCTTTATAAAGACAAAAGTGCCTGGGATGAAATTGTCCCGCTCAGCTATTTTTTTTCAGTTCCATCCAATGATGCATGGAGAAACCAAGTTGGCATACCCTAAAAAAAAGTAAGACCAATAGGTTTCAGGCAGACTTGCTGTGCAGGCACAATTGATCAGAGCATTTGCGGTGTGTCTGATGCACTGAGCATGGATTAAACCCTGTGTGTACATGCAGATTGTTTCTAAAAGCAAGAGAGAACCATCTAAAGCAGTAAAGTTGGGATATCTGCATGTATCCTCTACCAGATATATTGTGTGTATTTTTATTCCTCTTTGGTTTCAGATCAGGCCTCTTGGATGCCAGTTTCCCAGCTCTGACAGAAATGGCAATGGTTGTATCTGTTGCACAAAGGAAGACTTTCGTCAGGGGCAGACAGTGGTAAGACTAATCGCAAGCCTCTTGGTTACCCTTGATTCTCAGAAAAAAAAAATCTATCAATTCAGAAGGGTTATGAAGGGAAACATACAGTGTTATTTTAAAATCCAGAGAAATTGATTGTGGGAATGTGGACGCATGTCTGGTCTGTGTGCTTTCAACCCCACTTAAAAGAGAACCAGTCTTAGGTGGTTGCTTTGCTGTGCTTGTTACATCTCAGTACTCGCCCCAGACATGTGGTATTCACTGAAAGAGTAAGCAGCTGTCAGTCCAAGCTTGCCAAAATTTCCTCTGCAGAGTAATACTTCTGCAGTTTTTCCAAGGTGCTTTTCCTATAAGTAAACATTACACATCAAATCAGAAGTAAATACAGCAGAGGAAAAGGGAAATGTCAGAATCTGATTTTACCTTGGCAGGGAATGATTTCACAGCTTTCTCATACATTGTCTAAATGTACAGACAATTTTTCTTTCCCATTTCCCCTCTAGAAATGAGTGAGTAGGCTAAGAACTATATATTCAAATGAAAAAGAGTTTCCTCTAAGCACACTGTTATAAACAGCATTGGGTTTTGTAGTGAATGGGTGAGGACCACAGTACACTGCATACCATTCAAGAAGACTAACATATGTTCAGAATGTCTTCTTGAAAACTGTATTTCTCCTTAACACTCCCTATTAGAATTCTTTCCTGCCTCAAGAACCATCTATGAATCAAGAAAACAAAGCAACATTTGGCTCAGTCCTGCAGGCTCTCCACATACCCAGCTGTCACATCACTGAACGACAAGCTTAGTCGATGCAAACAGGAGAAGGACATTGCCCAACCGTCAGGTGGTTATTCTAGGCAATATGGGCTTTAGGCTCAATGTGCCAAATACTTTAACATGCGATTAACTCACAGCTTTTCATTAAGTCCAGCTTCAGCACTGAAGAGCATTGCTGAGTAAGAGTTGACATGGGTTACAAGTTAAGAACATGACTGAGTGAAGAATTTCTGCTCAATCCCATGACATTGAGATTAACAGGTCAGCCAGTGATTCCCCCTGGGAGGTGGACTGGGTTCCTTGGGCTGAAGTCAGAAAGTATAATAGGCTCACTGGGTGGAAGATGCTGTTTTTCAGAGAGATGCAGAGATGGTAGGGTTTGATAGGGGACCTCAATCAAAAATCTTATAAAGAATGAGGACAAATGCACATTTTTAATGAGCTCTGACAAAAGTCTATTGAATAGTTTGTTCAATTTAGTTGTGTTTTGATGATTTCCATTGTCCTTTGTTTCCTGTACGCGTTGTGATGCATCCAGGAAAAAAAATCACGAACATTTGCATTGAGAGTCATCCAGAATTTCCATTTAAAATGATCCACTTTGTTACAGTAATTAGCCTTGTAAGTGGAACAAAGCACACAACATTGACAATAGTTGCTAGTGATCACTTCACTTCCTAATCAGGCTGCTCCTTCAAGCATTCTAATTTATTTTACTAATGATTATAGGGCAGATGCTGCACAGATTTACACCTCTAGGAACTCCAGTGAAATAGAGAAGGAGAAAATCTTGCCCGGTAAGCTTAATCCTGAAGTATTCTGAGTAATTGGAGGGCCAAGCAGTTATAAATAAAAGAATTTCCTTTCAGAGGTTTATTGTCTTCAGATTTGAATTCAGTAACTTATATCAATTGCTGTGAAGTAGGCATATCTGTTCAGTACTGAAGTGTTTCTGAGAGAGGGATGGTTGGTGCTGAGCCCCTCTCAGAATGGCACTGGCAATCCCTGAAGATGGAGGATGGCTTGTACCTACTTGCTCTGAGCTCTCTGTAAGAACAAACAACTTTCCAGTTCATTCTGCACCTTTAAATCAAAGCACCCTCTCACCTGAGAGAAAAAAAACAGCCTCCTTGAGAAGGATGATAATAAGGAGAGGCTGGTAAGGGGCTTCAGTTGCTAATTCTGTGGCAAAAATGCATATATTTTTTGTCAAAATACCAGTCCAGTTATATCAGCATAAGCCCCCACAATTAAAATCCCAACTGAACATTAATATTATCCACCTTATATGATTCAAAGCCAGTAGGGATACATCAGACAGACTTTGGGTATAATTTGCCTTTTGCAAAAGGGCAAAATAATGTAGGTACAACAAATTGGTGTCTGTGTAAGCAAACAGATGCATATATAGGCATATTTGGGTACTGCTGGGAACATTAGGGGGTGCCTTTTCTTCATGTGCTTGGCATGACCTTTACCACTTTTAGTTTCTTCCAGAAGTAACTGAACAATTGAGATATCTGCAGTAAACTTGCATCTGGGTGGACTTGGTATAGGAGTAGTGGCTTTGGCTAGCTTTTATTCTGGGTGAAAAACATCAGCTGAATCAGTGTACTGGATAGACTGCTGCAGTGTTTTAATGTGCTTCCTCCATTTCCCTTGGTTTGTGTGTCCATGAGTTGTTTAGCTCTTTAGTGTATTTTTTGGAAAGAGCACAAAGGGAAGGGTGGGGGTGTGTGAATCTAAAAAAGTTCCTATTTCATCAAGTAAAAAATGAATTTGAGATCATCAGGCTTGAAACAGGGAGACCATTTCAAAACACTGTGATTTCTCTCATGCAGTCTGGTGGGATGGTATCAGTAGAAGAGCATTCATCCTCCAAAGGCTCAACTCCTTCGTGATTTGGCCAAGCCTCTGGGTTGACTAGTAGTGGTGCAGAACTTCTGACACACTGCTGAGCAGTTCTGGTCACAGATTTATGGTGTCTGGTTCATTCATGGCTGGGAGGCAGAAAAAAAGTCGTTTGAGGCTCACAGTATCTCCTGGACTTTATGGCCAAGAACCATAAGCAGCCTAAGTTGTAACATCAGAACTCATGACCAAAATATTTCCTCTCTCTAAACCCCTAGCATTTTGCAACTGCTGCCCATTTCCCCTTCCACAGTTATAATCCTATTTGTGTTGTCACATCTTCATTTTGAAGAGCTGTGTAAAAGCAAACATGAGTTTGAGGGGAATATTTTGGGGGAAACAGTATAGAGACACAAGTTTCATGTCATATGATCGGAGCTGATTGCCATCAACAGAAAATGAAGTTCAAGGAGGACAAATGCAGACAGCAGTAGCATGCACAGAGACTCAGAGTTAAGGAACAATCTTAAATTCCACTCCCAATTCTCCTCTGCTGGGATGGATTTGGGGTTGCCATATATATATGGCACATCATCTGTCCTCTCCACCACAGTTTCTCTGTCACCAAGAGGATAAATGCTTATTTTTCCAAATGGGTAAGGATGCATCCTTCGGTAGTTGCAAAATACATGCTGTTGAGAACACAAAATATATTGTATGTGTTACCAGAGGGTTAAGGCCGTTTGTTCATTAAGGTGCCTCTGAGTGGAAGAATCAGTTCTCTGTCAAAATCATCCCAGAGGCTTTGAAAAGAAAAACAGGACAGATTTGCTGCAGTCACTATTCAGGCCTACTCTTGCCATGTCTAGCAGTGATAACACCCCTGTTGCAGCCAGCAGCAAGGGGATTCAGCCCTCCCTGTGCACAAAGCAGAGCTGCCCTTTGTGCAATGCCTAGAGAGAACCAAGGAATTTAGCCCAGCAGTGCAGAGTTTAGCATTTGCTTCTTCTCACAGGTTCTGCAGAAAGGCAAAATCTGCAAGATCTCGATGAGACCAAAATATTAATTCTCTGTTATTGCATCAAGTTTGACTAACAAGCCGCATGAATAAATCTGCAGTCTTAGTTTCTGCCAGTGCTGAGTTTCTATGGTAACAACAACCCATCTCATCTTTAGGAATTTCATTAGCAAGGGAGGGAAATGAAACAAAAAAAAAATCCCACTCCAAATCAAAAAAGATTTGTCACATTAAGAGCAGCCTCTCCCTCCCCCACCTCATTTTTACGAAAAGTTCTCTTGAATTTTTTCTCATTTGTTAAGGTATTCTAAAAAATTCACGTCATTGTCCTAGACGACAAAAAAAAAAACACAAAAGCTTTTGTACATCTGAATTGGAGAGGGAGGGATCATAAACATGCAGACTGGAGATGCACTGGAGGAGTGAACACAGCTGTTGCAGCGCATTCAGATGAGCCTGTTTGTGTATACACACAGAGCTCAGTGCTGTCTCCTTTCCTGTCATTTGGAAATGGAAAAGCAAGCTGGGAGTGGGAGACCTTTTGGTGTGATCACAGTGGAGGTGCCTGGTGATTTAAACACTATGGGAGGAAAAGGGGACATTTGGGAAGTTACAGAGGAGCTTTATCTATTTGTGTACGCATGTGCTTCTTCTTACAGACCCTCAGTGTTCGATGTTCCTGACGTGGGAATTGAGTTTGTTGGATTTAGAAAGTGTGTCTGTGCTTTCTCCTCCTCTCACCTTGGGCTGCCCTACACCCTTGTGACAAATAAAATAAATGCAATTTAAAAAGTCAATTGAATCAAATTGTTTTAGGAAAAAAAACCCACCATATGCACACACAGAAAAAGAAGTGATGCACAGCCTCTGCTGTGTAAAATAGCTTGGTGCTTACATTGTCCCACCACTCTCTCCTCAGAGTGGTTTTGTCACCCCCTTTAAGAAATAGGAGGGGGGACTGCAGAGCTGTTGCACGCCTCAATTTGGAGAATTTGGCTCTGGCCCCATTTAAGAGGTTAAAAAGTGTTACCCTTAATACAGTGAGCATCAGGGTCTCAGCCTTTGACATGGACTTTCTAGTGCAGGGAGATGCAGGGAGCACACAGCCCTGCTTGCACCATAGGAAAGATGCTGGTCCTTGTCATTTCTGGTTGCCAGTCCTGAGTCTGCAGAGGCAGCACCACAGCCGCGCTGGAGGGAACATGGATGGGAAATGACAGGCTGGGGAGAAGAGTCAGCTAATAGCGGAGGGGAGGGGGCCCAGGGAAAGTGGGGAAAGGGGCCCGGGCTGTGAACTTGAGGAAGGATTTTGGGGCAGGGAGGACATGGTTTAATCCAATGTTTGTCATTCCTGTTCATCTGGAGTTAACACTGAAATTGGAACAAAATGCTCTGTTACAGCTGATACTATTATAAAGCGAATAGCAGCTAGCGAAGCCTTTTATGAACCTTTTCTGTTGTACACCAATTCACTGGGAAAAATCCCATATAAATGATATGAAACAATGGTTAAAAGAATGTTCTGCTTCTTATGTCATTTTTATCTGCAACCAGATGCCAGCTAGGAAGCCCTCAGAGACTGTATTATTTCAGAAATACTAACTGTAATGCCTTTTTCATCTCAGTTTTACAGTCAGTGTTTCTGCTGACATCAGTGAAGCAATCTCCCAATTATGCCAGTGTAAGTGGATAGAGAAACATACCTGCCACTACCAAACATCCACGCTCAGATTATTTTCCCTACTTTGCCTAGAAATGGCCAATCAAGACTTTTACAATCACAATTCGTTCCACACTCCCTGGTGAGCTATATAATTCATCCAGTCACAGACAGTATCACAAAACATAGCTAACATATCAAATCACAACATGAATTTTGTATAGTGAATTACAACTATTCACAAAAGGCTGTTAGTGAACAACCTCTAGCCCAATTTCATTAGTCGCTGAAGAAATTTATAAGCAGTTGTGAATAACAAATAAATCTGAGAATTTTGTGAACCATCCACAGCCAGTTCAGGAGCTAAGAAGGGAAGCAATATTTGTGGAATAAATTATTCGCTGTGAAATTTTTTGGTTGGTTCTTTCCAGCACACCCTTGGGGGCTACTGGCCTGATACTTAAAGATCAACAAATGCATATTCCAAAAAGGGAAGAACAGTATTTAACTGTATCAGTGAAGAATGCAATGTGATGGAGGTAAACCAACTCTTTGCTCAGAATTTGCCCACCAGTGCAGAGATGAGTTCTGGGAAAAGGCATTAGCATTTTCTTTTTGATTTGTCTCCTAGCTGTCCTTCTGGATGATTTATGTTTTCTCATGTCCACAACAAAATCCAGGTTGCTTCAAACAGAATGTCTGGCTTCTAGTTTTTGTTATAACTATAAATTCCTGCATCATTTTTCCCCTGTCCTGAGAGTCTGCAGAAAAGCACTCAACAATGGAAGCTCCTGGTAGGTGTATTTTCTACCGGGGAAAGATGGGGAAAAAAGCAGGGGATTGTGCACATTGTTTCTCCATATTTCTGGCTGTCAGCCTGGCCTTAGCACTGACTGTGTTGTGTGAATGTGGTGCAAAGGTAGTTTCAGCATAAGCGCTCAGACTAGTGATCTGTCCTGATCATCTGCCAAATAAGTAAGTGCTGGATGTCATGCTAAAGATTGATTTCATTGGGCACTATTGCATGTTCCTGTCTGCAGAGCTCCAAAATTCAAGCTCTGCAGGCCTCTTAGCATAGACATGGTGGTTTATCATCACCACTAGACTATGGCCTGCAAAGTGGGCTTGAATCCACACTTCCCTGATAGTGTTAATGCACCCTGATAGCTGTAAACAGGCTTTGGACCCAAGCCTAAAGGTGGTCTTTGGGTTCTCAGACAAATCTCTCAGAAGGGAATAAGCATTGAAAGTGCCTTATTTGTCCAGCCAGACTCTAACATACCAAACTGAGAACATCCCCTTGTTTAGTAACAAGAGTACTCATTGCCATTTGCCTCAAACAGAAGTTGTTGGTGAAAAAACAGTTGTCACACCATTCCGAAGCTCAGTGTGTGTTATTTGATGAGCCCTACTATGGGTACTTATGCATGGCTCTATTATTAAAAATAAGAAAGGCTTCCATGGCCATAGCTACAGTGTTAGGTAAAAGAACAGAAAAATACTATATTGCAATGTATTCTGGTGAAACCCTTCCAGCTCTGAAAGGGATGCATTGGGTGGTTTTAGTTTTAGATTTTTATTAAGCAGCCAGATCCCCTTTGTAACCTTGATTCATCCTTGTTACGTGATTCATCCTGATTGCATTCGCTAGTATTGTTGCAAATACTGTACAAAATGTTCAAAGAGAGCTGGCTGGGGAGCTGGAGTGGCTGGCATCCTTAATGCAGGAAGACTAGTGATTGTCCCCCTGTACTTGGCACTGGTGAGGCTGCACCTTGAACGTGTGTTCAGTTTTGGGCCCCTCAAGTACAAGAAGGACGTTGAGGTGCTGGAGCGTGTCCAGAGAAGGGCAACGAAGCTGGTGAAGGGTCTAGAGAACAAGTCTTATGAGGAGCATCTGAGGGAGCTGGTGTTGTTTAGCCTGGAGAAGAGGAGGCTGAGGGGAGACCTTATCGCTCTCTACAACTACCTGAAAGGAGGTTGTAGCGAGGTGGGGGTCGGTCTCTTCTCCCTAGTAACAAGCGATAGGATGAGAGGAAATGGCCTCACGTTGCACCAGGGGAGGTTTAGATCGGATATTAGGAAAAATATCTTCACAAAAGGGTGGTCGAGCATTGGAACAGGCTTCCCATAGAGGTGGTGGAGTCACCATACCTGGAGGTATTGAGGAGATATGCAAATGTGGTGCTTGAGGACATAGTGTAGTGGTGGGCTTGGCAGTGCTATGTTAACAGTTGGACTTGATGATCTTGAAGGTCTTTTTCATCCTAAACGATTCTATGATTCTTCTCTCTTGGTGCCATAAGACAGAATCCTAGTGCTGTTTTAATGTTGCTTTTAATTTCACAAGTTTCCTGTGCCCACCAACGAGAAAAATATTAGCAGCAATTAGATAACTTGAATCAGCTGCACTCAGGGTCTTGGATCCACCCTACATTTCACCACCCGAATAGCCACAGAGTACAAGAATATGGTATGAATAATGAGGATGTTTCCCATTAGGGAAAGTGTTTTCCATTGTCATTGCAGGCACTCCCCTATTGTCTGCATGTCCACCAGGCATTTTGCAAAATTCTTTTCTCAAGACCAGTTCTGCATTATGTGATTACCATAAAACCACTCGGTTTTGCACCAGCTTTCTGGGGGGAAAGCTCATACTGTAGGATTTTCATGCATTCTTCAAGGGTCCAATACTCACATTGCTGACCCTGTTTGAGCATCTTTCTCTGGAAATAAGCTGAGACTTCAAGTGGACAATAAAAAACCAAAGCAGGTAATTTCACATGCTTTGGCATTTTCTTTTACAAACCAGTTTCTAAAATATCAGTAGAGAAACTATTTTACAGACTTTTTCCATTAAGGATGAGTTACAACACAGAAATTTCTCTCACACGGGCACTATTTCACCATGTAGCTCTCAACCAAAACATCTTCTCTTCTTCCTCATTCATGGACATCTGCTTGTGCCCTTTCTCTATTCCTCATGTTCAATTCACCTGGCTGTATATGTTTGCAGGGTTTGGCATCCCAAATCAACATTTCCATAGCCTGCTTTTCATTACAGTTATGTACTTGAGATCCAATTAAGAACAGCTCCATGTGCTATGTGCAGTATAATCGTGAGAAATACTACATGTCTCAAAGATCTGTAGGTTAAATAGACCAGACAGATGAAGATTGTGGGAAAGCGTGTATCATCCCTTCTTCACAGATGAGAAATGGAGTCTGAATGAAAAGGTGACATGATCAGGGAAGAGTTTTAGCTGAGCTCTGAACTGTATTAAACTAAGCACCATTTTATAATTCTCTTTAAAGTATTATAAGGCAACTAAGAAAAAATATAGAAAGAAATGACAATGCATAGATGCTGTGGGATAAATCTTGCCCTTGTGTGCTTCATTCTCTCCCCTCCCCCGTGGATTTCAAACATTACTCAAGAGCAAGCTTCTATTATTAGGCAAAATTCTGTCTGATTCTTCAGAAGCAGTTTCCCCCCTTTCTGTAAGAAAAGAGGGAACATGATGGTAAGAACCTAATTATAAGCACTCTCAAAAAAACCTGGACTAGCTGATTTGCACTTAGTCCCTTTGACGGAAAGCAACTGAACAGTATACTTGAGCTGTAATTATTATTATCAGTCACTCTTCACGGTGACAACAAATAATTATTTTTTAAAAGCATGAAAACAGAATTAACCCTTTCTTCATACATTGTCTCTCTAAAGTGGCACAGTCGTTGTTGCAGTCCAGAATACTGGTTGCGGAGCTGCTGCTGATTGTTTTTTCCCCCCATTGAAATACCCTGGACTGAATTGAGAGTGCGGTTTTTGGCAGTGACTAGTGATTTGGAGTCCCTTACCTCCTGCTCATTAGCTTGGCAGAGTCCAGTTTTCAGAAGGAGGTTTCTTGGGTGGGTTTTTTTAGTAATCAGGCCTTTTCAGGTACTTCAGAAATGGGTGCCAAATTCTGGTGAGACCCTTTGCTTCAGAGTGAAATGATTCATTGAAATTTCAACACAGAATTGTGTTTCAGGCATGATCTATACCATGTCTTGGATTTACCAAGTCTCATATGAGGTAAGAGCAGTGGCAGTGATCATCAGGAGCACGGTCACTTTGGGCTTTCTGTAGTGTTCAGAGATTCAGCATTCCTTCACCACGAGCCCAGGACTGCAGTTACCTCCTCTGTATCCTGTGTGCCTGAGTACCATGTCCACTCTAATTTTCTTGTCCCTTAGACCCAAAAGGTCACCATCCCCCAACAGATGGAGCCTGGGCAGGTGCTTCCTGGGATATAGAACCAGCTGTAGGACAGTGAAAACAGAAGATGGTGGAAGGAAAGGCCAGATGTAGACCACTCACCCCTGATATGCAACACTCATTTCTGTAGGCAGCACAGAGAGGAGCGTGAATGTTAAAACATGGTCTAGGACACTGGTTTAATTTACATCTTTGTACATCTGTTCATGTTTTAAGACAGGCGCAGATTTAGCTGGATGGTAGGGGGGCTGTAGTTCCTCTTTTGGGACTTCTCAGTGCTGTGTTCAGCTCTAACTCATGTCCTTTGAGGCTGTGGCTCCCAGCAGCCCTGTTACCCTGTAGCGGGTGAAGTGTATTTCAGCCCTGTTAACCCAGAGTGAACGGTATCAGTATTTCTTTAGAAGCAAAGACAAATATGCAGGATCAGAAGCACATATCTCTTTCAGTCTAAAAGACCTCACAGCCTTTGATACAAAGGAAAAAATCTACCAAGGCCGTTTGAACAGAGAAGGCAACAGAGCATGGAGGTAGCAAGTGCCCCATCTGCACCCCTTCAGCCAGACAACTAGAAAGCTGGGAACCCTGGTCCCCTTATCTTCCTCAGCCCCTGGACTGACCCTCCTGAGACAGCAGTGCAGCCTGGCAGGTATGCCCGGTTGCTGTCTGTGGCCACATGCTGGCACAAAGCATCGCCCCCAGTAATGCACTGGCAGAGTGGGGATGCCGTGACTGAATCTCCTGAGGGGGGATGAAGCACAGCAGCAAGGGAAAAGAATGCAACACTCAATAAGCCCAGGATTTTTAATCAGTTCAATATGTGGCCAGTGTCTGAAGGAAATCTGTTTGCAATTGTTCCTTATTAAAGACAATTGACAAGCTGTTTACCAGGCATAAACCTCTGCCTTTCTAGAATGCCAAGACAATTATTTGTGGCATTTTTTTTTTTCCTCTCTTTCTTTCCTTTTCCCAAAGGGTCTCCCCCACACACGGAAACTCCTCATTTCCAATGCATTTACAGTGGCAAGAGTCAATAGATAGAGTGTTGCACTATTAAATAACAACAAGCTCAAACACGAGGAGGAGAGGAGGGCCTCCTGCTGCTCAGTAATGCTTTGATTCAAACCAAAGTGAAAGAAGAAAAGGCAGGGAAATTTACAGTTTCAAAGCAGACACATCTGTCATTATCTTGCCCCATTTCCCTGAATGTTATGGCAAAGTGCATCCATAGAGTTTCCCAGACCCTGCACATGGTGCAAAGTGCTGAGAAAAGAGCCCTAGAAGTGACATGTTTAGCACCAAAATATGAGCAAGAAAGAGCAAAACAGGGGTATTATTTTCTGAAGGGATTGCTCGGAGGCTGGCTTTAAATACTTCTGAGAAGTAACAGACTTGCTTGTCCCATTGGCAAGTGCCTGTTAGATCTGTGTCAACAGTCACTGCCTCCCGTGGAGCCCTTGAATGTTCAGATCTGTGAATTCAGCTTCCATTTGCTGCTCCTGGATGAGCTTCATACTGATTAGGAAATTCCTCCTGTTCACTATTCTCTCTATTCAAGCTCTTTGTGAAAAATCTGAAAATCCAGGAAGTTAGATGCCGAAACAGGACCAGATGCTCCTGCTCAGTCCTGAAAAGCTACCGCAGGCAGAGGCAGCCATAGCCATCTCCTGCTACATTTCAAAGAATAGGAGGCTAAGAGATGGGTCTTGTTATGCCAGTGCCAATCTGCTGGGTCTCAGCTGTACCAAGGGTTTAGCATGCTGACTCAGGAGGTGGACGGAAGGACGCTTACACCTCTGGTTTTCACAAGCTTTCTGTCTCTGCCAGTTTCTGCAGCAGCTCGCTCTCTCCTAAGGGGGTTGCATTTAAAATCCACGATTCCTAGGGAAATGATCTAGAAATCTGCACCAGCCTCTTGAAAGCTCAGGAGAGATCTGCTATGGCCAGCTCTGGTGGTGTCCTTTTGGATAGTGACAGTGATGATGGAATTGGTGAGATTTCCCCCCAACAGCAGTTGTGGGAGTGTCCATACAGAGATGCCATCCTTTATGCTTCAGTCTTCTCATTATTTTTTCCATGGAACGGAGTATTCTAGACCACAGTAAAGGTGTCCTTGGTCCTAAACCAGGGAATGGGTTACTGCCAGTTACCAAGAGCTTCATGACAAGGGGTGCAGGACACCAAAGAAGGCATTAAGAGAATGCCACATAAATGGCATTTCTTGTGGCCCTGTGATAAACTATTACCAACTGTCAAGCAAAGGCCAGATTATGATCTTTCCACCTAGGGGGAGAAAAAGCCATCATCAAAGCTCCTGTTACAGGCACTGAAACAGTTAAAAGCAGATCTCTTCCACCCTGTCCCAAATTGCACTGTTGGCACTAACCTGAGCTGCACTGGCCACTACGTAATTGGACAGAACAAGAGCTTTGCCCAGGAACAAACATTTATTTGCTTAACTCCAATTCTTCAGCTCAGAGGACCTTCCTGGTGGGTGCTTAAGAGGCTATTGTTGGAGCTGAATATAGCCATCAGGACCTGGCCCTGGAAGAAACAATCTAGGTAATCACACCTGGCTTTGCAGAGTAAATTTGAGACTGAAATGAGGCATGATTGCATGAGAAATTGGGAAATGGGCAGATAGACTTTGATAGGAGGTATTATTTTACTCTTGTTTTAGATGTGGCGTGGACACATCATCTCAATTGGATTATACTTATGTCCTAAGAAGCTTGCATACATAATCACACTACAGCCATGACTGAGTCATTCTACCTCCAGCTATTTCTTTCTAGTCTTGTGTTTTCTGGTTCTGGTAATTGTTCCTTTTGTTTTATTTTACTTGCCATCAAATGGTGCTCTGGAGACTATTTCATAACCACTAGAGATTTCTCAGTGTGTGGAGGGGTGGTGCATACGTACAGAGACACACACAGCAACCAGCAAACACTGATCTTCTGCAAGTTAGTGCATAAGGGAAGACCAGCTGGAGTGTAGCAGTTTCTAATTTAGTCTCTAACGAAAATGTCTAGGAAAAATGAATTTCTGGGGGAAGTACTAGCAACATTGTCCTGCTTCCATAAAGTGATAACCTCTCTTAGCCATGTCAGTGGTTCTGTTACCTTTTTAAGAGCTGAAATCTGCACATGGACCTCCAAGGGGCAAAAGGTTTGGGGAGTGCAAGAGGGGCAGATGTAAACCCACCTTCCAGATACCCACGACTGATATGCATCAGCAAGACTCATCCAAAAGGGAAAGTGAACACATACCCCAGGGCTTGCTGAAGAATGACTGCTCTTGTAGACATATCAACCAGGCTGCTGAAAGCAGGCAGCAGCCATTTCTTGCTTGTGCAGTCTGTTTCCTACTCCTGATACACCCACACCCACCCACACAGGGCAGAGGATGTAAATCAAAAAACTGAAGTGGTGCAACAGGTCTGTATCTGCAGGGTTAGTGTTTCATCTTTGAACACTGCTGTATACAGGGGCAGACATTAAAGACGGAGTAATTGTATCATTTACTCCTTGCCTTTTTTTTACCTCCAGATGTTCATTTAAACATATAGAGAGAGTGTGCGCACACAGGAAAACAAAAGCTTTTAACCTATAATATCCCGATAGCAAGAATTATGAACACTGCTCAGAAAAAATGATACAGAAATGCTACACCTGACACGAGCTGTGAAAGCAACCCCCAAATGATGGGACATGAATAATCAAGTAAAATAAAGCAGATGGATGGAGAGATAGACACACAGATAAATAGATAAACGAGGGTCTGTATCTCCAGGTGCAGTTAAGCAATTAACTCTCAAAGAAACCAAAAGGAATAATTCAAATCAATACCTTGGAGGATCCAAGTTTATATCAATATAAAGAACTATAGTGAGATTTTGCATTAATTCCTCACCTTATTAAAGATAATAAGGTCCAGGTCCCTCCCAGAGCTATCGTTTTGTTCATCGTTCTGAGAAGCACATCTCAGTACTTGCTGGGCATTATAGGCTTTTCCAAAATTGATTGGCATTGACCATCTGGGCCAGCTTTTCAAAGGAATTTTGTCTCCTTTGAGACAGGGAGCAGATTGTATGTCACAGTGCTCCTGGAGGGTATTGAGATGGTTTGAAAATCTGGCCACAAGTGACACAAGAGAAGCAGCTGGTTGCTGAGCACTTAGAAATGTGATTCTAAGACCTCGGATCAGGCATTTGGGGGTGCATGCAATCAACATCATCTTTTGATTTGGGGTCTTTTGCAAACATAGCTGTTATCACAGAGAAATACCTTCGCTGCATTAAGTTTTTGACATCAGTGCCTGCATGCCTTCCTCTCTGTCTATCCTGCCACCAGCCTACACTCTGATTACAGTGTAAGGGTCTTTTCTTGCAAGATCACCCTCTACTCTCATTTGTTATCTTCACCGCAGTGAAAATAATAAGGCTAATTGCAAGAAAAGCCTTTGAACTAAGTGATTTCCCCCATTTACAATTCAGGGAACCTACAGGTATCTTAGATGAAGGCCTAACCTTAAATTAGTTGGATTGTTTCTTTCCCCAAATTACTGGTTTACAGAGATGGGAGAAAATTTACATCCAGAGGGAAAGTAGGAGAAGGTTACTGGGGTGGGAGGGAGAAAGGAAGGCAAGCCAGGCACAGAACAGCCCAGCTATTTTTCTTCTTTTACTTCAAAAATCCCTGCCAATATGCTAGCTGTGCCATCTGGCATCCGTGATAAATTTGACTTTGTGTAATTGCAAGCTGCAGAGAATTTTAGAGACGTTGGAAATTTCTCTGTCTAGGTTCTTATGTAGCCATTATCATTGTAATCGTTGAATACAGGAAAGAATTTTTTCTTTTTTCATACTCTCCTGGAATGAAAATCTTTTTAGTCACTTACTGTCTTTTTCACTTCAGTTTGTTTCATTTGAAGAGCAAAGCAAAGGTGATGTTAGTTCCCTCCCCGTCCTCCATGAATATTTCATGTAATTTTAAAACTGTAATTTTAGAGAGACAGAGAACTTAAAATTAATCTATTTCTAAACAAATTCCCTGCCACAGATTTGTAAATGAGGGAGGAATTTTAAACTTTGAATTTATGTTTCAACTTTTCTCCATTTCTTTTGCTTCATGTTTTCTTTACACATTTCATTTTGAGCAATGAACATACATCAGTTAGTTTCACTCCCATTTCTAACTATTTAAGCTACTTTCTGCTTTTCATGTATTATTTTTACATTTCTGGAGTATGAGACTTTCTTTCATCAGTCAAGTAAAGCAGAAGCAAAGAACAAGTATTGGAAAGGGGGCCTTGCCAAATCCTTTTCCATATGTATGGTTGCTGCTATTTTTTCCTTCCTAGAATTTACATTTACACAGACAAAAGATGAAGACTCTATTAATTTTTAGGTCAGGTGAAGGAGGCAGATGGGATACCATTTAGGGTTTCCTGTGCCCTAGAGAAGACCTGGACCCCACAAAGCTCCTGCATGCTTTACAGCTAGCTGGGGATGCTCTAATTCACACTGTCTGAGCATGACCTCTATTGGATCATCCAGCAGCTCTGTGCATTTAGAGCACGCTGCGTTTAGGTCATGCCTCTCCATTCCAACACACCTCTCTGCACCGGAGTTAAGTGGATAGTGGTGAACATGTTAGTTCTGCACCACCTGCCAATCTCCGCTATGCCAGAAAAATTATCACTGAACCGGCTCTGGATGCCTTCCAGGTCTTGCGGGCAAAAGGGCAGGACACCAGGGAGACTGTGGCATCCCAGGACACAACACATAGACAAAATGGGGCATGTCACTTTATGAGCAATGAGAGATTTTGCGCTGTTCCACTGACCCCTTTCCCTTTGCAATTCCCTCCACAAATTACAGAGGCGTGGGGAGGTGGGGGTGCTTCCATGTCACACAGCCCATTTGCTTCTTTCTGTACGCAGGACAAAACTAACTGCCGTCTAAATCCTGCAAATACATTTGCTCGTGTGCTCCCACTGACCTCGGCATATCATGGTAACACGTGTGTGTGACTGCTGAGCTGGAGCACAGGCATGAACTGGAGCAAATGAAACAGGGAAAATTCAGCCTGAACATGCAGAGAGATACCCATGAGTGAAATGACGAGCACATGGGGCAGAAGCTGTGTGCAGGCTGTCTAAAAGAAACAATGGGAAAAGAAGAAGTAAACATATGTTGTACAAGTAATAAGATATCCAGGGAGGAGGGATGCATTGCAACAGGTCTATAACTGTCTGACTGCAACTATGCACCAGCAGATCACAACCAACCTCTCACCTCCGCCTGCCAATTGCTTGCCTGGTTGCTCTTTAGCTTCTTTCAGGAAGGGAGCTGAGCTACTTTAAATAGTAGATCACTGCTAGCTTAATTTGTTTTGACTGAAGGTCGTTAAGGAGTGACCACCCCAGAAGTTCAGCCACAGCCAAAGGGCAGTGAGGACCAAGCAGCAGATGGTGGGAATGCTTTCCTTTCCAGCCTTCACAGTTGGTGCCAGAAGATGACCTGTGTCCACAGTGTCAGTCCCAACTGCTCAGAGAGGTGGTTCAGATCTAGGGCTGCATTTACTCAAATCCTTACCTTAATATCTTAATGGATCAACTCTTCTCTGCTTTCTCAGTGTTAATATGCAGAAAAACAAACAGCAAACATCTCACTATGAAACAATTTGTGTGATGAAGAGAGAAACACCTGAGAAGGAGGGAGGGCTATATTTTCCAGGGAAGTAAAGGCTGTGTTGTGAGCCCTGGTGAAGGTGAAGGAGCAGTGAAGCCAAATCAGGTGTGCCAGGCAGGGTGCCAGCAACCGTCAGCCTGGAGTTAATGAAGTAGCAGCTCTGCAGGTGGACATACTTCTCTGGATTTTGATCCTGGTGCTGCAACTGACTGTGCATGACAGGACAGCTGGGTAATACAAAAATGGCTTCTGCGTTCTGCTGTGAGGACCAGCATCTTCTGAAGGTCAAAAGAAAAAGATGTGATAATTGCATGGAGCTAACCAGAATCTAACGTGTGACATCCACAGCTACACTTGGCTGCTTGCGCAAAGGCCTGTGGACATGGGCAGTGCAGGAAGCAGCCAGGTCCTTAGCTGCATTTGTGAAGGCATGTGTTTTAAGTGCAAGCATAGCCCCTGTTCCTGAACTCTGGTAACAAACCCTTAGCCTTGGGGAACACACTCAGAAATCATCACACAACCTCTGTGGGGAAAAAGTCAGTATCTAGTTCAAACAATGTCACTGTCTCCCTGCTGATAAAACAGGCACAGAAGTCAGGACTGGTTTAACAACCTCCTTTCTCAGAAGTTCCCAACCATCAAATTTCAAGGGTTGTTCCTTTGATCTCAGAAGCACTAGAAAGATGTTTTTCTTTTTTCTTTCCTTTTCCTTTTTTATTGTAATTTCAGTAGTATGCTGTGGCACAATACCTAACCCTGTGTAGCTCAGAAGACTTCTGCTACCCTGGATTGTTTTTGTTTCTAGCTAGTCTCTAATTATTCTGGTCTTGGGAAGGGGGAAGGGAAACGGAGGATGGGAAAGTCGTCAGTTTGAGTGTGTAGCTAAGTAAAAATGAGAAAGCTAAGAGGAAAAAAGAAATTGGTACAGTTTATAATTGTTTTTGTTCTTCAGTCACTCAGGAAATAAATTGCTGTAGAAAAAAAGTAAAGGGTCTTCAAACATCCAAAGCAGAAGGGAGCCAATAAAGGCACCGTGTTTCTTTGAAAAGCAGCCCCTTTTCCTCAGCCCATTTCCACTCCTTCTCATTAGTTCAGATAACTCTCATAATGCTAATTCATTAGGCTCTTCCAGGTTTATTTCCCTTCAAACAGCTGCTGAGAAAATAGAAATAATCTCCTTGTCGCTGATTGAGCCCATGATTGCGACTGCCAACAATACATCTCCTGCCGGCACCATGGGGAGGTGCCAGGTCTCAGCCCCGGGTGGCTGTTTGATGTTCAGGAGAACAGAGGGAATGAGGGCAGGAAACCTGATTTGGGCTGAGTTTTATGGCTTGCATTTATTTCATATCTAATTGGCAGCCATGATTTAAGGGGGAATCTGTCTTTGACTGAAAGCGAAAAACAGTCTCTCCTGACAGTAGTGGGAACAGTTTCTTAGGGGGTGAGGTTTAAATGGATCTTAGACAGTGAGGGGTTTTCCCCCTCTTTTTCCCCCCTTTTCACCAGCATCTCACAGCTGCAGTAACTGTGCATATCATTTTGCTACCTGTGAGATGGCTATTTCCCAGCGGCTATTTCTCGGTCCCTTGGTGTCCCTGTTACCCTGGGAGGCTCTGGTCCCAGGTAGGCAGCTCATCTGCAGTCAGGGTGAGGATATGCAGTGTTTTGCTTCCACCTTCAAACTGAGGACCTCAGTTAATGCAAATACAGAGAAGAGAGATTTAAAATGCCACCTTTTAAGCCTTTTTCTTTCTGCTCTTTCCAAAGACCTGAAAGCAGAATCAAAAAGACTTTCCTGTAACCCAGCATACAGCATTGAGAGTGATCTGGGCTGCAGTGGGTTTCTTACCTCATATGGCTGCAGCTCATATCATGGGAAGAAAAGAGGTAGAGAAAACCATAAAACAACTTAATTTTATTGCAGTCTATTGCTGATCTGTACAGAAAGCCCTCAATCCTAGAAGCAACACAGAGGAAATGAGGTGATATATTATATAGGTGTTTTTAACTCAACGGGACATGGACCATGGATGTGACTTTTGGGGTACAGCCATGGTTTGCCTCAGCAGCCAGCTGTCATCCAGGTTCTGCAAGCCTCAGTTTCCCCATCTGTGAAAAAAAGCAGAGAAGAATACATAATGCCGTGCATTAGCAGCACTATAGATAAGGTCCTTTGACCATATAAGGTGCTGCATAAGTTCTTACATGCTCACATATTTCCTATTACATCTGCTGGGTCCTCCATCACAGAGTGTAAGTCCCCAGAGACTGCTGTGTGCAGCAGCCTGGGAACCACGCAGCGTTGCTCAGGGCTGGGTAAAATGGGTGCCTTAGGACATGGGAGTACAGTCCTTGTTCTCAGAGGGGATGGGAATCATTCCCCTGCAAACATTTTTCAATTTTCTACCCCATCTTCTTCCCTTCTTCATGATGAGATCATCTGAATCCAAGCAACATGTAAGGATTTCTGGCTGTGTAAACGCCAAGAGATTTTTATGCCACACTTGCCAGCCCTTCACAGGTTTTCTGGTGCATCAGTGCATCTTGCAAAGTTGTTTCCAGCTCTTTTGTGACTGCTGCAGAACACAAGACAAATTATCAAGGATTCAAAATAGCACAAAAGGTGTCACTTGATATTAATTAGTCAGCCAGATATTTCATTATGATCCCACATATCTTCTACCTATTTAAGGAAGCAGAAACACACACATTCATATTCACAAGCTTTTTCGGACACATACCAAATAACCCAATGACCAGAGGATCCAAGCACTTGAATATCTCCCTTCCTTCCGCCCTGCTATCTATTCATCCCCCATCTCCCCAAAAAGATAAAAATAGCCCAGCATGCGAGCTGCAGTTTGATGCGAGGTTTCCAGCAGCTATGGGGACGTGCAGAAGGCAGCCGGGTAGCCTAGCAACAGGGTGCAGCTATTTGAGGCTGGTCCAGGCAAAAAGCAGAGGAGGTCTGATTTTCCTTGGGGTGGGGGCAGTAGCAGGATGGGGGAGAGTTCCCCCTCCATGCCTGAAAAAGCAGGCTGTACCCAGGGTTGTAGTTGCATTTATACCTCCATCCTGTTTGTTGGGACAAAGGGACTTGCAGCCCTCTGTCATGGGTCGTGGTGTCAACACCACTTGAATGTCGGGATGCTGATGTACCACTTGCACGAGCGGGGTGGAAAGCAAGACCTGAAAGTTGTTATAACTGGGGGCGAGAGAGTTATAGCTAAACAAAAATGCCTGTGTTGTAAGAGCGTCTTATAACGGTCCCTATATGCTCTGTGGTACCAGTACAGCTTGTCTCTAATCACATCCCTCATGTACACAGAGCAAAGATTCACATGATGGCTAGAGGGAATCTTCTGCAATTTATGGTCTCAGCCTGCATCCTTGCAACCCATGGGGCTTTTGCTGGAAGCTTCAGCGGTGCTTCGTCAAGCCCTTCCTTTGCATCCTGACAGGGCTGCCCTTTCAGACTGACTGCATGGCAACTATTCAATGCCCCTTAAATCACACCTGGTCTTTCTTTCAAATGATCAGCTCTTCAAGCCTGCAACAGAGACAACATTGCCTACCACCTCAGCCTGGTCAACAGATGAAGGCTGGCACTGGCTGGTGGTTGACCTTGAGTCAGCTGTTTGATCTCACCAGGTTTCAGTTTTGCCATTTGTGAAGGAGGAACAACGATATTTACCTCCTTTCAAGAGGCATTCTGTGAGCTGAACCTGAAAAAACACCTGTAAAAATGCAAAGCATGACTATGATTTATTTAACAGCTTTTTCACCCCAGTCCTCAGCCTCTTCATTACCAAGATTGACAAGGGTGCTGAATGCAGAAGCAGAAAACGTGTGTTTCCTGAAACAGCCTGAGCTCCCCCTCACAGGGAGTGCACAGGCTGGCACCAAGGTGGCAGGAAAGGAGGACGTGGATGGAAAGGAGATTTGGCAGATTAGCAAAGGGATGCCCCAGTTCAAATGAGGCACCTTCATCCCAGGGTATAATTCTGCATGCAGGAGGGCAGTGGCTGGAATTAACAGACATGCTGGAACAGCTCATCCCTTGTGACCACAAGGCACAACCCAGCACAAACCACAACCCACGCTGTTGTGGTGCTGTTGTGCTGCAAGAGGGAGGGAGGGACGTGGACAGAGCAGCAGCTTGAGAGTGGGACAAACCATGACATGGCACAGGACTTCAAACCAAGGAGAGGGATCCCTTTTCTAGACAGATTGGGCAATTTATCATTTTAACTGTCAATTAAAATAGCCTGCTGAGGGGAAAACTTCACTGTCAGGATCAATAAGAGGCCTTCTTCCCATTCAATCCTTACTATCACTAGTTTTACTCTCATCTAAATGCAAATCTATTACTAGCCCATAAGTGAAAGTCTCAAATAAAAGAGGCAAGAGAAGTCCATTGACAGTGTACAGGTGACTGATTCCCTAATGCCAACGCTAATAATGATGCCCCACATTAGCCAATGTACTTTGGAGCTGAATCCTAGTGAACAGGATGAGAGGTCTTTTAAACGATCTATACACACCTCACCAGGGAATCCCTTGGAATGATCTCTAAAGCGGGGCATTTAATTTCCATAATTTCTCTCAGATAGGTTTGTCTCCAGGTCCTCTAGATGTGTTTGTAGTCAGCTCCCATCTGTATTTCAAAATGCTTTTCAACCCAGACAGGAGAATTTGTATAAGGCCTGTATGTGTGTGCATGCGTTTTGTGAGTGTCTAGCCAAAATCTTTCAATGCAGGCTGCTATTTTGAAGGTAAGCGTTAAATTACATCAGGATAAATTCCTTTTCTTCACTTTACTAATAATACAGAAGACCAAGCTGTCATGGACACATGACATTCCCCAAGACAAGATAGGGGATAGTGCTCAATGACATGTTGTATTTCCATTCCCACGGAGACCTCAGCACTCACCTTCACATCTCTTTTCTATCCTTCTTCCCCAGCTCCTTCTCTCTGCTACTGTTGAATAAAACTGATGCAGTTCTCCATGCAAATGGCCAGTCCTTGCCCCTCTCTTGAGAGCAGCCCTGACTCTTTCTGAAAAGCAAATTTACCTCTTCTGTGGAATGGTTTCACATATTTCATAAGAAAAGCCCGAAAAGCACTGAAGCAGACAACTCTGCAGTCTGTTTCATCCAGATCTAACATCAGATTTTAGGTCTGAAATGTCATCAAGTTAAGCATATAATGATAAAACTAGGTCTCAAGGCTGCAAAGCATTTAAGCATGCACTTTAATTTAAGCATAAGTATAATCTCACTGACTGTGTCCAGAAAAATAGTTTTGGGTGGAAACATGACCATATTCTTTGCCAGACTGGGGAGTTAGCAGTCCAAAATGTTAGTGTATAAGCAAATCAGGAAAGCATATACATAAATTGTCACCTTTAAGCCTTTATTGGGGAAATTTTTCAAGTACAGATGCAATTGCAGCAACTCTATGAACACTTTGCTCCTGCCAATGGGTCTGAAAGTTGCTCAAAATCCAGGTGTTTTACCTTTTACTCTTTGTACTAACATCAACACACTGATGCCCAAACCGATGTCCTCTATACATCCCTTGTACTTGCTGGCCATTTGATTCTGCTGCAGCAGGTCCTGAAGTCTTAAGTAAAACTGCACTTTCATTCCCAGGGGACAGAGACTGAAATGCATTTCAGTAGTTTGCCTTTTCCATATTTGTTGCTTCAGTAGTCTGTCTGGCAAGTCTCTGCTAGGCTGGTGTTGCAGTTTGATTAAGTTAATGAAGGTTTGGAGGTTCTCTGCCTCATCTCCCTCCTGAGAAGGGGGCCAGAGTTGCCTGATAAATCTCATCCAGCAGACTGGATGGCACAGGGGGGATTTTCCTGATCCTTTCTAAATCAGCAGTGTCACCTGGAGCTGGGAGGAACCCCACTGTTTTCTTCATCACAGCCCCTTCACTGACCCACTGGAGAGCTGCACTGTGTTTCAATGCTGCCTCACCTACAGCATCCCTAAGCCCCATGGAGAACCCTGCTCTTGTCCTGGTCTCACCCACAACCAACATTAATGCACAGGGAGTTAGCCTGGAAGGTTTTAACATTCCCACTCCTGACCTTCATCATGCCAGATTTGCTCTGTGGCTTTGTTTTCTAAGCCCTTGTTTAGCAACATTGCTTCTCCCTCCTTCAGTCGCAGCCCTTCAGTCACTTGCCTGATAAAGCTGCCCCAAGCGCCATCGTACGCTCAGTTCTCTGACACACAGATTAGCCAACGGATACAAATAAAGGCACCAGCTTTGCTTTTCTGGAAGGGATTAGTGTGCTTCCAGAAGAATATCAAATCCACAAGCCGGTCCCTTTGTTCTGATCCACTTCATACACATGTGTTTTTGTTGAGCCTTATAAAAAAGAAATGAAAAAAAATGGGGGGAAGGGGGGAGGGAGGGGGGAGGGAGGGTGAGAAGGGAAGGAAAAGACACAGATTGCTTTGCTATTGTCTGGTTTTATCCTTGACTTTATCCGGGGTGGAGACGAGGTAGCAGTCAAAGCAACAGCGGATTCTCTGGCTGGTGCAGCCGCTCACCATGCTGCGAGTCAGATGTTAATAATTATTTAGCAGTTGAGTGGGGTGGGGGGGAATTGAATTTACATGCATCACTACAGTGGCCTTTAAAAGCCTTAGCATGAAAAATGCATGACTGCCCATGCATTATTTATTCAGCAATGAATAGAATTTCCCGAAGATCAGACTCACAGGTCAAGACTGACAAATTTGGCAGAATTAAGCATCATGTCTATCAGCCCAGTAGCAGATATGAAGGAGAACAGTGCTTCAACATGTAAGGCATTGCAGCTTTGTTACATAAATCTGGCTTTAGAAGGACATACAGGGTTTACCCCAACCAGTGCTCCCTTGCCAGCCTGTGTTTAGCAGAAGAGAGCCTTGTTTTTCCTTTCATTACGGATTCAGATTGGGTTCTCTCCCTCTTTCCACAATGAAGAGCCTTTTAACGCTAAGTATCTGTGGCAGAATCTAGTTGTTTTGATCCATGAAGCACCATTTGTTTCAGATTTTCTTGTGTTTATTCTGTCATCAGCAAGGCAGCTTGAATGCAACCTTGCGGCTCTCAGCTGATAAATGCCCCAAAATTCTCTCAGTCTCTCTTTTTACCTTTCCAATTGTAATTCTTGTTTGAAAATAATTTTGTGCAGTCTCTAGTCCAGCTGCCTCCGGAATACCAATGAAGTACATCTGAGACAGCAACTCTATTTTCGCTAGCTGGCCTGATCCAGTATTAGGCAGTATGCAGACCCTACCAGATATGTGTTTCCCTCACTATACCCACTATACCCACTATATGCGTTCATTGCTCCTGGCATGCCAGTAATCCTACAGACCAAATTTCTAAGCAAAACCATTGCTGCCTGGTGGCGCATCCCAGCGGCAGGGGAAGAGCTGGACCGTGGAGCGTGGGGAAAGCTCTGCACATAGAGCACCCAGTTCCTGGCTCAAGCCCAGTGTTACCAAACCTTGTTAGCTAATGAATAGAGAAACATCTGGTCACTCTGTGGGCTCTCATTATGGAAAGATAAATCAGAAATACTTGGAATTCTCTCCCTGTTATGACTAGAAAGGCATATATGTTCTTTTACACAGCTTAGCAGAGCACATTGTACTTGTGTGTGGGTCTCCTTACAGAGTCATTTGTTAACCCACTTGCCTTTGGGCTGTGCTGGGGAAACCCTTCACATCGGAGTGGCGAGCTACAGGTTTTGAAGTCTAATAAATACCTACCCATTGCTTAGTGATGGGATGAACAGATCTGTAATCACTGTATTTTCTTTGCAAGTATTGCAGCAGTTTTGAGTGGGCAGAAATGCCTCTCTTTTAGAACTGCTCCAGGGAAACTGTCCCAGTGGGATCTCATTGAACAGGGCAGACAGACCCAGGCCACCCCAGCAGGACCTAATGGAGGCAAAGGTCCTGGGGACATGAGAAGGGAGAAGAATATGGAAGGGGATGAGCTGGATAGAAATTACCACAATTTCCATGGCAAGAGCCAAGCAGGGCAGATGAGCAGAAAAGGCAGATGGGAGTAAAACAGAGACAAGGCAATTTGGGGGAAGGGGAGGCAAATGGTGCAAAACACTACCAAGCGCAGGCTGGAAGAGTGCTGCCAAAGCCCTTCTTGCTTTAGTTTACTCCCATCACATGTAAGCTTTCCTGACTCTGCACATACTTTCATCTGTGGAGGGCTGGTAAATCCTGACTGGAGCAAACTGATGCTCCTGCTCTGCAGGCTGTCTGTCTCCCGTGGGGACAGAGGGCTAGGGGGACAGATGTGTCACGGGAAGGGACAGCAAACATCTTGTGTCCTACCACTATGCCCCATTCTTTGTGCAGAGGGGTCCGAATCATGAGCCCTAGTTCTGCACTCAGAAAAGAAATGAAAAATAAAGTTGTGTGAAACAGGTGCAATCCCTGCATACACTAAGGAAACCATAGAGTTTATCACCTTGGTACACTGTTACTCCTGTATAAGGTCAGGAAGATTTTCCCCACCACCATCCCACCCACAAGTGCCATAACTGCATAATACACATCCTACAAGTACAGAAGCATCTCAGAAGCAATCTACTCTGGAGCTTGCCTGAAAATTGCTGTTTGCTGTAATGGTACCCAAGGGACCACTGCTCTCTAATATTTGTTTAAAGCAGACTGGCAAAAGTAAAGTAATGCCCTTACTCACTTTCTGAACGCAGGCTGTTCCCAACAACATTGGGCAAAATCAAACTGCTGAAAGAATAGCAACAAATTGCTCTGCTCTGGAGTGAGGGATCCTAATCCAATCCAACATACATGTAGCAGAGTGAAACCTGTGTAGGCGGCAACTAATGTCTACAGTTGGCCTTTGGTATGATCCTATAGCAAGGGTGCCTACCTAAACATGAGCTGGGTTTTGGCTTATTTTGTGGCCTGGTTAGGATTGCTGTTTGTTTGTTTGTTTGTTTTTAAAACAGATACATGGTCTTATGAGGACCTCAGAAGAGGGAGGAAGTGTCTGCAGTAGCATTGGCCAAAGCCAAGATGAGCAGAGGTGTTTTTGGAGTCTCAAGCTCTAAATGACTTTAGGAAACAGTCCAGTGGGAAAACGTTGTCAAGGTGATATCACTTGACCTACACGGACTTCTATAACAAAGCCAGTGGGAGAAGAAGGAATATAGCACTGTCTGAGAAAAGCTAAAGGCACTGAGTGTCTGACTGCTTCATACATATAGCGCTGTGTTTCTACATGGGGTGGGCTTAATAAGTGGATGGGGTGATGGGAAGCCTGTTGCTCCACCATTCACACCTCCCAGCTAAGTGTTAGGAAAGCTTGGGCAGCTCCTATTACCCTTCATCCACCTCCCAGTTGCATCCAGAAAATAATATTACCCCATGCCTAAAACATCTCCTTTCATGCTGAGGGTGCTGCTTTTCCATGCCCATGCTCTGCTTCATAATAGTCAGTCTGAGGAAGGTGACATAGCTCATACATAGAAGTGGTTTTTTCCTTTCCATTGAAGTTGCTCAGTGTCAGTCTCTCCTTGTGTACAGCTGCACACTCAAAGTGTCTCACTGAGGCCTGATCATGTCTACCCTCGCCAATATGAAGCGGTGCCTTTTCATACAAGGTCCCTCAGTGGCACTTTAGCTCTGCTCTGCCTTAATAATGGCAGCAAAACTCAGCCCTGGAAATCACCCATGCAAGGTAATGACCGTATGTGAATCTTAGCATTAATGTTTGTGAAGTGCTTTGAGATCCCAGCAGGGAAATTATGTTACAGTGAAATATTAAACTACACAAATCCCTACAACCTTGCAGGCAATCACCAAGTGACCTGAGAAGCTTTTTGTTCTTCCCCAGCCTCTTAGTTTCTTTGTACAAACTATGGTTCACTAGGTACAAGATCATCTGCAGTTCAGTTGCAAGGAATATCTTCATACCACTTCCAGGCAGGAAGAGAGGACAGATAATAGAATGTAATGCAGACTCTTTTGTTGCTCGAGTCATATTTATCATTAATTCAGCTACCATTTACAGATGCAAAGAGAGAACTAAAGTGACTGTCCTAAAAAATGTATTGGTTGAAATAATTCTAGGCATTGTTATTCCAATTGCACAGTCATGTTCATTGTTATCAGAATGGCTCTGTGAAATTGCCGTGGATATACGAGGCTATTTTCATAATTCACTTTTCACACACATTCTGGGCTGCTGCTTTTACAGTGGACTTCTGTTTCTTGCCTTTAATCATTTGGGTTGTATATTGCTTTCTCTGCATTCTCATCACGTCTCTCCTCAATTCAGTTCTTCTGCACATTCCAGGCAGGTGTGGACTCATGAATTCTCGACCTGCCTTGATTTATCCTTATGGACTGCAACCATTTCAGACACATTCGCTGTTGCACCCAGAGCTTACCCTGGGTTCTTTCAGAGTTGCATGTTATTAGATTATACTGGATCACAAAATCCTGAAAACCACCTTTTTTTTTTTTTTTTTGAACGATTTCTTACAACACTTTGTAATTACTGGAATAAGTTCCATATGAAGATCTCCAAATGAGGTTTGTGGCACTCCTTGGAGGTGTAAAAATATTGTTATTCCCACTTTATGGGTAGGGAAATTAAATAATGAGGAGGAGAGGTGATGTATCTAAGGTCATGCTGGAACTATGTTGGAGAGGCTTGGATAACATGAAATCAAATATAGCTCTGACTTCCTAAATTTCACTTCATTAATTTGAACTCTGAATGATGCATCCTTCTTGTCCAGAGGGCTGTACATTGATGTACTACCACAGGAGCTTTTTTCTGAGGATCAAAAGGGCTATGACCCATGTTGAGCTTCACTGGAGTTCTGTCTTGACTACTTAATGGTTAGAAACACAGAAATGAGTTTTCTTTATTTGAAAGTGTGATTTCTAATGTAAAGAAAACTTAGACCAAAAATGTTTCTTTCATCCACTTAGTGAGATGGGCATGTTGTGTCTTTGCTGCCCTGGAGATCTCTGGCAATGGAAAGCTGGGGCTACCTGCGTAGGTGGCCTTTTGAACTTTGCATAGCTGAGAGCTTGTTTATGTCCTTGCAGCTAGAGTGAATTAGTGGGCTTTAATTTCAGACTTATTCCTTTTGTGTCCACCTCTTACTAACCTTTAATTATGCCTTCATGCTCACTCTTGCAGGCTCTGTAATTGACCACAAATTTAGTTGTGAGCCCCAAATCAAAGGCAAAGACACATAACTGTATTAAGGTCAATTATCTTGTGCTACAGTTCTCCTGCAAAGTGAGTTGCTTCTGGTAAACCATATTATTAAACATGCGGTTATTCAATGCTAAAGTTGCTTTAGTTGTGCTTTTTCCTCGAAGTATCACTAACAGGTCATCAGCATCACAGAGGATTGCAGTATTGGAGACACTAAGGCAGCCAAATCTCATTGCATGCCTGTGATCAGAGTTTGAAATTAATTAAAAAGGAAGAGTTGATGGGGGACTATGGTTTTATCTGCTTTACAGCCAGTTCTTCTGGTGGGTGTAACATCTGAACCTATCAAAGATTTGCAATACAAATTAAGTCATCTAATAGCCTGTCAAATTAGTATGCATTTCACAAATGAAAATGGAGCCCTCAAAGTTCAATTTGTCTAAAGTCAATCTGAACATCAGTAGCAAAGGATTGTAAAAGCTAGAGAGGGGAAAAGCCTGTGCGAACATTGAGTCACTTCTCCTTTAACGCAGGATTACTCTTAAAGAATAATAGGCTGAACTGTATGCAGTAGAGGTTTTTAAATCCCATTCAAAAAAAGAAATTAAAAGTGTTCGGGTGATTTTTGTATGGTGCTAACTGGGAAATCAGTCTGTACACTTGTTTTATATCTAAAAAAAGGCCACAGAAATAAAATATCTTTATAAATATGGGGAACTGTGCCGGGTGGAGTAATCAGGGAACTTCTTGATCTGTGAAAGACAAATTCTACCTTCTATATAGCAGTATAGATTTCAACAGCTAGCAGGGCCTTTCTGAATTGCACTGTGTTTTCACAGCTGAGTTTCCCAAGGAACAGCCAAACTGAAATAGATCCTCGTATTGAACAAAACAAACAAACAAACACCAAAACCCCCAGAGTTGGTGTTTTTCATCCCCAATAAGCCACAATCAGCAAAGAAGTTGTGTACACACTGGACTTTGGCTGAATGAACAGTCAGCTATGTACTGGAGCCAGGCAAGAGATGGTCTTCCTAGCTGAATCGGGATCTATTACTGGTTTGCACCTGTTACAGATATTCTTCACCTCTGCTGTCTTTTCAGAGAGGTAGCTGTTGTTAGAGTTACAGACACTTCTGCTGTTTGTTAAAAGCTATTGCTCTGTGTGGCCAAGCAACGTTGTTTATATATCAGCTAGAAGCACCTGCAAGGTACAGCTGTATTTCCCATTGCACACCATTTTGCTGTGCTATGAAGTATCACTCAGGTATTTTTTTAATAAACATCACACATATGGAAAAGTGCACCTGGAAAACATTGCTGTTTTCATTTACACAGTCTAATGCAGTGACTTTTAAGAGAGAGATAAGGCAATGGTACCACTGTGTCAAAACTGAACTTGTTAACAGAATCAGAAAATAATTGCCATTTAAGAGAGAAGTGCTTCAAATTCCAGGAGTAAAGGGTACCTTATTATGAGCTGAAGGTCTATGAATAATCCATTATCTGGAATCTGCAAAGAGTTCAATAGGAAAGCCATTGTTGAATTCCTTCATACTTGCTGGAAATCAATTTCATTTTGTACTTTTATTTGGCATTCAGATATTGATGTTTACATCACTACTACACCTAGATGCCAAAACCGGTAGTGGGAAGACAGTGGACTGCAGCTAACATGGAAATTAGGAGGCAAAAAAAGTTCTATTCTGGGAGATTTATGGCTCCCAGTGGTTTTGTGGTGTGGAGTCGCTTGTACTTCTTGGGAAAGGAATTTTATGTTTTTACAGCTCAGGATGGGAATCAGTTTAGGATTTTAGACCTTGATTAAAATAGCCTTGCACTTTATTTTTCATTTTCTTACAGTCGATGTTTTTGGTCACGATAGTCTTTAAATCTACAGTGCTAGAAATGTTATCTTTCTGTCAGACCAGGAATAATTCAATTCCTGTGTGATACACATCAAACCTCCCAGCCTGCCAACTGCTGCCAGGAGGCTCACCCGCACTGCAGGCAGAATACGGCCCCTCGTTATTGAAGTTCACCCCAGACACATCACAGTGGTCTGTGCCTCAGGCTTCCATCTTTGCAAGGTACCCTGTTGCTGGGGGCTCAGGTTAGCAAAAAGGAGACAGCCCCAAGGACCTACAGTCAGCAGGCACACACAGCACCTAGGTCAACACCTCCTAATCCTAAACCTGAGCAATTATGGGAATAGAGCATATTGGTTCCTCGCACCTTGATTTAAAGCCAGGATTTCTGACTCTCTTGACCACTTGTTCCAATGGTAAAGTGCCCTTGCTGTTAAAAAAAAAAAAAAAAAAAAATTATTTCTAATTTAATCTTTGCTGAATTCAACTTGCAGCAATTTAATGCTTTTGTCACAATAAAGAACCCTCTCGTATCAAATGTTCCTCCTATGTAGGTACTCACAAACTGTGATTAAATTGTCTTTTAATCTTCTTTCAGTAAGCTTAATTGAACATCATAATATCCGTTGAATCTACCAAAAAGGGCCACCTCTTGATAACTGATTTTCCAAAGAATCTTAAAGCCACAGGAACAAAGAAAGTGTCCCAGTTCCTCCATCATCTTTTTTTTTCTTCTGGCCTCTGTTAAGTAAAAACAAAATATGTGGCAAGCAATCTGTCTTCTGCCTGCTTAGTTGAAGCTTGTTTCCAAAGCAGGTTGATGATACAAGAAATCAAAATATTAAAAGTCCCCCATGGTGCCAAGGTGCTCTTGGCACTGAATTCAAAAAGAATCTGAATAATGAAAGAAATGGAATAAATTCTGAGATATGTGGAAAAGAGATATCCTCCAAGATATCTTGGTAGAGCTATTACATGGTAACTGGTTATCTATTATCACTTTCACAATTTATAATTGCTTTTCCCTCTTTACAGCTGTTTTAAGAGGTTGCTGTTTCTCTTCCCTGGCTGCAGGCAAGCTCCCTCTCCTCACCATCAGCCGATGCTGCTTGTGGGCCAGAGAAGAGGAGGGACCGTCTTCTCTGGGGTCAGGAACTCCTCTGAAACCCGAGGAAGAATCCACTGGAGACGTTCGCACACTGCCCATGTCCTCTGGCCGCTCACCCCGTCCACCCCAGCACTTCCCCATCTCTGCCTGGGATTCCCCGGGCCAGGGCCCATTCATCTGGCTGTGTTGTCAGAGAGGGGTCAGGAATCTCCAGCAAATGCAGGGGCCAGGGATGGAGCTGGAATTACTGTGTAAATCTGAGCTCTGTGATGTGACGGGAGCTAACACCTGGTATTTTATGTTCCGTTTCCTCATACAGAGACAAGGACTAGGAGGTGTTTTTCTTCTTTTCCCCTGTGAGATCTTTGCAAAACCCTCTCTTTTTCACTTCACTCTGCAAACAACACCAAGCAACATCAAACCATCAAACATGAGGTGTTCCTGCCTCTGTGTAAACCTAGGCTAAATGCACAGTCTAAGGGTATGTAAACAGCTGTCCCTCCTGGTGCAGCAAGAGAGATTCTATTCCCAAGACAGCTAACAAAGCTCAGCATACTACAGTTTCCAAAATAATCTAAAATTTGTCAGACATTGTACTGACATCTTAGAAATAGGGGCACCTACCCAGGAGCCTGCTGACCTGTTCCACTGATAATCAATCCCACGTAGCACTGCTTAAAACACTTGCAAGAATCAACACTACAGGGAAGTCCCCAGCCCAGCTGGAGGGCTGTGAGCTCACTGTGCGTGAACATGGCTGATGCAGACATCTTCCTCTTCTGTTAGAAAACTTTTAAAATTTCTTTTTTAATCTTACATTTTAAAAACTATAACCTTAGCCCGGTGCAATACCACAGATGTTTCAGTCAAGAAATGCTGTGCAATGCTCTGAAACACTACCAACAAATGAGAAACATAGAAAATGAGCAATGGTGAGCTAAAGCTTGGATGTCACCTTTTCTTCACTGTTTCTTCCACTGCCTTTGTCAGTCATTTTGGCAAGGTGTCAAAAGCTACAACGTTAGTGTATATGTGGAGTTGTACCCCCTGTTATGCGTGTTTGTCTGATTTGAACATGTTCACTAAGAATCTGCTTCACTGCAAAGCTCTGCACGTACATCCTCCTGCTTCAGCCATGGGTAGGATCAGAAATAGTATCTGTGTGACAGCTTTGAACAGATGGAAAATACTAGTGTCAATGTCTCAATTATTGAGCTTCTGTGTAGTTCCAGTGATTGCTGCCATGCTCTAAGGAGCTAAATACCTGCACTAAGCCTTTTGCCTAGACTTCTAGGGGTTGCTGGGTTTTGAGTTCTTAGTTCTGCAGAGCATTACTTAGAGTAGCCGATCCATTGTAGTTATTGGTATTTTCTCTTTGACATCTTAACACCTTCCTAAATCTCCAACATAAATGTATCCCCAAACAAATGCCTCTTGCTCTTCCACTACCATTTTTATGTACTGCCAGAGGGCATGCTGCGGGCCATCACCAAAATAAAACACTAATCGTGAGTAGATGTTTTCAGTGCAAAAGCCTCGACGGAAAAAAAGGTACTTTGCCAGTGGGAGTCTGTGGAACTGCAAGTCTATGGGTCTTATATCTGTGTAGCCCCAGGTGGTTTTGAGAGGAGACTTTACAGTTGTGCAGATACACACACAGAGCAGAGAACATAATCCCATAATCTGGTTATATCTGGTGCTTAGTTGCCGAAGAATTGCCTGCATTACAGCAGTGGCCGTGTCAATGAAACATTACAGTCTTTGGTGCATATGCATGAGAAACCCAGAGGATGTCAGTGAAACTCCTCTTGAGTTTGATGTTAGGCATGTGCTTAACTGGGTCTTACACTGGAAAAACATCCATAAACATTCAAAAAATCAAAGATTTATTGCTCTGAATAGCTTAAGAACATTTAGAATAAGTTTCAGGAACATATGGTCACTGCACATTGGTTTCTTTTTTCCTTGCTAATATGTTTCTGGTTGCCCATTCATCTTATGATTAACAAACCCAGTGGGATAAATCATTGTTTCCAGCAGCTTAGTGTATAGTTTCTGGGACAATGGCCTGGAAACTCACTACAGTACTGTTTATCAGCTATTTCCCATACTCTGGCAGCCACATAAAGATCCCTGGAAAGACCTGCTGTTGGTGTTCAGTACAGTTGTTGCCCACTTCTTGTTGTGCTATAAACTCTGAATTACCCATGCTGTGCCTCACTAGGCTGTTGGACCTGGCAGAAGGCTGTTATGGCTCCACTCTTCAGCTGCAACTATGGGGATATTGATTATTTGTGCCCTAGATGCTTTAAAACTAAAGCAGTTGAGAAAGCAAGAGGGAAAAGCAGCATTCCCAGGAAAACGGCTGAAGTGGGTCCAGCTTGTCGTTCCTTCACAGTGTGAGTCTCCTTCAAGAAATGAGTATTCGAATCTGTTATTCTTAAGGGAAACACTTAATCACAAGCTTAACTCTAAACAAGCTTAAATGGTTTTCTGGATTTTCTGACTGAGGGGAAAAAAAAGATGAGAGGAAAGAAAACAGCATAGAGGCATCCGAAAGAATAAAAGAGAAAACAAAAAGAACAAAGACACACAGAAGAAATACAGTGCTGCATGGAGAAAGGAAAACTTAGGTGTTAAATTGGGAGGGGGAAAGGGAGAATTCAGATGTAGTTGAGGTAAAATATGAGCAGCACAGACCAAAAAACACCCCCACACCCCAAGTTTGGAAATAAAAAGTCAAAGACAATATACCCCTTGACCTTGAGTTAATATTCCAATGAGTCAGAATGAATTATTTGTACTCTGCAGCCCACTTCATGTTTTTCTGATACAGAACTGGAATGATTGTTGTTGTTGTTGTTTTTGTTATTATTATTATTGGATTTGCTTCTGGGGGAGTACTAACAAACCAAATATATTCTTTTCATTTCTCCTTCATGCTCTACTTCTGCAAGATGGATGTGAATGAAATCAGAGCTCCAACGCCAGCCGTCACACCCGCAGCATCATGAGATGTGAGTCACCTCAGGTATCTGCAGCTGTGGCAGGTGAGGTACTAATGCTTTTGTGCCTTTCCAATGCTGCATTCAGCAAGAGCTGAGTAGCCTCTCTGCTGCTCCTGTCTGTGCCGTTCTTGTTCAGCTAACTCAAGATGGATGTTAAAAATCCCTTCTGAGAGGAGGATGTGCTGCAATATGCTGCTATATTCTGTGCTACAGCTTATGCCGTGGTGCAGAGAAGCAGCGTACATCATATGTGCAAACCCAAAGTGCATGGATAATAAATATAGTAACAGACTTCTTATGCCTTATGTTAAAATACATTTCCAGGGTAGCACATGCTGTGGGCTAGTGGAAGTTGCACGGATGGCCTATCCAGGGCTGTAGCAAGGTGGGTCTGGAGAGGCAGATACAGGTTTCCTAGTGGGACTGCAAATTGCCTTAGCAGCAGTGTCTTACCTCAGCAAGGTGCACCTCTGGTGAGATACTCAAGAGCATAGAGAGAAGAGCTGCCTTTGCTCTTGCTGATTGCGGGGTGGGGAGGGGGACAGGATGGACAGGAGGGGTTGGAGACATTTATCCTAGGAAAACAACGTGCTTTATTATGGTTTTAAATGTATTCCGCTCTGTCATACACCTTGCTGCTCAGCAATCCTTCACTGTAGGGAACTGCTGAGCTTTAGGACTCCAGTCCTCATCCACAGCAAGCACACCTGCTATTGATGCTTATTACCGTGAGTCTGTGATGCCAGAAAGAGTTACTGAAGTTAGCAGGAAAGTAAATTTTCAAACCTTTTGCATCCTGCTGGTTCTCCTCTGTACATTTGGGCTTCCTAGGCTAACTTCACACTGGTGTTTATCTCCTCGGGCCAACATGAACTCAAAAGGTGGCAGCTTTAGTTGCAAGGGGTTCAGCCCAGGCTGATTAGCAGATTTCTGCTGTCACCCCAGAGAAGGCGATTCCTGCAAAGTGCAGGTAAAAGCAACATGGGCTGTGTGACCTGCTGAGCACAAGCTGAACATGGCGAGGGAACGTGCAGACTCCAGGCAGCAGAAAGCAGAGCTTGTTTTGCGAGCTTATAAACTGAGCAAACCTCAGGTTAGCAGAGGCACAGGCATGAGTAGAGGCACTTCCCTCTATACAGGGGGTTATATATGACCCTCCAGTTGCCAGGCTGAAGACTGGGGAATAAAGGTGGTGAAACATCCAGGGACCTGAGTATATTCAGTTACTAGTCAAGGACCCCTGCAGCTCGGCATGCTGCAGTGCCGCAGGCAGCAAGCTGCCTGCAGAAGGGAAGAAGAAGGGGAGCAGGGACAGAGCAAGGAGTCCAGGAATGGGCAGCACTGTGCAGAGACAGGAACCTTTGTTTCTTCATGAACCTTAACCTTCCAGTGCCGTGCATGGTCTAAACACTGAAACTCAGCTGGGAAAGCAGCAAATACATGGAATAAGTAGCTGATCCCCAAAAGCCCTAGATCTGCCAAAAGCAGCCCCCACTCTCCCATATCAGAGCACCAGTCAAGGCAGACAAACTCCCACACAGGCTCTTTGCCCAGGGGAAGGAGCAGGGAAGGACAAAAGAAAATGTTCCTCTAAACCTCGCGCACACACGGCCAAGAATTTAATTACATGCCATCTTTTGAGTCTGTCCCATACCTCGTTCTGTCAGGGGCTTGCTGATTTCTTTCCTCATTCAAACTAATCCTGACCACATTGTTTGGATGGTCTAACTCCTTGGCTGGCCCAGATGCCTTATCACTTCTGCCAAGATACTATTTCATTCTAAAATTCATGTTTCGTGACAGAAGACTCCTCATGATACAGATGATTTTGCTAAATGAACAAGAGCAATTGGGAAATAAGGACCTACCAGCAGAAAAGAGAAGTGCCAGGTGGCTTGCAAAGCTAGAGGATTGCCTGTCACTGCATGTCTGTTTTCTCAGAGGACCTATACTGCGAAGATGAGGTTTTCTAGGTAAAACAGAAAGTCTTGTCCAGGGGTGTCTTCCTTCCATTCCTGAGAGGATTGGATTTGGAGTCATCCTTCCACAGCTGCTAGGAAATAGCATCTTGTGAGCACCTGCCAACAGTGACAACGTGCTGATCACGACATGAGTGGGGTGGGTGTATAATGTGAGGGATATGGGTAAACATGCACCATTAATCTTTGACGTGAGAGCAGACCTGGGAGATCTTTGGTGGTTTCTCATAGGTAAGCATTTGGGGCTATCCCCAAAGGAAGAAGGTTGGATTCCAGCTGCTTTGCTGCTGTTTGTTTGAATGCAGGTAATCCAGCGTGGCTCAGAGACGCTCAATCCTCACACGGGCATTGCTTTGGCTTCGATCATTGTACAGTTATGTCCAGCAATCCTCATCTCAAACTCTGCATGACTGCAAATAAAAACAAAAAGGTAACAAATTTGTCCTTGTTTTGGGTTAGTAAGTAGAAACTTCAGATCTGACTGAAGAAAGGAGCAACTTGGAGAATTTTTCTTTGAGATCCATTAGTGAACTCTTTCCAATCCATGTTTTGGGTTGATGCTTTGTTCTCAGCCTATGTGGTTTCTACTGTGTGAAACTGGCTTTCTCTTGCACTCTCAGTTTGGTCCTGGCTGACTCTACATTCATCCTCTACTCAGCCAATGCACAGTCTTCATTACCGTCCCGATCTGGGCTTCAGGTTTTGCTGGAACAAGCGAAAGCAAAGGGCGACAACAAAAATTATATCCATTGGCCAGGGAACATATGTGATATTTGCATTTGTCACAGCCACTTAGAGAAGAGGGTGCTGTTTGCTCCATAACCATTGCGATATCCTTCACAGGTGGTTAATGCATTCTGCCAGCACATGAAAGAATAATTGGATAGCCACTTTTTTAAGCTGTATGTAACCAACCATATCAAGTTTATCACTAAATGTCAGAGTTCATCATAATCTAATCACCAGAGAGCAAGAAAAATGAGCATACTTGTCTCCATCAATAAACGAGTGATTATTCAGACAATAACTAGGTTTATTTCCTTTATTTCCATAAATGTTTGAAGTCTTATGAAGATGCTCTGGAGAAAGGATTATTTATGTTGGCATCCAGACAGTATAGTGATAGGAGGTTTAGAAAAGCTAGAGAGAGATGTTCATTTAGAAATTATCCTAAAAGTCTTAATCATTTTCATTTTGCAGAAGGAAACTGGGACATGAGATTATTTATCAGATTAAAAATGCACTGCCTGTTTCATCTTGTAGCATGCAAGCCTGATGCACAATGGCATCACTGGAAAGCCAGTAACAAGGAAAGAGCCAAAATTTCTGCTTTAGTTTTTATTTTTCAGATAACATGGTCATTCTCCTGCCAATTGGCCCTTCTTCCATGTCCCATTTTTGGAAGTTATGTAGTATCAAATGTTGACATGTTACCAAAGAAAACCACTCACTGGCAACAGTAAAAACAGTTTTGGTCAGCATCAGGAAAAAAAAATGTATAAAATATGGCTGCACGTCTCTAATATGTTCTAACATGGAGAAAGTTATAGCTTGTCCCCAGAGGGATGACAAACTGCATCTCTGATGGCTGAGCAAATCTAATGCCACATGACACCTGCGCACCCACGCATGCCAGGAGACAGGTGTGTGCTGTAGTATTTCATACAAACAGATGTCCTCAGCCAATGCACCAAGTTGCCTGATCCTCTCATGAGAAAATAGAGATGTTAGGAAAGGAAAACAATTTCCTCTGTGATCCATTTGCCCTTGCACCTATTCCTCACGCCTCCAGACTTAAGAGTGAACATCTGATGGCCACTCAGGCAGCAGCAGTGGCTCTGGGGTTGGGAAGAGGAAGCGTATGAGGACGCGCTGGAAAATATTTTAGTGACAAAAATAGCAATACATCAGCCTGAATGAATGGTAAGAGATAAGGATTCTTTTTCCATGCTCAAGTGGAAATACTAGTAACAGCAGTCTAAGGAAGCTTTGCCAAATTTGGCCACCAGAGTCCACGGGGTGTTTGCAGTGCAGTTCTGGTTAATGACTTCTTGCTTTTCCTGCAGAGAGCTAACAGTCTGAGAGCACTTCCCCTCAATTTCTTGGAAACATGGGGGAGATCCCATGAGAGGGGAACTTCTCTGTGAGTTCCTCACCCATCTGGATCAGGATGACAAACTCAAATCCCTAAGCAGGGGCCTAAGAGATCTGGTTTCAATTCTCTCTTCACAACTTTGCTCTCACCTGCCCTGACCTTTGAAGCTGCTGCATCTCTCAAGATGTGAGATTGCCAGCTTTATTGATGGGGAACAGCCAAAATGCCTTTTCTCTGTCCCTGCTCTGTTTTATCATATTACACGTACATGAAATACCTAGCAACAAAAGAATCTGGATCTTTTCAGCACTGCTGTAATGTAACAAGAAGACGGCTTCACCTATTTCCTTCTGAGGTCTTCTGTGACTTTGTGTGACTCTATGGCCAACCTGGTTTTCCTGCAGGCACTGAACAAGGGCTTGTGCTGGAAAGTAAGAGCCATTATGCCTAAAAAAGGGTTAAATGAGAACTAAATAAAATTGAAATCTGGATCTTGAGCAGGTTTGCCACTTCACAACTGGGGCCTATAGCTGCTGGAGATCGCTTTTGAAAATGTCCTTTAACACCTTTAAAACATTCATTTTAAAGCCTATTTCAGCCTGACATTTCTGTAATACGTCACTGCAAAATATCTTCTTAACAGCTGCTGGCAGTTCACGGCATCTTAGTGACCTAAATGCTGTGCAACAGTGGCCTGTAAACAGCAAATGCTGTGGACGATTTTGCATTACCTACAGCCCTGCTGTTAGGAAGAAGCGAGGGAGGAATAGCAATAGCAGGAAGCACCAAAGTTTGGGAGAGGAGCTGGGGGATGGGAGGCAGGGGACAAGCTGGAGAATATGGATGGGGGTCAGGAGACACTGTTTCTGCAAAGGGAGAGTTGAATTCCAGACTTAGTGGGAAGTGGGTGGCAAACGGACCCAAGCGGTCCTCTCATGTCTGCTGTCAGAAACCTCCTCAGGGACAGATGGCTGCCCTTGCTGCCTATCACTCCTGGCAGCGCCTGCCGTGCTGCTGCCAGTGTCCGTGCTGCACACAAGCCCCTCTGTCTGCTTAGGGCACCTCAGCATCCCTCCAACGCCTGGGGCAGACCACTGCTTTCCACTCTGCAGTGGTTCATCTCCAGGCTGAGGTCTCGTCCAAATACTTTTCCACTTATTTAACTAGAATTATGCTGATTAGACCCAGGAGGCCAATGAAAGCTCTATTTTGTTCAGCCCTTTCCATACCCATAACAAGAAGCAGAGCCTGCATCGTAGGGCATCTCACCTGAGCAGGCAGGACAAAGACTGAGAGGATTCCCCCCCGTAGCAATTCTTTCATGCAAAATGAGCTGAATATATGTTTGATCTTCCTATTGAACATGTTTTTATAAAAAGCAGACAGTGCTTTCTTCTTACCTTTTAAAATTACTGTTTACAACAGTTTTCTACCACATTTACGAGCTAATTCAAAAGCTTTATTGGAAGTCATACACCCCAGAGTTGTTTGGATGTAGTACAAATGAAGCAAACAAAAAAGAGGGGGGTGAAAAAAAATTTTTAAATCACTTGCAGGTTAACAAGATTTCAGATGGAAAAAAAAACAATAGCTCAGAGCTGCTGTGTGAGAAACTCTGAACCTATTTATTTCTATTCTCTCGCTTCTTATTTTAATGCATCACAGTTGAATTAGCCTTGGTAGAATTTACAGCCCTTTTGGTCTACTGGGTACGCTGAGTCTTTAATGTCCCAAGTGGTCCTATGATCTGTTAATTACCTTATTGCGTGCAAAGCTATATAGGGCTATTTCTCTACAAGAATTCTTTGTCAGGATCAAATTAGTTCTGGGGCCCCCATTCTGTGTGATGTCGAGCATCCTCAGCTCCACACAGGGAGCGTAAGATCCTCTGCTCATCGCAGGATGCATCCAGCCCTTTTTCAGGATGAGACAGTGTGTGAAGTAAATGATCAAAGTGGCCCATTAGATAAATCCATGCTCTCATCGTTAACCACCCAGGAAGTTGCAGGGGAATGGTCTACATTTTCATTCTGTATTCCGAGCACTGGGCTTAATCTTGACATTCCCTCTCTTTGTAAGGACAGTTCTGGTGCTTGTCTCTGAAGGGGTGAACAGCAGGTAACAGCTGAACTGAGGTGGTAAAACATCATCTTGTTTCTTCCTAACCCAGAGGAATTGTCATAAGCAAGGGGAGATTTTGAATGAATGGTATTTCTGTAATGGATGGCCCCATTCAAAGGCAATAGGCGAAAAGGCATTGCAACAAACAGTTCAGAGAGATTTGAGTTTTCCTCTTTTATACAACATCTTTCATCCCTTGCCTTGTAGAAATACCAGTTGATTAGAGACACTCACTTTCCCATCCTCTAAACCTCATGCCACAGTTTGCTTTTCTTTGCCCCAAATTATTGCCCATTACCTTCAAAAATGGCAAAATTCTGCTTCTGCAAGTAGCAAAGGTCCCCATGTCCATGGTCCCCACAGCAGCAATGCCTTCTGGGTGCTCCTTGTGTGCTTACAAAGCTCAGTAACTGAAGGGTCTCTGTTAATAACATCACTGCAGTATTGTTTCAGCTCTCCTCTCATCTGGATGGGGAAATACATAAAGCTTCTCTTCTGGAGGACCACTTATTAAGGGAGGTTGTCACTGTGTCTTCCACCCTGAGCATCTTTTTTCCCAGTCCCTTACAAAGCAAACAAATCTTGGCTCGTTTTGCTGTCTGTCAGAGGCGGAGGCAAGCAGCTGGCTCCCCTCCAGCTGTGGAGGCGCCGTGGAGTGCCTCACCACCAGTCACACTCAGCTCACTGGACTGCAGACCAGTGCCCTGAGTTGATCTGTGAGGTGGCCCACCACGAAGCACTGCAACGGGCTTTGCTCTGGGTCTAAGACTCTGTAAGGCCTTACAATAAGCTCCCCAGGAAGCTATTATGGTGGCCTGTGCTTACCCCTGCTCTTCTACTCTCTTGCAATTGGGAAACAGTCCCTACACCTATCAGTCATAACATTATTTTGTGCAACTAGACCACCTCTCCTCTGAGGATCTCAGAGGTGTTTATGATCTGCAGGGCCTGGGATCCTGCAGGATCCCTGCTAAGGGAGATGAACATGGGAGTCCATCCATCAGACACTGCATGAAGGTGGATATTCTAGAGGATGAGGAGAAACTTTGGTTACTGCAGTCCATCCCACCATGCTCCATCGAGCTGCCTCCTCCATCCTCAGCTTCCTCCAGCCCAGGCAGTAGATGCATCAGCCCCATCTCCTTATTTAGATTAGGAATCTTATTCAGCACGGGATTGAATACACATTCAGTTAGGCAGAGGGCTAAGAATGCACTGTAGGGTTTTTCTGAGCCTGAAAAAGGTCACTCTATTTAGGCCACAGGGAAAAAAAGGCTACAAATCAGAGAGAAAAGTGGATTATAAATAGGAATCAAACTAAGCTATCATTTCTTCATATGCCTTATTCCTTCAAAAAGCCATCCCTCATACCACCCTGGATAACTGTTTGGGCTGGGCAGCTCACTTTGACTGCATTTTCAAATTTTCTTCTTTTTTGGTTTTCTGGTACAACATCTGGAAGTGGGACTATAGAGACATTACAGAGACAGGGAAGGACAGGGCCAGTTTTCTGCACCGCTAAGTGAGCACCACTTAGGTACAGCAGTACCTAAATGTGCCCTTGGTAAGCAGAACTTGCTAATACTGTCCCCAGTGAGCAGCAGTCATTACCAATCACAATTATTAGGCTAACTCAGTTTCCAGAGAGACATCCAACTAAAGAGATCATCTTAAAGCTGTGCAAATTTGTTATCACTACCTGCAGATGGTGAAATGTGATGCCAGCTTTGCTTCTTACAGCTTTTCCCAAAGTGGCTGTTGTTGGTCAGCTGTTGGGTCAAACCGACCTGCTCCGATGGGGCTGCTGCTTTCTCACCTTCTCATGCAGAAACAACCACATTGGTGGGGCAAATGGTTGCATTGCAGCTCCAGGGGAGAAATAAGGTGGGGGTCCCAACCTCCTGACACCCTGTCCCTTGTTGCAGCCACTGCACTTGTGCCATGATCATGCATTTTCTTGTCTGTGTTGGCTCCTTGCCCCAGCATATCATTCCTGGTGCCATTACCATAGTGATGGGGTTTTGCCAAATGGGAGTTAAATTATACCAAGAATAGAAATGGGTAGGATTTTTTATGTGGGAAACGACAACTGCAGAAGCATTCTTAATAACAGTATTTGTACAAAGTTAAATTCAGTACTGATACATACAAAGAAGGACTACCTAATTCCTAAAAAAAAGAAGGCAGTAACATTTCTTTTAATAGTGAATCTTGAATTACAGAGCTGATATCAGTTTTAGGGCTAAAACTGCAGACTTTTTTTTCCTCTGAAACATGAAAACATGGTGGGATGACTCAGACAACTGGAGCACTGCAATGGATAAGGATATGGTTTAGTGGTGGACCTGGCAGTGATAGGTTAGTGGTTGGACTTGATGATCTTAAGGGTCTTTTCCAACCTTAATGATTCTATCATTCTATGATTCTATGATACAGGAAGAATACTGAGGTCAAACAAGTGTGGATACTAATAAGCCCTTCACCAATGTGGTGGAGGACCAGTTAATAGGATATTAGGAGACACTGAGACAATTGACTTCTATAATCATTTAGAAGCTACTCAGAGGAAAAAACTGTTAAGTAAAATAAAATAAAATTTTAATTAGCTAAACTCAGAAGTTTAACATACACAATATAGACAAGGGAAGAAGCATATATATGATATTCAGAAGCAATAGTAAACTGGACAGGGTAAACAGAAGAACTAGGAAGAAATTCACAATATATAACGTCACAGCTGAGAATTTATATGAAGATATGTTTTATGCTGATGGGAAGGTCAATGAAAAGGATGTGTGGGTGCTGCACAATTGGAGCATATAATGATAGTAAACTATGTTAGAGATGGACAATAGACTGACTGCTTCTATAGTACTAAAACTAAATGAGGACTATGTTGTAATTGTGACACAATCATTAGACAGACAATTACTAGAGATACACAATTAAAGAATGGAGGAAAAAAAAAACAAGGTGGAGACGGTTCTCTCTGAAAAGACCATGTTAAAAAATAGTGTGGCAAATGAGAGTCTTGTCAAAGGAGATTAAAAGGAGAAACTACAAGTGTAGTCATGTCTGCACCAATATGCAAAAGAAAAGAGAAAAGGTAGAAAGATGTAATCCTGACTATGCAGACATGCTCCAGGGTGTATTAGTTGTATTACAGGCGGATGTGCAAAGTTACCCAGAGGTATGTATGAAGCACAATATGACAAATGTGACAGGACTGAGCACTGGATACTCTGCCAGTAGGAGCTATGTATTACACTATGAGCCTGACAAAATGATAGGGACATAAGAAGATAAGAATAATGGAATTTCTCATTTGTTGCTTTCCTTAAAATATTTCCTATGGGTCCTGGCAAGGTTAGCATAAACATAAGGTATGATAGTGCTTTATTGTGGGCTTTGCCACTCAGTTAGTGTGTTTCGCAGGAAACAGAGAAAAATATATACACATCTGCAGCTATGAATGTGACTTGGTAAGGGTCGTAAAAAAAGATGAGAAGTATAAAAATTATACCGCTTATTTGTACACAACTGGGAACTCACGAAGGAGGTATCACACCACATGAGTGAGAACTGGATCCACTGAGCCCTTCTGGCATCTGTAGTAATGGCAGTGTCTAAAACTTGGAGGAAAGCTTTTGAAAGGATTCCTTGGCTTGCCCTGCCCTATGCTTGTGCCCCCATTGCAGTCAGTGACTGAAGACAACTCTATCCTTATGGTTATGTCATGGCAGAGTCACAAACTGGAAACAGGGAAAGCCAGGAATAGCATCACTGGAAGATCTCGCACTCCTAGTCATGTTACCACGCTGCACATTTCCAGCCATTCCCTTTTCTTCTAGCCTATTGATTAGGCTCACTGCCTCAATACCTTAAAACACCATGCTCAGCAATTCATAGTTTTGCTGGCTGGTACAATTTGCTACAGCCTTATCCTCAAAACCACATTTAGTATCCTATGCAAGGTGCACGAATGTCCAATTTGTAAACAAAAGTGAAGCGACTGTGTATCCTTTGTTTGGATTATAAATATCAGCCAAGTGCTTTGGGGGTCAAAGCTTTCCACTGTGCACCCCTTTTTGAAAGGGATTCTGTTAAATTATATATGTGCTTGTATAAAAATCGCAGGCTTTTACTGCAAGCTGAGTTAATGAATAGGTATATTGTACAGCTGCCTCATTCACTCTAAAGGGCAAATCACCTTGTCGTGTAGAGTCACCAAAAGCCAAAGCTAGGACCATGGGGGCCACCTTGGACTTGCTTCTTCCTGGGGATGGACTTACCCCATGGACTTTCTGTTCAGTTTTGGGTACACAGAGTTTGTAATCTCAGTCTTGGGACTGTGGGATTTTTATTTGCTCCCCACTCTCCTACACATCGACATTGTTCAGAGCTATGTCCAGGCTATTTAGCTTTGCCAGGCTTCCTTCACTTCTGTCTCCCAGGTGGGCAGGGGTCCTCCCACACTCCCACGCTCTATGCAGGTCCAGGAGCTGGGCTGCAAATACCGATCATGGTTATTGTTTGCTTTTTCTGCCTTCCTGATGTTTCCACAGCCACACTTGATGGAGGCACTTGGTCCCCTATAACAAACATCTGCATTTGATTGACAACATTTGAAGAGTTAAAGGCAAGTTATGGCACAGTTCCCTTTCCCTCCTCTCAGATCAAGAGCAATATCACTGTAGCCCACTATGCAACCCCCCCACCACTGACTTTTTTTGGGGTGATTCCACCACATATCAGTGGGCTGCAATACAACCTCCACAGGCAAGGTCACACCTAGCTTCAAAGGAATAGGCAATGTAGGGCAGGAAGCTTCTTGTTGTCTTTGGCAAACCAACAAGGTCACCGGGGGTGCTTATACCACCAAACCGCCTCCTCCAATCCTCTCACGCACCCTGGTCAGAGCCCAGGCTGTGCCCTGCCTTCCCCTCTCCATTGATGGGCTGCGCTGGGGCTGGTGCATGCCTGGAGCTGCCACTGAGTCTAACTGGGAGAGACAGCAGTCTGAGGGTATTCAGAGGCTCCTGTAGTTAAGAGCAGCACAAATGGTTTTTAATAGCCTGTACATCATTCTGATTAACAGCTAGGGGACATTGGCACTGATACAGTCTCTGTATGGCAGAATAAGCTGGAACAAAGACAACAATAAAAAAAAAATTTCTCTTATTCCAACCCCCCTGCTGGGGGTGGGTGGGAGTGCTAAACTTTCCGGTACTTGGAAAGAGGGAAATGATTATATGAAAAGGAGAGTGTCAAAGAAACATCCTCCATTTCCAACTCCTCCTCCAACTTTGTACTCCCCTTCACCACCTCCTCCCCACACAGACACCCTTCAGCATGGTCTTTATGAACTTTCAGACTAAAAAATCAAGCTGTTATTCAAAAAGTAGTAGTGGGGTCTCCCCCCAGTATTATGGTACCATGCACAAAGACTGGGTCTGTGTACTCTGATTCATCATGGCAGCAAGGTTTGGGAAGAGAAAGCTCTGCAGGCTGGGAATTCTCCTCTGGGGACCAAAACTGATGAAGCTGAGTTTGAGACTCCCATGGTCACAGCAAGCAGACTGAGGTCAGAGGAAATGTGCCATGCTTCAGGCCTCATCAGTGATCCTTTAAATACACTTCCTTTCTGGAATGCCAGAGATTTAATCTTGAACATTAGTGCAATTAATATGGAATAAAACTGTTTATTCTGGTACCTTGTTTTTATATTTTGACAAAATGAAGGTGCTGAGAGCAGAGAGTAAAATACTTTAGTGAATAGATGAAATAGTTGCTCTTTATTCTACACCTCCCTAAATTAAATAATTTTGTTTCAGTTTGCTTAGCTTCTGAGTGGAAAAATTGCTGAAAATGGACAAGAGTATTAAAGAGAGTTATAGCTGGCATAAACAGACCTTCGAGGAGAGAAATTACAGGACTGTATTAAAAAAATAGATTTTAGTGCAGCCCAGTGAAAAGCAAGTTTGGGTTTACAATGTAATTTGCAAAACCTGCAGGTGATTGCAGGAATACAAACAGAGTAAAAAAATCAATGGTGTAAATTATTAAAAAGCAGAGGGCCAGATCCTCCATTAATACCAATGGCTTGGTCCTTAACATCTCCAGGATATATAGAGAACTACAAGCGAGTCTAGCAAGACAATTTTGAAGGACAATACAAGGATGAGACAAAAAATTGTCTCATTAGAATTTGGGATGAGTGTAGTCGTTTGTGAATCTGGGAGTAAATAATTCCGACTATTAGAAGAAGAAGCTGAAAATTCCCTTAAGTCACTCTGCCCCATCATGTATATTGTTTGTGGTAAACATATTACCAAAAACCATTTGGAAAATGTTTTATAAAGCTAAAAATACATCCTCAGTCCTGTTTACTACTAAACCCTAAAGTAAGGTTTTTTGGCATCATACAAGATTCAGAGAAAAGCATTTGAAAAACCTGTAATTACCTTAAAATAATTCTATATCTGAGTAGAAGTTACCTAAGTGGAAATCTAGGGATTTTTCAGTCAATGGAAGATTTGCTGCTGTTCTCAACCGACCCAAGAACCTGCCCTAAGGTAACATTCCCCACTGGGGACCTGGCATCATGGTAGGTGAACAGTAGCTCCTTGGGAAGCTGAGATTTTCCCCTTCCCAATGGGATGCAGTTACAGGGATGTTCTTCCCAGAGTTCAGTTCCCTTGTGGCATCAGGCCTAATTGTGGCTGTTTAGGTTTTCTGAAAGACTGAACAGCCACTTCAGATCTGAGGACGGCTGTGGGATAATTGCCTGGAAATATAGTGGGGTTTCTTGGAGAAAACAAGAAAACACCCTGGTGAAGGGCTGATTCTCTTCCCCCACCACCCCACCCCCACCTTCCCCCGCAAGTTACCATTCCAGCAAAACTACCCCAAAGGATCCAGTCTGCAGAAGTGGGCGTGCACATCTTCCCCAGCCAGCCACAGGAGCTCAGAGGGGTGGCACTGATTGCCGTTTCCCCATAAAGCACACGGCAGTGAGCTGCTGCTCTTGGCCAGCTTCATCTTCAAACATAGGAAAGGAAACTCCCCAGGAGCTGCCAGACTGAATTCAAATTAGAAGGCAGCACTGAGCCAGCGGATGGAGTGTGTACGGACTGTCACCAAAAATCCCTGGGCACCAACACTCCTCTCCTTTCTACAAGCCTCGCCAGTCACCACCCACCCCTTTGCTGTCATAACAATTTGGAGGTAGGCTTAGTTTGGGATACGTTTGACAGCCTTGGCACGCTTTACATTCAGGGGGATCAGACAGTTACATCCTCTTATTTCTCCATAGAGCCATTTGTCAGCAGGTGCTTGCAGTCATTCTGGGTTGTATAGTATCTGGTCCTTTTTATAGTACAGACTCATTACATTGATAATTAATCCGATAATGCCTATATGTCTGCTGTTATCTCTGAGGAGCATGCAGCCTGAGCGATGAGCCATTAACACACCTCGCCTCTCATTGCCTTATAGCAACGATGAAATCTTCCCTAAACTTCACTCACTCTCCTTCCAGCCAGACTTTACAGTCAACGTGAGATTATACCCAGGTGGGGTTTTTGTAAATGTGATTTTTCAATTATGGAGCCAAGCCTTGTTCTTGGGTCTGACGTTGGCATTCCCAGTCCAGGTGGATGGGATCATGGGCTGAAAGATAAGCGAGAGATCCCGATCCTTTGGCTTCTTGCTCTAAGCAGAGAGTGTTGCAGCTCCAGCCCTCACCAACTCTCAGAACTAAAACAATGCATCAGGCAGACTGCCTGGGTACGGGACAGTGGTTATAAAAGGCAATCTATGTGGGTCTCAAACTGTATCCTCGCAGACTTATTTATGTCTCACAAATATTTTAAAAATAAGTGCTTAAAATTAAGAAAATACAGCCTCAGGTGAGATCCTTCAGCAGGGCACCTCTGATCTTCACATGGGAAAAAATGGTATGCTTGTGCCTGGCTTTAGGAAAACCCCGATCAGGGTGTCCAGCCCCTCTCCAGGTCAGTTAACCCTGCAGGAAAGACGTTTTGTATCAGTCACAGATTTTGAGTTTGTGTTTTCTCATTTCCATGTTTCTGAAGGAATCAATGACTGGGAGGTCTTCTGTTTGGGTCTGAAAGATACCATTTGCCCTGGGTTCCTTGTACCACTATAAAGTCCTAATCCAGGGAAAGGAATAAAGAACAGACTACAGAAACAAGGGGAGGGCAGCACAGAAATTATTTTTGCTGAAGCAAATGAACACATGCTGTAGCTAGGGAGGAAAATAAATTGAAAAAAAAAAGAAAGAAAGAAAAAATCAGAAGGAGCATTTCATTTCAATTACAATGCTGTTCTTTCCGTGGAAGCTCAATCGAGTGGTCTTCAAACAGTCCAGAGAAACAGAATTCAGCTTGAAATTTTATATACTCTGCTGAGCCCACCACAGTGGGTGGAGAGGGCTGAGCCCAAGGCTCTGCCGACCACCTTCTCCTGCTCCCACCCGTGCAGCTCCCACCAGTCCTGTGAGTGCACTGCAAAAGTGTCTGACAGCCCCCGAGAGCCACGAGCAACAGTCCCTCGTGGCACCACTAACCCTTACCTTTCCTTTGAACCTCAAGGGGCTGTTTCTCCACCAATCAAGAAAGAATGTGGCATCAGGCTGTTTCCCTAAAATGACTGTGACGGTTTTTACGTCCCACAACAGGCAGCTCCCCAACAGAAAATGCATCACAGGCAGAGGTAATCAGGGATCCTAGACCAGCAGCCTAACCACACCAACTAACTTTCTCTCATCTTTCTACCCAATTACGTGCTGTAAAATGCTCTCTCTGAAAGTAATTAGGTTGTCTTGTTTAGTCCCTGCACAAGTGATTACAGAGAGACTCTTGGTCCTGTGAGTGGTGGAATTACTCACAGTAGATACATCCCAGATAAAAGCACCCTCGCTAAGGCCTTAGTGTGCTTCAAGAGCTTATTTGTGCTGTTGGATTTTAAATATGCACCAAAGCTTAAGCTCAAGTCACTTCAATGCATTGCACTGTCTGCACTGCAGGAACACCTCTCTGCCTCAGCAGCTCTCAATAAGCAGAACAGGGCAACAGCCATTCAGTAATAAAAAGAGCAAAAAAAACACCAAAAAAATAACACACTGTCATTTAAATGTCTGTATTCTCATGGGACCCAGAAAATCAGACTTAAAGAGCCATATAGCCAAAGGCTGTCGTTTTACCAGCATTCTGGCAGAGCCCAGGCATCCGCTTCCTTGCTCACAGATGGCACAAATCAGTATTTTTTATTCCCATCTTGGATACTCATCTCTGGACATAGGAACTTGTACCAGGTTAATGCAGAGGAAGAACCCATTCCTAAAGGTAGGATCGAGACAAGGGAGAGAGGGCTGAGTCCAGACCTGCCATTAAATCCAAACACAACTGACCCAAACGGGCAACTGGGTCCCTGTGGTGCCCTGAGCCCAAGGGTCTCTGCTGATGGCCAGCTGGGCTCTGCAACAGGGCAAATGTGCTCCTGGCCACGCAGAGACTCAGGGCTGTGCAATTCTCTTTGCTGGATAAAATTTTGGAGGGGCTTGCACAGGCTGTGCTACAGAGAGCCTCACACATTGCATCCGAGGTCCCCACTGTGTGAGTGGGTTTCCCAGTTTAAGTGTTCAGACTTCACAGTTCAGCCTAGAGGACATCGAAAGTATAGCCCAAACAGCACCTAAATAAAGACAAATGGTTGGGTAGGACAAAATTTCTTGTCTGTTTTATGACTTTAATAATTGTGAGATTTCTTCCTGACTGGGGATTGCCTAATCCTCCCCCTTCCAGAGCAATGCAGTCCTGGGCATGGGGGCTTTGCTGACAGCAACCGCTTCCAGACTTCCTCTTGATGCAGGGCTGTGCATGCTCTGCTTTATAATCATTGCTAAGACTGTATCAACCAATGTGTATACTGCTGAAATGTAAAGCTCTAAATACCATCCTGGTTGTTCTCCAGTCACTCTCCTTTCCTTTCCATCCCATAAACTTCCCCCTTACCACTGCTCTCCTGCATTTTGCTGTCTTGTGTCAATTTTAAAGGGTTCCCCCAGGAACAATTTTATTATCTGTGGCAGGATAGAGGCAGATTTAAATATACTCAGCCAAAGCTGTCGCTCAGATTCTCAGAACAGCCTTTCTTCTACCACAGTGCTGTGGGTTTTGTTTACACAGCTCTCCCTGAGGGCCTGATTGCTGGGAGCCAGTGGTAGAATTTGAGCTAGAATTAGGAAATACAGGACGCTGCTGTCTGAGCATTATATAGTGTCTTTTTTCACAGACACGCAGACTTTAAAGGGAGCAAAGAGAAACTCTATTTAAGCAGCCAGATCATGCATGGCTGTTCAATACAGCGCTGCAGTTCGGCCCTGCGTGGTGATGCAGGAGCGTGGGCCCACCCCCACAGACGTTTTTCTTGCAGGTCCCTGGATACCGTGGGACTTGCAGCACTTCGAGACCCTCTGCACCATGGAAACTGGCAGAGAAGCTTTGCAATTGCTGCGTGCACTGCGCTGTAGCTGGTGGTGACCCATCTCATACAGACTTTTCCACTTAGGCTTGGACAGGAAGGATAAAATAACCCGAGGAACAAATGGGAAGGCAGTAGGTACTGGACGGGCAGAGGAGTTGCCGAGTACCTCTTGACTTCCAGTCGGGAGATAAAAAGCTGCAGTTCCTTTCCAGGAGCATCTGATATTATTTGAAGACCTGTTCTCAGTGCAGGTGGTGGCTCGGGCATGGCTTCTCCTGCTGATGCTCTTTGGGATAAAACGTGTGGCCCCTCAGTGTGCCAGTTTGGCTGCCCGCATCCTGCAACCTGTCCTTCTTCGGTCATCCCCGTGAATGCACCCAGGTGCCCCAGCCTCCCCTGCAGGTTGTTGCCCACTTGGTCTTGTCTCTGCTGAAAAGAGCCCACACTCCAATGTAGGGATAAAACAATTTGGGGGTAGGTGAACTGACTTTAAAGAAAGTGCAAACTTCATGATGAACACATTTACTGTTCAAGATAAGCCAGTTTTAGTGAAATATATTATCTATTCTACCCTATGTTTGTGTAAAGACTTAGAAAAAGGGATTTTGATCTTTGCTTTTGAAGGGCTTGCTGTTTCTCCTTTAGTTCTGTGAGTCCTTAATCCCGTTACTTCACACAGGCATTCACTGACATGACACAAAGCCCACGGGCAGTGTCTGCTAGTGTTTCAGCCCTCTACATGTTGTTTGCTAACAGGAATTAATCCCCATTCTGCAGCCCAACATGGTTCATCAGTTTCCCTCGCATGGGGAAACTGAGGCAGACATGTGCACGGTGCCGTGGTGTGGGGCTGTCATCTTCACAGCCAGGACTGCAAGGCAGGTGTGCACCCAGCTCACCTGGGTTGCAACCATGATCCCATTTCTTTTTCCCAAAGAAAAAAAAAGAAAGCTGAAAGATAAATAAATTCATTGCTCCATTTAGCATCTCTCTCTCTCTCTCTCTGTTTGACCTGGCGGGAGGAGGAAGAAATGTCTGTCATTCCTTTAGCTTATGTTTTTAAACACCATTTCTTTTTTAACTATTTACATTGCATAGATGTCATCAAACTGAGGATGGACTGTGGGCTGAATTACCTGTATTCCTGGTACGTAAAAGCATTGGCAGGCTGTAACCTGCTACAGAAATTTGCTGCAACTCAAACCAATTAGCAGGCAGATCTGTCTCATCCAGTGCCATTCATTTATTTATTTTAATAAACAAGAGAAACTTGTTATAGATAATGATGTTCTGTGCATATCAATCTTCTTAAATTTTTTGTGCAATATTAGCTGTGCTGGCAGGGTGATGACCAAGGACAATAGTCCTGGATATCCTTTGCTTTCTGAATGGACATTTCAATTCACTGCTTGCTCAGAGACAGAACATGAGCTCAGGTACATGGGGCTTATTGTTCCTGTATATATTATTTTCTCCTTATAGTACTTGACCACCACAGTGACTGCCATTTGCTGGAGAAAAGGACTGAAATACGTAACCCTTTGCTGAGACTCCCTGGATAAACCGGGAAGTGTGGGTGCACAGTGCTGCTCGCTGCACACCTCCCCTGTGGCATTGAGCCACGACAGGTGGGGGGGTCCTTTGCACAGCTCCAATTCCTCCAAGCTAATCGCTTTAAAACCAGTTAATCTCCAACAGGATTCTTCACTGCCCAGTGACCAGTTCAGGATGGAGGTTTGGTTCTCCCAGTCCCACTGTATTCAGGAATCAGCCCTTGGACGAGTTATTTCACCTCCATGTGGGTACTGTTCCTGCCTCCTTTGGCCACCCACCCGCTCTCTTCAACCACATATTCCGGAGGTACTGTGTTTTAGCAGTGCCTTTGCAGAGGCTGTAGCACAGGGAAGCTCTGCGCTTGTTTAGGACCTTTAGGTTTTCCTCTATCCAGCAATAAAGCATATATGGGGCCCACAAAAAGCAGTATAAGGCCCATTTCTTTAACAGCAGTAAATCCCCATTGAATCAGAATTAGTTCTAGCAGATGGATTATGCTTGTATGTCCCTCAAAGTAAGAAAAATAGTAAGGGAAGGAGGTGTTTTCTTGAAAGTACACTTATGGTTTACCAGAGTTACCTCTTTTTGCTTGTATGTGGATTTTTGTGGGGAGCGCTTCTGTGTATACATCTAGGCATATGCATACCATGCACACCCACACGTGCACATCGGCTGAGGTGCCAGTCAACAGCCTGGCTCTGCCCTTCCATATTCCCTCCAAAGACCGCAGCCCAGTCATCATTTTGGTCTCTCAGACTCTGATGGTGCACGAAAACCCTTGCAGTCCTGCTGCGGTTTTAATGGGCCTCGTAATAACTTTCGCAGAGCAACCACTGATACATACAAAATATCAGCTGTTTTAGGGCTCTGAATGTTTTATTTCCTCCACCCCTTCATACTCTCCTGCCCTTTCTCATGCTCCCTCCATCAGGCAGGTTATTAGTATGTGTCTGTGCAGAAATCAACAGCTTCTCCGTCATATGTACCTGCCAAAATATTACTGGAAATAAAAGGGCTGAAGAGATGGCAAGTCATCCCTTTTTTATAGGCAGTCGCCACTGCACTGTGCAGATGGAAGGCAGCAGGGAAAAGCAACAAAAGCCGGTGCTGAATAAGGAACAGAGTAGCTTTTCTCCCTTTCTTTGTTTATTTAGTTTGAGGAGGTTAAAGTGGCATGTTTTGCTTTTTTTAAAAAGAGACCAAACGTACCTCATTGTCACTTTTAAAGCAAGGTCAAGACACAGAAATGAGCAGATAATGGGGTACACTGCGAGACGGGGTGACAGCACAGATGTGGAGCGTGCACGGATTAATATCATTTGTACGAGCCGAAGACTTTAACATCTTAATTACTCATCTTAAGGTCTCAGTCATTATGCCAATTGATGAAAACCACCAGAAAAATGCCTTCTCAAGGGATAACATGGAGTAAGGAGAGAATGCTATATCTTTAAAGGTTAAGTGACTACCACATCTCCATGAACTGGAGCCTGAGTCAGCTCATGCTGAACAGTGACGCCGGAGCTCTGCGGGAGCCCACTTCTCCTGACACAGCCTCTTCCTCAGCAAAAATCATAAACCCACTTCTGTCCCTCTGTTATTCTCATCTAGACCTTCAGCCTGAGTATCAGATTAAGAAAAATGGTTCCTCTGAAATACCCATTACTTGCAGCATCAAACCAAAGCTCTACTCAAATGAGCTTGTGCAACCTGTAACCTGCTCTCAGCCACTAGCACCCGACAGCTGGCGAGGTTGCTTTGGAAATGCTTGTCCTGCTTACACGTATGGAGCCGTCCATATCTCCAAACCATTGCCATGTGTGTTTGCCTGCATCCTCCTTGCAGAGTCCCCAAGGATCCTCTCCCATTGTAAAAGCACAGAAACAACTACAGCTCTGCTACAATAACAACTGAGAGTGCAAAACAAAATGGCACCTCCAATAAGCTGTGTGTTGGGGGGATGACCCATAAACTGGCATGATGAGGGCTCATTTATACACCTGCACGTGTGAGGTTGCTGGAGTTTGCTCAAGGTATTCATATGAGAAAGTCTGGAAGAAGTCAGGTTCAGCTTCCCCTTCATTAATGAATTTGTGAAAACACATCTGAAAAAAGAGTTGGGTTTTTTTCACTGTTTAGGTACTTTCATTGCTACCATTAGAATTCTGAAATTCCCTTCACCTTTTTTTTTTTCTTTAACGTTTATTCTTTTAAATTCCCAAAGATGCTCCAGCTCTATTAAAACATCATATTTCAACAGAAGACGTTATCTTATTCCACTTTCCCCCTCCCCCAACAATTCCTTTTCTTGTGATGGCAGGGGGAGTTGTTTTTCCAGTGAGCCAAAGCTCCATAATTCACACAGTAATTCTACTGTCTGCTGTAAAAATAGCCAAATCTTCCCAGTGGATTAAGCTGTCTTGCACACCAGACTAGCCAGTCCAGACCTCTGCCAAATGCTATATTTACATTTCCAAACTAGAATCTGCTTCTAATACATTTTTATAGGGAGTTTTGACTCTTTATATTTATTGTTAATGAGCTTTCATCTCTATAATAGCCTTTCATCCCAACGGATCCTGAAGAGTAATTGTAATAACCTGGCATACAAAATATACACAGAAATCAATTTACCCACCATTGAAATGTAGCCATGACTGGAGAGGTTGAGAATAAGCGACTGTTTAGCAGAAACCTGTGCAATGCTGCAGAGCCGTTTCCATTTGAGTGACAGGGTGAGCTAATTACCTGCACTGGCTGTTGTCCAGACGAGCAGGGTTCACCCATAGGCCTGCAAAGCAGCCTGTGGAGAAGATATTTAGTGACTGCAAGAGCTTGGGAGCTTGGGTTTTCGGGTTGTCGAAAGGCCCCCCTGTAGCTGTGCACTTATCCATCTGGGAGACGGTTCTGGTGGAGCCCCCAGCACTGCCCCTGCAGAGACCTGGTGCCGCCATAGCATTGAACCAGTGTCTGGAAAGCTGCTGGCAGAACCTGGCACTGTCACTGGGCATTGCTCCTTTTGCCGCAGCAGACAGCACCTCCCTCGGATTTGCACTGTGTTGCTGCTTAAAGCAACCTGCTGGCATGGACCTATGAACTCCAAAGGAGAGCTGGGCTTGCTGTGGCTTTGTGGCCCCATGTAGCATGATCTTGGCTCTTTTTAACCCCTGGGATTGTGAAGGGCTAGGTTCTGCTTGGCAATTTGCAGCTGGCCAGCACTGGCCTTTGATAAGCTGTGCCGACATAGGAGGGCAGGGGAACAGTAAGTAATAATGTCACCGTCAATCACTGATTGCCACAGGGAAGCCTCGTCACTCATCTAAAACACCTCTGCCCAAGTGGTGTAAATATTTTATTAATGGCTGCCTCAGCTTGCAGTGTTTTCATTATTGCTCACGCCAGTAGTGCTCACACTTTGTATTATCAGCAAGGGAAGCCACGGGGCGTCTTGTTTCCGACCCCCTGCCCCTGCGCTAATGGGGACTGCCGGCAGCTGCCACAGCCCCTCTGCGCAGGCAGGAGCCTTCTGCAGAGGGAAGCAATGCACATCCCCAGCAGCCAGTTCCTGCACCTGCAGCGGGCTCAGGCTCAGGCAATCCCATCACGTGAGAGCAGGGCAGGGTACTGGCCGTGTCAGGATGAACTGTGTAACCTGCCATTAAGAGGTTTTTCTGTTTCCTCTTGCTCTGCTTTTACCATTCAGAGTCTGCCTACTGCAGGACAAAAGCCTCTTCAGCATTAATCCTGCCCATCTTTTCCGGGTGACAAGTGGTTCAGGCGTAATACCAGTGCATTTACCACCTTCCTGTATTTCAGCTTGCTGTGGATTATTTTCCACGATGGAGCAACCCACCATCCATCAAATGACTTGCCAGCCACCCTCCCAAGTAAAGTAACATTCTTAATCAAAAGGTCTTTACCTTTTTTGCCCTGCAAGGGCACCAGTCCAGGGGAGCAGGGGAGCTGAGTACCAGAGACACCTGACTTTGCTGGGTGCTCATTTAGTGCTCTCAGTGGGATCCCTGTAATGCCCCTACCGCTGCTGGCTTTTTAAAAAAGCAAAGGCAAAAGAGACGGAAGGGAAGAGCCTCCCCTTCCCCCATCCCCTCCTGTAAGTAATTTTCTCTGGCCTATTTTACAGGAACTGAAAATCTATTAGAGGAATAGCTTAATCCGGTTTGACTGTAATAATTAGGGTGCTTTAAAAAAACCCTGACTAATCGTATAAAATGTGATTGTAGACAGTTCAGTGCATGACCCTTACACTTATCGCTTGAGGTATTATTACAAACTAGAAACAGCTGGCAAGCATGGAGGAGGATAAAGGGGAAAAAAATTCACATGCAAAGGAACAGGGACTGTTCCTTTTCTGATCTTGTAACAGGGGTGCTTGCAGCACCTTGACCTGTCTTTCTAATGCAGATCCAAAGCATGAAATCATCTCTGAGACCCTGAACAGACACCACTATTTTGCCAACAGAGCACGCCACCAGCCCTGGAGGTCCCACCATTGGCACCCCCTTTTCTCACACCGTTTTTGTGGGCAGTCCAAGAGGATCTGAATCAGTGGTGGAGCGATTCCCCTCAGAGTGTGCTGCAGTCAGCAGATGTTTGTAGCAACAATGGGCAGCTTTTCAAAAACAAGGCAGTCTGTGTTAGTCAAGCAGGATATAGTGCTTTAGGGTCATTGGGTTACTTCAGAAAATCAATGCTTGCTTCCACGTGTTGGCTGGTAGCAATCTCTTTTTCTCTTGCTCTCGATCTTTCTCAGGCTCCAACAGCCACCATTTCTTCCTCCTCCTCCTGAGCCTAGGCTGGGGGCAGCTGAGTTCCCACCCCAGCATCACCACACCCTTTAGTAAAGCTACTTTTTCCCCCACATGTTCTGCCAGTTATTCCACAGGACTGCTGCCCACCCTGTATGCTCCTGTCCTCACAAGATGAGCTCATCCATGTGTTGACACTTCTTGTTCATTCCTTCCTACCACTCTAGATAGGACAAACAGTCCTGGCACCCATCTCCTGCATGACTCTCAGAAGACAAATCAACTCTTTCAGTCCCAGTGGAGAATTCAAAATCTGCAGCAATCTAGCATAACAGAGAAGCTCGCCCAAAGGGACTCATGCTATAGCAGGGTCCGTCACAGATGAAGAGGTTGGGGCTGACTTGACTTGGCCATCACATAAATGTTGGGAGAAGCACAGGAAAGGCTCTTGTTCATCGGTATATTCAGAGCTGAGACTGAGCCCTCGCCAGACACTAGCTCACAAAAACACTACTCTGCAGAGCCACTCAGGAGCTTCAGACTTCACAGAGAGATGACATCCAGGTTGAGACTGTACTATCATCAATATGCTACTTGAATCAGCATTGAAAACATATGATCAACATTGAAGGAGGCTTTTAAAGACTGAAATAATAAGATGATGTACTACGTTTCAACCTTCTCTCTCTCTGTTACTGTGATTAAAGCATGTGGTTGATCTTGGAAGCTCCACTGCAGCTTGTAGAAAATCCATAATAACAACATTCACAGTAATGAAACTTGCAGCTGGAGTTGGGTTGTTTGGTTTCTTTTGCTCTCCCATGAGTCTTCCTTGGGTCTTTTTTTAACATGCTGCTCCATGCAGATTTTGATCTTTCCTTTATTAAAATGGAATGGCTATCCCCACTGACTCACTTACCTAATAATAGCTAGAACCTCGTAATTCAAATTATTTGATTCTTGGGTTTTTTAGATTAAAGTAAACATACGGTTAGAGTATTACTGTGAGAGTTGCAGTAGAAATACCATAGTCAAATTAGCCTGTGACTCAATGCTGCAAAGCACGCTGAATCACTTTTAACACATTACAAAAGTACTCAGTGGTGACCTCTAACACCAGAGTGGTTTCTGTCCTACGGTAGCTCAATTTCACAACTCTGAATAGACTTTTTTTTTGGAAGCAAAGCTATCCAAAGGTTTTTATAAAACGTTCTTTAGCCTTTGGGAACGAGCCAATTAAATGCCAGCATATCATTCCATTTCAAAGGTTGAAGGACTTGAGGAAACACAATCTGCTTTCTGAACAATGTGAGTTGTGGTTTCATTAGAAACCAAGCTGCAGAGTTTGGATACAGAGCTCAACTTTTTAAAAGTTCAGCGGTGGCTCTTGGTTTGTCAGCTGCATTTCCCTGCAACGCTTTTTGTAACGGCCCCTCTGAAGGAGCCTGCTCCACTACAGATGAACACTTGCATTGGGAGTAGATGGCAAAGCAGGCATTGCTGCCAGCCAAAGTTTCTACCTTGTTGGCCTCAAAAAGGGAAAGGAGGGGAGGTCCCTCCATAAAGTCAAGAATCACCAAGAGAAAGCATCTTCACTTGCTTTGAAGATCAGCTTCGTTTTAAGCACTATTTTTCTATTTGCAATTGAAAAATGGGCAGGAACATAGGGAATAAACCCCCAGTGATTAAAGTGGAGCAGTGATTAAAGTAGCAAGCTCTGAACATGCCTCCTGAAAGCCAGAGTCACCTCGGTCCCATGCAAAGGTGCAGTCTCTGCTGCAGCCACACTTGACAGCACCAGGCACACACACATCACCACCCACCACCTCCCAGCCCGAGTCACCAAAAAAACCTGCCAGAGCCACAAAGACGCTCAGTCACATCTAGCTTTATTTTAATCCCGTCAGAAAAGTTCAAGAATTACACCAAAAAATACTTCAGTCTCTGCTACCTACTGACAAAAAATACACCACAAAATTATAAACTGTTCAGTGGTTTGCTGGAGTTTTGATTGTTGGTGGAGGGGGTGGTTTGTACATTTTGAGTGAGAAATGAATTTACAGGTGGAAGGATAGGAAATCAGACAATGGCATTTGGCACTACATTTTTAGCTACATTATACAGTTATTTATCATGATGCCTGTTAGGACTGAGGAGTTCTGCCCTCATTTACACCCTCTAGTGTCTATGTATGCAAAATGGAGGACAAAACTGCCCAATGCAGGGGAAGAAGGGGCCAGTTCCTAATTTCCATCCCAGTCTAACCACAAATCTGAAAAAGCAGCCTTAGGCAAATGTGAACCTTGCTCTCCCTGTGCACTCTGCTCCTGCTGCTCAGTCTCACCTTGCCTCTGCTACCGAGGAGCAGAGCTGCTTTGCAGCAATGGCTTGCAGCTCTGAAAAAAGAGAATCCTTTTCTTTAAATCCCACCAGTCTGTCCTAATCACACATGCCATTTGTGGGGAGCGGATGTTTTACATTGGCCTGGACTGGATTAAGCTTGGGGTCTGGTCTGTGTTTGCAAGCAGAGATTTGATGGGACCCTTGTACTCTGAGAGCATGCTATGGCCATCCCTCTCTAATTACCTAGAATGACATTAAATACTGAAGTATCTGGAGTTGAAGGAGGGAAGCAGGAGCATCCAATTTCATGGGTGAAGGAAAATCAGGACCTGAAAAGTTAGAGGCTTAATGCTGTTCTACATTATCACCAGTCTTGAGAGGCTCCTCAATTTATAACGGGATTTCTTTGCCTCTTGGTGACCCTCCAGAGGGACGTCCCAAAGGATGAAGCCTCATGTAACTTGCCACAGGTCATGCAGGAAATCTGTGCCAGCAGCAGAAGTAAAGCCCTGATCTCCTGACTCCTAGACCTGTGCTCAGAAGTATATTCTTGATTTCACTATGGCAGCCTCCAGCTGCTTCCATCCTGCTCCATACCCAAATGCCAGCCAGGATTTCAGCCCCAGAACCCAACCAAGATCACTAGCACAGTGGCGGCTCATTACAACTGCCTAGATCTTTCTGGATTTACTTAGGCCACTGTGCAGGGCTGTGTGTGCATGTGTTTTTGCACATGCATATGTTCGAGGGAGGAGGGGATGCTTGTATTTATCAGAAAATGAACACTGATGCTAGATTCAATTTGACAGCAACATATCCCCCCTTTGGCAAGCTAAACATTGCAACAGGTTCTCTCTACCCTATTTCTTGAAAGGATTTCAGATGTTCCTTCACTGCATGTTAAGCCATGTCAGCTTTCCAGCAATGATAAAACTTTGCGGGATTCTCTTTGCTGCTCTTATCCTCTCTGGCTGTTTATCTAATTTGCTTTTTTTGTTTTTTAATTTCTTTTTCTAACAAATAGTTAAGCAATGATTTAAAAATATTTTTACATCGTAAGGTACAGTCAACATCAAACATGCCTTTGTACAAGAGCTCGACTCAGTTACAAATCAACGAGAACAATGCACGAAAAGAAATATCCATTAAGATGACTCCTGCTCTTGGGTTTTATTTATTCCTGTCAGGCTGTTAGCACAGCACCCTCAGCTAGAGCAATGCAGTATAGACATGGTGTTGTTCCCCCACCCTCCCACTTTGCCCATTACCACTTGGTAACTTTAATGACCTTCTGTCTTGGCAGCCTTGGCTTCATGGTTTACCGATCCTGAAGACAGCCAGGGTGATACGGCACGGGAGCTGGTCTGCTTGGCCATGCTGTAGTGGCTGATGACGGTGTAGAACCTGCCCCGGGAGTTGGAATCCTGTGCAGAGTAGTACGCGTCCAGCGAGGCCGGGATGCACCGCTTGTGCTGGAAAGGGGAAGAAAGCAGGAGGAGTAAAGAGTGGTCCCTCGGCCTCAGGTCCTTGCTTTAAAAATCTCAGGGTTAGCTGTTTGCATGGATGACATTTTACTCAGACTTGCTGCAAGAGTGTTTGCTGCGCAGCCCCAAATGCCTTCTAGTGCCATGGGAACACACAGAGTTTAGAGTCAGGCAGCAGCCTTCAAAACCTGTTGCTATTAGCAACCCTGATTGCAGGCTGATTTCATCTGTGGATGGGAAATGGGCACTGTAAAATGAAGGTCTGACTGGTTTAGTACATTAGTGGCATGCACAGAGTCTGAGCCTTCTTGCTGGGGTCCTAGCAGGGCTGGCTGAGCAGCTCTTATCACGTGCTGGACTGAAAGCTCTGTAGTGAAAGGTCCAGAATTAATCCTCAGACAAGCAGAGGACGGGCAGAGGCAGAGTAAGCTGCTTACATGCTGCTCTGCTACAGTGTGTTATCTCTGACCTGCAGGACAACCACCTTGGTCAGGGAAGGTAGGAAGTGTAGCACAACTGTCCAGCCCTTGCAAGAGCTTCTTGTCTGTGCAGGCACTGCCCATGCATCTCCACTGTGCTAGTGCGGACACCTGTGTGCTAAGAACTGCACAGATAAAACAATTTGCTTTGCCACAGCTGTAAAAGAGCAATCAGACGGTAATACCTTTCAGACTGGTTGGTATTCACCGGAGTCAAAGTAGCACCAAGGACACAAAGGCCCCCAGGTACAATTATTATTAAATTGTGAGATACCCTAACTCCCAGTTCAATGTGACTAGCTGAAATCTGAGTCCAAAACCTTTAATCTTTTCAGAAGCACAGGTTTGGATCTGATTCTGAAATTTATGACTCCATTCTAATTTCGTTTTTATATAACCTAAGAGAATAATTCACAATGACTAATACGCCAACATCCTTACTCTATTTTCCAGCCCACAGATGATCCCCAGTGTGGTCAAGACTCCTGTGAGTTTCTTCACAGTAAGGAGTCAGTGAATCATTTTACAAACTTCTTTTTTTTTTTTTAAATCTCAAGAGACCAAGCAAATTGTTCTCTGTGAATATTCAATATAAGATCACTGGGCAGCAGGGTTTTAGCAATTAAGTTACATGGTTTTGTTCTTGATAGAGGCTCAAAATCACCTAAAAATGAACTACAAGGGCAAATTTGGATTTCTTTCAGAAAGGACACATGTGCCAGCACTCTGGGAGTTTGCTTTGCATTAAAATGTATGCCAGTAAGCCTCAGTCATTTGGATGTGTGGGAAGCAAACGCAGGATTCCAGCTGCAATAAATCCATTCACAAATATGAGGAATTGTTCCTGAACATCTGTCTGTAGTGTTCACCAAATGCTAATCCCAACAATTACAGCGTAACAGTAGCTGATGGAGGCAGATGCAAGTCCACATTTCCCATAACACTTTTCCCATTTCAACACATTCTTGCCAAATGTTCTGTTGGCCTGGTCAAAAAAGCAGACTAGACTGCAACCATGTAGTCAATTAGAGTCTATCATTATCTCAGGCAATTCATCTGTCTGAAGTTTCTTACCTTATAAACAAATCCATCTGGGCAACTGTGGTCATAAGTAAAGGCTTTGTATACCACAAGAAACACTATGCAGGCAAGGAATGCAAGAGCCAGACTTATGAGAATAGTGACCTACAAAAGAAGGATAATGTTACTCTACATATGTTAAAATGGCATATGAGCAACCTCATAATTAAATGACTTATAGTAACAGCCATCCTAACAGACTGCAGTCTTCACTCCACTGTGCAGTACTTAACTAAGCATGGTAATTGAATGAATGCTGGATCCAGTAGCCCTGAATTCTCACATCGTTTCCATCCTGCCACAGGCCTTCAGGAGCCACATTCCTGTGTTTAACCCCTTGCAAATGTATGGATTTGGCTGAGGCATTTGGTGTTCTCGGAGGCTTTGTGTTCCCATGATCTCAGCTGTTCAACCAGCAGCAGCATCTGCTGGCCCAGCAGGGTCTGCCAGAAGCCAGGGTCCACATTCAGGGTCTAATCTGTGCAGATAAGCTGCCTTATAACTATGGCGAGAACCCACTTTTCTGATAGCAGAGGTAGGCGAGCAGGTAGGAAGAATGAAGCTTTTGTAGCACACACCCCTTTGTGCCTTCTGGGCAATGCGACAAGGACAAATTGTGCTTCAACCTTCTACCTTGCAGAAGGGAAGGATGGGAGAAAGGGAATCCTTCTCGGTTTATTGAAGTTGTAAAAGAATACCCTGACCACCAGCAAAGCCCAGCATGTAAATCCCACAGCATGTCCAAGAGCAGGTGCCATTGTTGGAGGTACCAGACACAATACCCTTTTGGGGGCTCAAGTATCTCCCCTCTCCTCATTCCTAAGCAGGTTACTTTGCTGAACCACTCTGTTTCTTCGCTGTAGCACCCTTCTCTCCACCCCTTCCAGGTCCCTCTTAACTAGTTCATTCTACAGCAAGTTTCCTGGCCCCATTCAGATGTCTGGACTGAGGCCCTGATCCTTGATTTTAGCTGAGCTGCGTCCTCCCTGAAGACTGAGCAAGGGTCCCAAATGCACTCTCCTTCTCCTCTTCCCTAAAGCTTTCTTGGTCCCAGCTGGTAATTCCACAAATGCAGCCTAAGTGGCTCTGGAATTCTACTGCCTAAATTATAGCAACCCATCCTGTCAAGGCTGCTGTCTCACACTGATCTGGACTGGCATGAAAAAAATATCATAGACCCTGGGGCTCCAGTGTTACCATGCAAACTAGAGTTCTAATCAAATGAACTCACTTACAGAGGTGATTTGGGTGGGAACAGGAGCAGGGGAAACATTTAAAGCTGTGCACAGGCAGCAGCATGGGGAGGAAGCTGCGGCAGCTCCCCAGCTTGCTCCGGCTCGCTGGGACTGAACACCAGCAGCATGCATTTTGCAGGATGTTTGCCGCATGAAGAAGGGGCTGCAATGTTCCTGTGCCTGGTGAGCCTGTGAGAGCTCACGCTGAGGAAGTTCCTACACCAAAAGTTAGAGGTCAAGCACAGGTTTACAGGAGAGATAGCGATCCATGAGGCTTTTTCCTACCCATGACCTCAATCTGTTCGCTTCAGAATCCCACTTTCCCATCATGGCACCAGAAGCTGAGTCCAGGGCTGCAAATTTTCCCTGGTCACATCAAAACCCAACCACTGAGAGAACCGCAATGGTAGGATGTGGCAGAGACCATGTGTCTGCCCCCAGCTAATGCCATTACGTGCAGGCATGCTACCACTGTACCATGCAAGTGCTCATCCTTCAAAACATGCCCCTGGCCCAATATCAGGGCTGCACCTACCTGTACTAAAGGCAATCATTATCATTTACTGCCCTAGCAAGGAAAAGGCACAATTTTTTCTGTTCCATCTAGTTATTCATAGTTCATCCACCCTTTTGTTAGAGTTATGTCACAATCTTTGTTTTCTTGTATGAGTGTTCAAGGAAATGGAGTTCAAGGTACAGGCAGAAGTTGTTCCTTAACTAATGTATAAGAGACTGGTCATGGTAGAAAGTGGAGAAATACAGATATAATTCCTACAGTACACTGGACAGGCTTGTCAGGAACAGCAGCTAATAAATAGCAAGCCAGCCACATCTCAGAATTCATCAATATAATACTATTAATATAACAATAATATTATATAATATTTGTAATATTATATCAATAAAGACATACTGATTGCTTAATATTGGTTCACACTGGATTTCGTTCTAATTGTCTCCTTCGGTGATCATAGCAGCTGTAATTCTGAGAACCTGTATGGTATGCAATCCCTGCACAGACTCAAAGGGCCACTGTAATTGCTTGCGGTGTAGGAAAATACTTCTCATCCTCATCAATCCTGCAGAAACATGCACTTCCTGGTGAGATGTATTCCTACGTCTCACACAGCACGCTGGGACTATTACTCAGAGAAGCTAAAGCAGCCCTGGCAATGCCACCTGCAGTGCTGGAAGATCCAGAGATACAATTTTGGTGGGTGTTTTAAGCCAAAAAGAAAGAGTGAAGGTAAATCTGCATGTATGGTATAAAATCTGACCCAACACATCCAGTTCAAAAGTCAGGAAAAAGAGAGGTGTGGAGACTACATATAGCAGGAGAGATCCATAAGTTCATTATTGAGTCAGAATATTTTAGAATAAAGCATAAAAAGGTTAGAAAATTGGGGCTAACAGGCTTTTCCAGTGATGAACTGAAGCCCCATCCTGCCTTGTAGAATAACGGCTCATATTAACCTCCTCCTTGGGGCCTACTCTGCTGCAAAATGGGTCAATTAAGCAAAAGGCAGCTGCAGAGGGAGAAGCACTTACTGCTGGATCTCATCAGAGAACATGTGTAAGAGAGTCCTGGTGTGCTGAAAAGGTAGCTGGTAGGAAAGGAGTACAGTTGTATGAATTGCACCAATGTGACCAAGAAAATATGGGCTCCACCGCCTCTCCATCAAAGCACACTTGCCTGCAAGTTTGAATTGAAATATTTCTGATCAGCTTTATGGTCACCCATGGGTTCCCAACCTGGGGAAGCCGTGTGCGTTTTCATAGTGCTGAAGAAGAAGTTGTCTCAGGTGGGTTGCAGGGAGATAAAAACAGAATTTGCCATGATTTCTGCCCCAAAAAGAAGTCATATTACACCTGAAAAAATGAAAAAAATGTTACTTTGAAAAAGTATAGTCAAAAGGAGGATTAAGTATGCCAACACTCTCTCCTTTTTCCAGAAGGAGACCTGGGAAAAACGACTCCTCTCCAAAAAGGTCCATCACAACCCAGCTCTGGCAGGCCAGTATGGAAAAGCAATTCCACCTGTACAATACACGCTCATCCACTCTTCTCAATTTAAAAGCAGAGCATGTTAGGCCTGGTACTTCCTCCAGTAACAAATGATGTAGTAACACAAAGATGACAATGACACAAGTCCCCTTTGACATTAGTTTGAAGGCACTAAAACAAGACATACATCTTGCTCTACCAAAGTCAATTGTTAGAGGCCCGTCCTGGCTAGAAATTCAGAAAATAAGAAATAAGAAATGCTGAGCCCTCCAGTTTGGTTGCTCTGCCCTACATACGAAGGACAATGAAAAAAGAAATCTTGCCTGGGTTAAGCTGAAGGAACAAACTTGTGCTCAGGGCAAAGGAAGAGACAGAGGGCAATGAAATTACACTGAATGCCACCTGGGAATGCACAGAGTGTAACTCAGTGAGAAAGTACCTTTTGTTCCTGTGAAATAAGAAGCTGCTCATCATCCTCTAGCTTTCTATAGTAAATACAATCTTCATCATCAGAGCTAGCAAGAGCTGCACACCAGCAGTACACATCCACCCTGTGCTATGATTCGTCCTGCCCTAATGACTACCTGGTTCCTTTCTCCCCCTCTGCATCCCCGCTTCCTCCATCCCAGCGGGATCCTTCAGGGCTGACTGCACCCAGAGAAGAGGCTGTGAAAGAGGAATATCCCTGCACTGCCAGATGTCCTTCTCATCCCAAATGACTGTGCCTTCCCCAAGAGCTGCCACCAAAGTTGCTTTGAAGGCTTCTCACTCTGAGCCAGTTAAAAAGGCCAAGTTCTTCCTTTAGCCTTCAGAAAAAGAAAGAACTAAACTGTCTGGAGCGAGAATGAATGTCCCTTCTTCTGTTAAATCCCATGTACATGCATAGCCTATGGAAATGACCATTAGTAATGTGATTTGACTGGTTCCTTTCCTCTTGTCTGCCCACTGAGCCCCTAAAAATGATTAATTCCCCTCTGCTCTGTCGCTCTGCTCTGGCAAAGTGCTGACACCCAATTCATTACCTCCCAGGAGCAGGTCCCTCGCTGAGCTCTCCCCTCCCTTTGGGGTGTAATTGAGCCCATTCTCACCTCCCTCCTGCCGTTTCATGCACTTGCAAAATTGCAGCATGACACAATATTACACATGATGATACATAGTGTAAAATTGCTCCGGGATGAAATGTCGCCTAAGATGTTAAAACCCAGAGGAAAGTGAAGAAAAATCCACCCCTGGATGTTTCGCCACGACATAGCTAAGATCCACCTCTCTAGCTATTCCAGAGCACACAAAGCTTCATTAACATTCAAACACCAAAGAATCACAGAGCTGCAATACCTAATAAACCTCCACTTTTTTTATAATTAACGTGAACCTTGGCAGTCTCTAAGCAATATACACACTCACAGAGGGGAAATAAAATTTAGTGAGCAGATAAAACCTAGAAGAGCCGCAGGCATGAATCTGTCACGTGTGACTGCCCGAGTGGGTAAAAGAAGGGGGGATTCACCCGCCCCTTCCCCAAAGTCTTATATGGTTCCCAAAGGTTCCTTTAAGAGGGGAGTATCTGCTGGAATGGAGGAAAGAGAATATCATTGCCATACCAAAAGACTCCCCATCCTCCACAAATCAGAAAGAGGCCCTTAGCGTCAGTGGAAGATGTCAAACCCCCATCAACAACAGCACATTTGGCTTGGTTTCTCCCCATCTTTCCCACAGATGAAGTACATGTTGTATTTTCACAACAGCATGGATTAAAAAAAAGGTATATCCTCGTGAAGCAACAGGACATAAGTTGCCACTAGGTTTCGTTCCAGTGATATGACACCTAATTGCAATGGTGTTCCAGTTAACCTGGCTTTCATGCTGTCAATCAGAGTATCTTTCCTACTCTCTTTGATTTCAACAGCTGCCCATGATTTTTTTTCATCAAAAATTACCTTCTTCTCTCTCTAGCTACAATGAAAAGCCTTATTTGAAAGCAAATCACAGAATAATGCCACATCCAAACAGCAGGGCATTTTTTTAATAGCCTTTTCCATTGCAAGGTTTCTACAATTTTATTCCTTATTGTTTCCCTTGGCAAAAATTTTCTGGTTTGTACCCTTAGCTTTCAGAGAGTGTGTGCACCCTTCACTCCCCATGGAAGTCAACAAGAGCAGGGAGCTGCTGGTCCCTCCAAGAATCGAGCCTTAGGGGCTTTGACAGCAATACTGATAACCTGCTGAGCTACAGAGCCTGCAGGCGTTGGGCTGGTACTGACTGTCACACAAACTAGTGAGGTATTTCAGTGCCTTGGAGTCCTGGGAAACCTAAATTGTCTGGAAATACCTGGGCAAAAAAAGGAAGCAGAGAAAGGCAGACCCTAAACAGAGGCTGATGGGAATAGTACTGTACAGAGGAGATAGTCATAAGGAAGGATTTTCAGGCAGTGTAGGTGGGGTAAGGGTATCTCAGCAGATGGCGGTTCCCTCAAATTCATTCACTGTTTGAACTGAGTTGACAAATATTTTTTTCCCCAGTGGGGACGGGATGCAGACAGCTGCCGATTAGTATTCAGCATCCAACCTGTGCTGGTGAGCTGTGGCGGGTGTGGTTTTGTTCCCACTTAAGCCACATATTACTTGCATTAGCAGCTGGAGGAACATAACTTATAATCATGGCCCTGGTGTCAGGGCTTGTCATTCCACCGTTATGTATTTTTTTTGTTCACAGGCTCTGCTGATGGTGTCACAAACTACGAGGGCTCAGCATAAAAATGGTGAAAAAAAAATTGTATAGGGAGAGAAAATAACATGGGCATTCAAATGCAAGCCACCTCACAGTGAAACACAGAGGAAGACATCCTATAAAACTGTGAAGCAACACCTTTTGAAGAAATAAAGGGTTGTTTTTTCTAACCCAAACCACAATTATTCTATGAAATTAATCACAATTAATCTAACAAATTTACTCTGTACAATATGGTTGGCAGAAGGAGTAAGATTCCAAAAAGATTAGCCATTCATATGGAGAGCCTCCACGTGGCTTGAAGTAGGGCTTATTAAAAGAAAAGGCACAGCCCCCACCAAGTTCTTGTGCTTGATGGCATGAACCAATCACTCAGATCCAGATCCACAAAGGCGGTCAGGTGTCTAAACCTCCTTCAGTTTCCTACAAGACACTAAAATCAGTAGGCACCTTCTGTAGGCTCAGATGTCTCCAGAGGGGTAAGAAATTGTCCATTTTGGGTTTTCATGTATTGCTCTGACACAGCTGCCTCTGGGTCATGACAGTGAGTTTCAGCTAGTCTGGTACAGCACTGCAACCCTTGTGCTCCACTGCTAAAGCTCAGTCCCATCACTGCTCATAATCAGGCAGAAGCTCTATCATCTGCTGTCTAAAACTAATTTGGAAAATCACTGTGCTGCCCTTTCTTTGGGGAGGAAACAGCTGCATTCAGTCCAGCTTTGGAGGAACTCAGCAAGAACTGCCTACTGTCTGCGGACAAGGCACAAGGCCCAGGCGCCCAGGCACTTGGAACCACACTCCATTTGCCACCTAAGTGGAGCAATTCTCAGGGTGCAAACAGATGATGTGATCTCTATCAATCTGTCTGAATTAAACAGCACAGAATATCTCTTCTGTGCTCATGCAAGTCTTGTGAGAGGCTAGCAAGCAGGGATTTTCATCAGTGTGGGTGGTGCTTCTTAGATATCAAGCATGATTATTTTTCTAAACCTGGCAAATAAATGTTTGACCCTGGACACCTTTCCCACTGCTCAGAGCACATAATATACACGCTTATATACACTCAGAATAGGAGTATGGCCAAGAAGATGCCACAACCAGGAAAAGCATTGCTGTCTATAGAAAAACCAGCCAGACAAGGAGCACCCGGAGAAGAGTTAATGCTCTCAGAGCACAGAGGTGTGTGTTACTGTGAAGGAGATCAATTTAATTCCCAGGTAAAGACCATTTACCATGGAAAAACCCCTACAAAATTCTGCACAGTTTTCCTAGTCTTAGCATCTGTAATGGGAATAAGGGACCACAGAAGGCAGATGCCTCTGTCCATTCCTGCACTGCAGGAATTCAAGTTTGTCAGGAAATGATGCCACTGATGATACCATGTCTGCTTCTCCAAGATACCTTCAGTGTTGCTGGGTATTGGGAAATTTTGTGACCTTTAATAGGCAACTCAGTTTAAGAAATTCTCTTGGGTTTAATTTTCTCTTTGTAGAAGAAGAAAGGCTCTGAAATGAGGCAAAATTTGTTGTAAATAAAATTGGCAGAAATTCTGTCAAGATTATTTTCACAGAAGGGCATATGAGCTATGCTTGGATAGGCAACAAGGCTCTTGCCATAATTACATCTGGAAACCTATCAATCCATTAACAACCTAGACCACTTGCATGCAAGAAAAAAAATCATAAAATATTCAATCCATTTGCCACAAGGTCAGTCCTAGAGGTCCTGCTGCTCAGCTAGAAAGGTTTCAGCTCTAAGGGCATCTCAGTTTACGTTCACAGATTCATGATGTCATTACAAGGATTTTTGACACCGAAAAATTCAGGAGGGTAGATTTTTCCCCTTCATCCCATAACTCCTTCCAGCTGAAAATTAAATGTATGATTGACAACATTATATCTCAACATGAAAGCTACAGCTATTTATCAAACATATATGAATTCATACCTGTTCCTTTTTCGGGTTAAGTATAGGTGGCCCATCCACCTTGGTAAAGACCGGTGATGATTGTTTTTTTGGCAGGAATGGTAAGTGAAAGACTGAGGAGCATCTCCCACCTCCCAGATCCAGCTGCCTATCCTGGCTGCCTCCCACCTGTATGCCAGGATGAAATCCACGTGTGACCCACCCCACCATTGGAATCCAGGTTACTAATGTAAGAAAACGAGGCAGGGAAGGAGCTACAGGCTGACAGGTCACTCAGATTGACCAGGGGAAGAAGGACTCTGAAATACACCCCAGGAAGAGCTGCTCCACTGTTTAGACTTGGCCAAAGAAATGGTGTGGTGCGTTGTCCAGCTCCTTGTTATACAGCCTAATCTACTCTGCTGGTAAAAATGATTAGGCTGCGCTCTTCAAAAATGGCATTTCACTTCTGATTTTTAACAATCTTTTTGTAATAAGTTGCTGATTTTGCAGCAGCAGCTTAGCCTCTGAAATTTTGAAAGGCTAATGGAAAAAAGTGACACAACTGGGTCTTCATATTTGCTTGGTACTGTTCAAGAAGATGCAGTATTTGTCCTTTATTATTATGGCACAGCTTTACTCCAGGTGGTGCCCAGATCCTTAAGTAGCATCTCTTAGGAGATGTTTTGTAAGAGGGAAATGTCCTTAGTCATGCTCCTAAATCCTCAGAGCTATGGGAAAGTACTCCTTAGTGAGGCATGGCTTCTTACACAAAGCTTAAGGGTTGTTTTCTTTTTTTTTTTGGTCCATTATCTCAGTATTCATAACCATAAACCAATTTGTCCCCAATTCTCCTAAGAACACTGAACACCATCCGTGAGGATGGTATAATCTCGGGGTCCAAAAACATCTCACATCTGCCCCACTATTTCATGGGTTCCTTTCAGCCCACACAGCCTAGCAATCAAAGTCCAAAAGACTCACAGAGTAGAGGAAAGAGAGGGTTATTTCTCCAACTGCCCTAAAGCCTCAAAGGTATCTGCTTGAAACAGCACTAGCTGAATGTGAGCCAGTTTGCTATCCTAGCCGTGGCCCCGTTGGCTCTACCCATCTCTGCATACACCACCCCACCATGACTACACGAGTGAATCTCTCCAGGTTTGCACATCTTAAACATCATTCTTCCGAGGTGACTACATACCCACCAGCAATTCCTCTGCTCTGCGCCTTGTAATACTGTGAGTGTAGCACGAGTGTGGAACAAGAACACCGTGTTTCTAAGCAATTTGTCAAATAATTAAATTATGCACACAATAACTAGCTGGCTCAATTATATTAGCCAGTCTCCATCATGTAATATAATTTCTAGTGGCTGTTTAGGCACTAATAGCCTCAGATCTTTTTAACTGTGTCTGGTGCCAGCTGCGATCTGCATGACGTCTTTCTGTGCCAAGTCAAACCCCTTGAAAGGAAAATTCATGGCTCGGTTTCCAAGTCCCCATTCCTTATGGAAGTTCTACAATGTCATTTTCAATAAGGATGCTTCCACCACTGAATATTAGTGAAATTTCACTGAGGTAAATAAAAAGCTCTGTTTGGTTTGCTTTTTCTTTTCTGCCATTTAATGCCATTAAAAAAAAATTCTTCATCAGAATAGGCCGGTATATTGAGATGCTATAATATTGCTTCTAGGAACACCAAATAAATACATACAGGTGTTTAAAGGTCTTTTTCCCCTTCTCCTACAATAATATTTTCTTCCTTTTTTAACTACCATAAGCCTTCCCTCCTTATTTCTGTGACTCTGCTACTTTCAAAAGAAAAGAAGCAAAAACCCAAAAGTAAACAAGTGGGATCACTAAGGAACACTGCTATAAAGGTGCTTTTCTTCCCAAACCTGTGGTCTACTAACGCCTGACATACCGTTTCATGAGCTGAGCGATGCTGGAAGAGGCTTGCTTCCAGGTCACTAATTTGAGATGGTTTTTCAGCTAGTGGGATTGTGGTAGACAGATACATCGGCTCCACAGCTAACTCTTCATCAGTGACATCTGCAGTTTCCAATGGCATTGTGCAAAGCCTTGGCTGTGACATTTCCTCTGGTCACTTCATGTGGGACATGATGCCTCAGCTCTTCAAGGGCCCTTTTTAAATGCATTAACAGGAATACAAGATAAATCAAGCCATCAATAAAATGTTTCCTTGCCTACCCTTTGCCTGCCAAGACTCAACCTCTGAAGGGTCTCATACACGCAAAATAATCCCCTCTCCCTGCTTCCCTCACACTGGAGGGAAAGCATTAGGAGCCTGAGTACAAACACGTTCAGGGATTAGCACATGGCAACCGACCTGGGAAATACAGGTTGTGTTCCCTGCTCTGCTGCTGGCTTTCTTTGACATCTGACACACACACAGGTCCAGCTCCATGGCTTGCTCCCCACTGATACTCACAGACACTCCAGCAAGATCCACCCAAAGCTGCAAGCATCTAAGTCTCCAAAAGCTTGGCTTTCTCTGGGCCTATGTGTGCAAAACCACCCAAGCACCAACACCATCCCATGGCCAAGGATCAGGCAGGTTCTAGCGAAAAGCTGAGGTCTGTTTGCTTTATGAAATTACCTTCTTCCACAGGCAGGGCAATTTTCAAAGCAAACCTTTCACACTCGAGTGCTTGAGTACCGAACTAAGGCACAAAATAGTATTCCTCGGGACATATTTTCTTGTGGATTTGCCTCTCCCATTATTTTCTTATATTTTGATTTTACATGTGACACTACCATTTTCCTCATCAGCCATCAACAACAGAAGACTGGATTTAAAAATGCACAGAACAATTTAAGCTCTTTATATGCCAGGGCACAAGATAACTTCCCCCTACCACTCCCCAGTCCCACGGACTTCATAGATAAAATGAAACCGAAGGTCAAGCATGCACAAATTAAAACACCTTTGTTCAGTGCACTCTTGTGGTTTAAAAAAAAATAAATTGGAAGTTTGTTCCTTCAAGAAGGTCAACATATTCACATGCATTTCCACATCTATGTCTACCATCATGGGTCAGGAAATAAAGCTAATAATATGGCAGCATTTGTGGTCCAATACACCCATTTCTCTTAAAAAACTTATTCTTATTATGTGGGTGCTTCCTACAATGACAAAGTGAGGACTTGGAGAGCAAAGTATCTCCTGGGTAACTTAAGAATTAAAAGCCTTTCCATTTTAAATTAGAAATGTAAAGCTTTATTGCTGCAAATTACTTACAAAAGCTACCCTTTCAAAAACAAACAACAAAAATGAATAATCGAGCTGATTATGATGCCTTCAAAGGCATGAGGCCAGTTCCATTAGCTGTGGATCTGGCCCAACAGGATTAATACATCTGCAAGTACTAACAAGAGGGAGCTCAGGTCTGTTTAACATTCAATCAGCAGCCTGTGCTGCTTTATAAATAGAGAGAATGAAACATTACATGGGAAAAAAAATGTCTGAGTGAAACATTCCACTTCCTTTGGGTTTTTTTTTCTTTTTTTTTTTTTTTTTTTTTTTTTTAGCATTCTGTGGTTTGGCTACAAGACTCAAAATGCACTTCATGACAGTAAATAAACTCTGTCTTGGCTTCAGTCAGCTAAGAACTCCTCCTCCATCCCATTCGGTCCCTTTTGCTACATTAGCCAAACTAGCATTAAGCATATATCATTCCACCTCAAGTGCTCACAAGAAAATTATCCAACAAATAGGGTTTACTGTGGGGTGGCAGAGGTACCAGAATGAAACGTGGCATTGTGTTGTTGAAGACAAAGATGCAGTGTAAGAAATCATTCAGACTAAATGGAAACTGCAATTACATTTTGTAATTAGCAGAATGGGTACCTCCATGCAGTCACTTATGAAAACCTTTCTCAAGCATTTTGTTCCAAAGCAAAGGGTCAGCTGAGGTTTCTGCTCTGTTACTCCTTTCTTCCTCTAATATATCATGGTCTGGAGAATTTACATTCAGCAGGTCTATCACACAAACCCTTAGTCATGTGAATATTCTCTGTGACTTCCATTTTTAGACATTTTCTGCATAGCAATTAACTTCCTTCTTCTCTCCAAAAATCAATTAAAGGAAAAAAATAACCCTGAACAAATCTCTTCAACTGATTACTCTGTCAGTGCTCACAGATGGCAAAAATAAAATATATTTGAGGTCTTTTCTGACTTTGCAAAAGAGTACATGTGTATGTTTCTGTAAAAAAGAATATAAAACAAGAATACACTTTAAGGAATGATTCATTTCATATAAAAGCCATACCTTTCTTCTTTTTCGTTGCTTTTTAGGTGGCCCCTAAGCCAGTCATACAAAGCATTCTAGCTAAATCAAAATATACTTTTCTTGTGTGTGTTTTAGACATGGAACATCTTCCTAGCTTTACCTTCTTGGGACCTAGCCTGTACCAGAAAGCCAGGTATTACCTGGGAACTGTTACAAAAACCACAGACTTCTACCCAGACAGGGGAAAGCATTCAGGGTTTATAGTACCATACCTGAGAATGCAATCAGAAATTTCTGGTTTCTGGCAGCAGAGCCACAAATCCACATTTGGTTCATCCTCACAGCTCTGAATTGTCACTGATGACCACAAATGGCTCCATCAATCTATCTCGATGCAAGCTGTGAGACCAACTAGGGCAGACGTGACCTATCCTCTTCTCTTCCATTACAGCCAGAGGAAGGGAAGAATGATTTCTGAGCTCAGGCAGAAAGATGATGAGCAATATTTCTCATTTCCTTTCATACACAAGAGTCTGAATCCATACAGGTGCTAGTTTGCATCAGATGTAAGTAGACACAAGGTCAAGCAGGGCTGGGCAGCAGATTTGTGAGAAAGGCAAAACTGTGACCCTCTGCATTGCAGTGGAAAATATTCAACCTCCAAAGACAAGGCAAAGTGTGGATCCAGAGACAAGTCACTCCATCACTGTCTGGAGAAGACTTAGGAGACGTGAGGGCTGTCTGACACCCCAGCAAAAAGAACATGCCCACTGCATCTGAGCCCACTGGGAAAGGAGATTAACTGATGATAGCTGAGAACTCCCAAAGGGAGCGAATAAGCCTCCAAATCAGTCCCTAGAGACTGAAATCAACCCCTTCATACTGAATCCTTTCCAAGTCCCTCTTTGAATGCAAGACAACAGGAAAACACCATACCATCCCCAGTGCTGGTGCCAGTGCAACAAGATGCCTGGACGCTATTGCCACGGCTCGCCTGGGCCTGCCACCTTTCTGATTTACCTCCGCTTTGTCCCTTGTTCTCCTGGATCACACGGCCCATCTGAATGCTGTGCAGCCTGGAAACAACATCTCAGCCACATTAGCAATTATCACCAAAGTGAGAAAAATCTCTGTGTATTAGAGCGTGTTCCCTCCCTCGAGCACCACTCACATTAGTCAGTGTAATGGGATCTTTCAGCAGCCACTCTGCATCTTCCAGATAACCAATGTGATGTGGCAGTTGCCATGGTAACACTGTTATTGTTAGTATTAAAAAGCAGTAAGGAAAAATGTCCTGCTCACACTCAGAGGACTCCTTTCTCTACGAGTTACTCCTGCCCTGTGGCAACTTAATAATTAGAGGAATCTTTAAATTTATTTAGCTATTGAATGGGCACAATGAAAAGCCCCATGCCATTTTCCTGGGATTCATTCCTTTGCAGGTTAGAGGAAGAACTATCAGCATAAAGCAATAGCCTACAAGTGAAAGCAGAACTTCCTATGGAGAGGTTTGCAGGAACCGTGGCATGGAAGGGGAGTTTGGGAAGGGAGAACGGGGTTAGCAGAAAGAGAGGAATGCCACATTTGGGGCTGGGTGTTTGTGCAGCAGAGCAAGGGAGAGTTGCCACCTACACAGCTGCAGTGGTGATGTGCCCTTTAAAAACAAGGGCAGGGTGGGCAGGTAAATAAATGCATGCATTCAGGGAAATGAGGTGTTTCTCACAGCTACGCTCACAGTGCAGTCATTTAGCAGCCCAGAAGCACACAGCAATTCTCTGCACCACACTGGACGAGACAACTTGTGCTCCCATCTCAGCGGATCTTACCTACAGAAAGAAAGTGATCAAGATCTGCTCTCCACCTTCCTCCACAAGCATACAAGCTCCCGACTTTCCTCTCCTCTGAATTGCAAAGCCTGTCACATGAGGATCCTTTCACTACAAGATCTAGCTGAAAACCTTGGGTATTCGATGGGTCAGGTTCTAGCAGTGCAAGCAGGGGGAACGTCTTCCATTCCAGCAAAGCTGTTACCAACAGGAAGCCAAGCCCTGGCCCTTGCCCAGAAAAGTCTTTCTTAATTAGGAGCCAAGCGCTTCAGATACTGGCTTGTTTTTGATAAATGAACAATTATTGCATCAATGTCTGTTTTGTAGGGTGCGGCTGGAGACAAACTGATTTTGTTCCAAGTCTTTCACATTAGGTCAGAGAAAAATAATTGTTTCAGTATGAGCATTTCAATTACAGAAACATTTGAATGGATTCCACTCTATTTTAAGAACCTGATGAAAAGTATGGTGAATAATTACATTCACCGTTTACTGGATCTGCATGTTTCAGAGCAGTTTCAGGGTGGAGGGAGAAGAGGGTTGATCTAATGATAAGAAATATATTGTCATTGCATACTCAACAGGAACAGATTATACATCCAGTGACTCTGAAAATGGGTCTTTCCACCTTGTAGCAAAAAGTGAAGTTCCCAGCCTTCTTCAGTGAAGTAATGGTCAATACTTGCAGATGATTTTTCCAGTTAGATAAATTGCTCATAAGAAAACATCTTAAACATCTCAATTTCTCCCCTATACACTCACTCCCAACTTGTTCTGTTAAAGACAAGTACATAGTTTAATTATTCCAACTCAGAAAGACCAATAACTTCAACTTTCTTAAGAAAATGACCCACGAAAAGAACAGAACTCTGGAAGACATGAGAAGTTGGATAACTATGGTGGGTAACTATCACCCAGCTAATAGTCATTAAATCATTGTCTCCCTGAAAAGGCAGTAATGAATAGCTCTATGGCATTTAGTGATAACAGAGGTGAAACTCATTGCCAGTGAACTTACTTGTGTAATAAAGACAGCAATTTGCACAAAATCAGCAGCTGACACGCAGTTATGTGTTTCAACCCCACACTCCCTGTGGTAAGCCTACACTGAGAGACCACTTCAGTAGCTTTTTTGGTGCTATTTGGAGACAGAAAAATCTGGGCAACTTCAGGGCTAGCACAGGTCTACGTACACTCACTGGTCCTGACTGGATCAAGCACAAAATCAATGAGCAACTACTATTCTCCAGCTTGTTGCTTCTTAAGCAGGGTGCTGGTGTCTTGAACACAAACTTCAGCTAAGTGACGGTCAATAAAGTGGGTAGATACCCACTCTCCACCATGTAAATGCTTCTGATTAATTTCTGTGTTATCTGGACTGGTTGGAAAACAAAAGGAGTCACTGGAAACCCTATCCTCCCGAAGTGACAAGGCATCATTCAGTGGATAATCTTCTTGAAAAGCAAAAGAGCATTTGATCTCATTTCAGTACTAATAGACAGAAATAAGGGCAGAAACTCACGGGAATGATGATAACTGCATATGAGACATTGTTCTTAAAGCTGTAAAATAGGATATCACTGGCAAAAAGAAGCAGTAAGCCCTGCCTCAAATGCAAAGTGTTAGTTCTGTTGTCCCAAAGACAAATGTGACAGAGAGAGTCATCACATTTGCAGACCTTTTCTAGTGTACCTCAGTGTCATCACCGGATGGCAAAGCATGGTAACATAAGTTACCTTCAAAGCATGCAAAATGGAAGGCAAACACTAGACACCATTCCCCTCCAGACGGAGAAACCTTGGATCATTACTGCAAAATAGGATCTTTGCAGTTCAGAAACTTCCTAGAGGGACACACTCCAAAGGCATAAACAGTCTAGAGGAGGCAAGGCCTATAAATCACTGTCAGTCAGCTTAGAAAAAAATGTTGTCATTGCTTCTCTGTGGAGGAGTAAAATGATAAAAGAAATTTCTTTTATGTACGGATGGCTCAACCATAACGCTATTTTAACATCATTTTGTTGTAACCCATCTACACATAACTATTTAAACATTTGTTATGAAGTATGTATGGGGTGACTCATCCAGCTGAAGAATAAGCCTAATTGGTCAAACTTCCAGGACACTGTGTGCTGAGCTATAGAGAATCATAATCTCATCTATTAGGAGATGTGACAAGTTGCAGAAGCTATCTAAAATTCCTGGAAGAGGTAGTGTGAAATAAGAACCGTTGCCTAGGGACAGTCTCTTCTTTACGATAATTAAAGAGCTCAGATCTGTGCTATTCTGGATGGATGAAAAACATGCTTGCATAAGCTTAAATTCTGGCTTTGGCTTGCTCATGCGAGAAAGTTGCCTAATAATTCATTAGCCTCTTCAATAAAAGATACTCAAAAGGCAGAATAAAGGGCATCTGTGGATTTGACTGCCATGTTGATATGGTCCCAAAATTTCCCCCAGAGATCCTGCTCTTCTGTATAATGCAGCTACATGACTCAAAAAAACCCCACAGACTTGGGAAAAGTTTCCTCTTCCCTGAGAACATTCCCATACCATGGGACCAGAAGTAGAGTGGAAAGAAAAGCACTTCATAGACTGAAACAGAAATGTTAAAAACCCCACAAGAGGGGTTATTAGTGGGTGGGAGCACAGTCGTAAATACGGAGTCCAGCAGCGTTTTTCAAGACACAATCATTAAATATATTAACTTTGCCATATTTCTGTTTGACTTGATGATAATTCTACCATTTGGGTAAAATAAAATACAAGACGTCACTTTGTATTCTCCAGGATGACAAAGTAGTGCAGTAGCATAGCAGATAGGAGAGGACCTCTTGGCTATTCCTTCCCATCCTCGTACTGTTCTGCCTCTTTCCCCAACACACAGGTACCACGTGCTGAGACACATTGCTCCTCATACACAGATTAGTAGAGCTGTAGTAGCAAAATGGCTCCCTACAAAAACCCTTGAAATCAAGCATTGCTGGGGACTCACAGTAGTTGTACAGGCATTTCCCATACAGCTCTCACATATTTGGAGTGCACTAAACGAATGGGCCATCTACACTTGGATGGACTATTGGTCTTTCCCTCCATCATTTCTCTTGCAGAAATCAATGGGATTATTTACTTCCTTCTGACAGCGTACAGCTACCAACAGCCTGGCTCAAGTATAGATGAATACTTTAATTTTAAGCAGTGTGTTAGCAAGAAGTTGTGGATGATATTTCCAACACACCACATACTGGAAGGTTATACAAAGCAACCAGCCGGCAAAAGAAAATATTATCTTATTTATATTACCTTTTTTTTTTTTAAGCTTTTAAAAGTGTAGCCAAACTGAGATAGTAAAAGTTAAGTGTTTACTAAGATTTCCTCTTACAAAAAACAAATGTAAAATGATTTCATCAGTACCAAATAATAGGCCTGCTTATAACCAGAGGGCAGTATTTTTAATAACTTCACTAAAAATATGCACTGGTACAAAAATGTGGTGCAATAAAAAAAAGTACAAAATTAATTAAATATTACCTATTATCTCAGCTCATTTTTGTCAGGAAATAATACTACAAACTTAATAGAATACATGGAAGCCTTATGAAAAGCAGGCAAGGAGAGGCTTATAGTCTTATCCAGTATTAGACGAGAGGCTGAGTGATTAATAAGTTGACATTGAAGAGCAGAGAATGGAAATCATATGGACTTTAGGGAAAGGAAATAGCTTAAAAATGAAACTGTCATGCTGCCAGGCTGCATAGGAGGAGGCATAGCTCCCACAGCCATCCCCACCATGCACCAAAGGGGAAGGCAGCTTCAACCTCTGTCAGTGCTGTGCACTAGCTGGAGCCTCTGGCTCCCCCACGCCTGCTGCTGTGCAGTCCTCGTGCACGGACAACTGAGAGCAATGAGAAAACTGCACCAGAAATTGGAAGGGGAGAGTTAAAAATACATTAAAAGGAGACATTTGAGTGCAACAGCAAGTTGGAGGTTTAAAGAATGGGAAAGGTAAGATACTCTACAGTAGATGAAATGAGATTTACCCATAGCAGTGGATGAGCTATATGTCCAACTTAGGGTCTCCAGCACGCGCAGTGTGTAAAAATGAGATGTTTTTGATTGCTTTTTAAAATAACAGGGCCAGATCTTTTCATAGGATTAAAACTTGGTCTTACGCTGACCTTAACACTGCTCAAGGCTGCAGGATTAAGTTTTAAATACCCAGTAAAACACTGTTACTTAAAATACCAACATTAATGCCACTCATTGAGGGTCACAAGCCAACACATCACTTCCAGGAGACTCTGAATTTACTGTTGTTCCTCAGGCTCACTGTGTCTGGTTCTGATTTGTACGTTGTTCACACTGGAAAATGTCTGCTGCGGTTTCCAAGACATAGGATTTAACTGTGGCTAATTCACTGTTTACTTTCCTAGTAGTACTGACAGAGTCTCACTACTGGTGGTAAATAGGTACTACGTACGCAATAAGATCAGTGAAGAACTCTGTCAAAATTAACAGCATGTAAGCCCCTGGTAAGTAATTTAGATCAAAACATGTGACGTCCACTGGAAAAAAAAACCAAGAAGCTGTAAACATTTATTTACAGACCTCTTGAATAAATTATGGCTTTAAATATCCTGGATAAAAGCAACAGCATTGTCCTTGTGAAATACATGTTAGTGATTTTCTGGAAAAAAACAGAAACCGTGCCATTCTGTAGTGCTTCGGAAGAGAGTAGCTAAACATTTCTCCTTTCAGTAAGTTGAACAAGCCTTATCTTGAACTTTATCAAGGATGAATTATAACAATTTTTTCCTGGATCACATTACAATTTTAAAAGTGACAGTTTTCTTCTAAATTACTAGAAAATAATTATAATTAACTTTTTGATTTCTTGCAAAACTAAGAACAACAGGGCCAAATGAAAGCCTATTCAGTTCCTTGAGTCAATTCCTGTACATTATCAAGTATGATACCCTTTCACAAAAATTTGTAAGCCCAATCCTAGCTTTTCAAGGAGCAGGACTACAGCTAAGCACTGCCTACTCTCTGTTTTCCACTCAAATCATTGATATTTCCTCTGACTTTGAAAATGTGAAATCAGATTTCACATTTTTATCACTCCTATGCTCTGTGGTTTAGGAAAAGCACCATATCTTCTCAATGAAAAGGGCGAAAATACTAGCAGCTACACAATTGGAGTCTAATTTTAGGAGGAACTGAGCCATTCTAATATGCTGCAGTCAACAGGAACTGAAGGCACTCAATAATTCATGAGTTTCTTTCCGTGTTTGAGTAGAGCCTGTTGAAAATTTCTCAGGGAAACATTTTTCATCAGAAAATTCCAATTCCTGTGAACCAAAACTGCTTACGGGACAGGATATGCTTGGATACTTGTCTAATATATCTTTTTTTATGCAGTTTATAATGGTTTTTAATCTGTAATAATATCATTATATAATAATAAAATATTTTAAATATTAAAAGGGTTGTTTGACTACAAGACAAAAGGATTTTTAAAAGGCAAAACAAACTGTTTCAATCAATCTTTACTGTGACCTTTTTGTTCTTTTTAAACACAAATGTTTGAGAAGAAAAAAAAGGCTTAAACTTGATTTACTTTCAGTTTGGGTTAGAAAATATTTTAATAACTTTTCCTGGGAAAAGGAAAATATTTCCTACTTTACATCTAGTTATGAAGGTATTTTCATGCCTGTCATAAAAAAAAAGACTTTACACTAATGCAGATAAACCTCTCTTTGACCCTAGCAATGAGTGGAGTGTTAAATTTGTTATGTCTTTACTGTCACTTTGATTCAGTTATTTTAAAATGAATGGCATTTGCATCAGAAGGCAGCAAAATAACCATTTCTTACCTTTAGTCTTTCTGTTACACCATCAGTGAAACTGACTGTGAATTCAGCAATTTTGGGCACTCTGAGTTTTCCTTTGTTCTTCTGGTCAGGCTGATACTCTGTTCTTGTTTTCACAATTACCTGGAAAATATCAACACTTTTAAGGTTTCTGCACACAGCACACTGGGTTTTGGGTTTTTTTGTTATTGTTGTTATCTAAGCTTTTCTATATGAACCATCCTCTGGACCTACACAAGTATCTTAGAACCATAAATTAACACAAATTCATCATACCCTCAGGAACTAAGACAGACAGATAAATAGTCAGGCAGATACACAGACCTAGGACAGTGAGCTTATCACACTGAGTCTTAAAATAGCTAACAGCAAAATGTTTGATACCCACTTTTGTATAAGACTAGGCACATAATTTTTATATTGTATTCAACAGGTAGAACATGCAGAATAACTGCCCAACCTAAAGAAGAGACCCGCTTATTAAAAGCCCCATCCTAACAAGTTCCACTGAAGCCAATTTAAATTTAGGCCATTTGGTGTCTCATTTATTCAGGCTCCAGATTATCAATATTAACCACATACTATCACCTCGGGTTTTTCCCAGAAGATCTCAGTATCATTTGCTGACTAATCCAGGTCCTACTAATCTTATAAAAATGAGGTGTCTTATGCCAATGGAGAAGCCGTAAGTGGCTTTTAAAAGGGTACGGTCAAATTACCAAAACTGCATTGCCAAACTACATTGAATTTATATGTAATCTAGAATGGCCCTAAATATTTTGGGTAAAATGCACTCACTGCAAACACAGAAAAGGTAACACCTAATGCCAACTGCTCCCAGAGGGGACAAGCATCAGGGCTGTACTCTGAAACTAACAGCCCTTCAGAGGAATAAGCGTATCCATCACTTTATACACGAGAATCTCAAAAGACTACCCATCCATGAGCCTATGCAGCTAAATAATATCATGAGAGCATGCCCGCATAGGGACACTATCTACTCTAGCTAGAACATGCAAGAGAAGACAAAAATGGCCCTGTCTTCAGCACTGGCCAAGCGCTGGAGCTCAACCCTAGAGAAGGGGGCTGCGGTGGTCAGCCCACACTACCACCGCGCTTCTGCACAGGATTCCCAGCCCAGGGACAAGGTCCACAAAGCGTACAATGGTTTGGTGTGGGTTGTAACGTTCGGACAGGTTAAACACAAAAGGATAGAAAGAACATTGCAGCTCTCAAACCCAGGGCCAACACTCCCACTTTTTGGCCGCCCGTTCTGAATTGCAGGACTACGCAGCTGTCAGCCTTGCCAAGGTGAAAATTAAGTACTCCAGGAGTGGTGACTGGTTCATATGAGAGTGAAAAGAGTCATCCTAAAGATCTGTGTTAGGAAAAAAACAATCTTGAAGGATTGAAATAGATTAAGTGCTGCACAAGGTTGAGTTGCCAGCTAATGAAGAACTTATTTCCAAATGAAGATAGCAAAGTCTGGTTTGGACCAGAAAAAATCCCAGGTATTTAATCCTCCTGCACTTAATGCCATGTGAAAATCAGAGTAAGAGAAAATCAGTGTGGAGTCATAAGCCAATTTTCTGGATTCAAATGCAAATCATTAAAGACTGATGAATATTTACATCCTTCAGTGAATCCCTCTCAATAATATTTATTACAGTAGCATCTGCAACATTAAGACTTGGGAAGAAGAAGGGACAAAAAGCCACCCAAATAACATTTATATTAGCATTTTGGAACTCGGGATTTCTGATGACACAACATAGATGATAGGAAATGACACATGGGGACAAGCTTGATTCAGCAGGTTGGGGATGATCGCTGAACCTACTCTGAACCTACTATTGAATAAAACCCCACTATGCTCTGAAATGCAGTCCAGCACACTGTGGACCAAAAAAAGCAAAGCTCCCTCTCCAGCCAAGACAAACTGGCCCAGGTTAGCTCTGAGTTAAGAACAAAGCAGTAAGTTCATTTTTTCACCCATAAGGAGGTAAGTGCGCTCGGGACTCCATGCAGCTGGCCCCCTACCTTTCCAGTCTCCTCGCTGGCCTTTTGTAAACCCAGTCCAGTAAATTACAGAATGTCAGCCATCAACACCTGCCAAACAATGTTCAGCAATTGCATTCATTCTGTTTTCAAGCCTGACAGCCACAATATCCAATTCTCCCAAATTCATGCTTCCTGCTTGATGTAAATCTTTGTTTCAGACAAAATCTTTACATATTTATGAGGGCTTTTCCACAAACTCTAATGCTAGGTCATAATGAAGGACAAAGAAGCAGAATATAAGAAAAAAATTTAAAACCTTACTTGTTTTTACATATAATTTACATTTTCTTCCACTCTTTGTCATTAATGCAGGTTTTCTTACAGGTATTTTTAACTGTCATTATATTCCACCATTATTCTATAGGAAAGTTTGAATTATGCTGTCTATAGGGATACAGCATGAGACTGAAAATAAACCCACACAGCCCTTCACAAGGCATCAGATTCAAGTCCAGTAGCAATGTCTATCACGTCTGTGAATAAGTAAGTAAGCTCAGTCCCCAGCCAGATCAGAAGGTACTTGAAACCCAATTTGCTGGCTGTGCCAGCAGTGAAATGTGTCCGTGCACAGAGCCATAGTCATCCTGCTGGTCAGTGTTTTGCAGAGAAATTTGCAGAGGTATCAAAAAGCTTTAGTAGAAGAGGTAAGAAGTACCTTTGCTAAATGCCTTTTGGCATTGCAAAAGCTAAATATCTGCTCTCCGGAAGAATCTTTGTCAGACACCTGGTGGACTTACTCAGCAGAAGAAAGACAGGGCAGTCAGTAAGGTCTCCTCTTTAAAGAAGAGCACAGAAATAAAATTACAAAGGACAAAGAGAAAACTGACAACCTGTAGTGTGGGGGTAGCATTCAGTATTGTGGCAGTAACAATAAAAATGCAATTTTGCTGAGGGCACGGGGTGGTGCACATTTAGAAGAAAAGAGCTACCTCTTGTTCAGTCACCTACACTCTAAATAAATAAGCCTAAGCACAGATCCCACTTTTGCAGCAATGTGCAGCCCCTCTCCAACCAACAAGCTGCCACCAGGAAGCCCACGCAAACGCTTCTGGAAATTGAGTTGTGTTCATCACACTCCTTGAGCCTCCTGCACTAGCGAGACCACCCCAGTCAGGGCTACCTCAGCAGTATCCAGAGACAGGAGCGAACACTGTCAGGTGATAATGCACAAACACACACACATACAGCCTCCCCGACACACAGCTTTTAGCAGAGCATTGGCTACACTCGACGGCCTCCCATGCATGTGTCAGTTGTGAGTGCCTCTGGAACAAGTCTAAATTAGAGCCGGTCAAAACCTAAAAGAACTTTTCTAAAGCACCAAGTATTAATCTAAGTGCAAATTTAGAAAAGGAGTAATTAATCTTATAAAAATTCTTTTCCATATTTTAGCAGCATTGTTTTTTGCTATTTTGGTTGGTTGTTCTGTTTTAATTTTCCAGTTTTCTGATTTGGGTTGGGTGCAAAGGAAGATTTGCCTTCCCCCATTCCCTGCCATCACTCCTTTTTCACCTTTTCTTTCCTTTTTGTCACCAAGAAAAAATTCTGGGCAGTAAAGTCTTCCAAAAATTCTAACCAAATTGCTGTTGGATGTACAGTAATAAAAACCCCACTGACTCCACAGTCAGCACAATGATCAGTGTTCATTTATCACCGGCTGCCCCAGGGCAGTTCCATCAGAGCCCAGGATCCCACTGTTTCAATGCAAACAAGGTACATTCATCTCACACCACGACAGGTTTCCTGGGAGAGCTACTGGCGTTTATTACAAACCACATCAAACGGAATGATCCCTGTTCCCTCTTCTTGTCCATTTTGCAGCTTTGCTGACTTCAGTAGAGTTATTCTTGATTGAAACCAGTGAAAGGGAGTATAAAATTGAGGTCCTGTGTAGCTTGCAATTCAAAGCAAACTGAAATGAAAGAAATGCCCATCTCCTCATTCCCTGCTCTGCAATGCTGTTAAAGTGGAAATAAACTACTGTAAGGGGGTAACTTCCAGAGCTGGCAGCATTGCTTGGCTGTGCTCTGGCCTCGTGAGTAGAGACAATAAATGCAAACAATCAAACCGGTGCTTAAATGGACGAGTAGTCTCTTGAATACTCCCAAAAAAGACAAATAGCCCTCTTGCTACCCCCGCTGCAGCAACACCATTCTGCCCATTCTCTGCACTTGCCTCCTGGAGCTCTCACCTCCACCTGCACACTCCCTAAGTCTTGTCTTAACTCATACTCCTCATGGTGAGATGGGTCTGGCTGTTTTATGTTGGCATCCCTAACAGTGAGCTTACTGGGGCAGGGAATTATATAGACATATATGTATGTATAAAAAATAATAATCTCACAAAGCAACCTGCGCACCTATAAATTAATACTAAAAAGCAAGACCAGTCCCATCAGCTTTTTGGATTGTCTGAGCTTTTGCAATTGCCAGATAAATACCCTCTGAACTTTTTTGGACACTTGTCAGCCTTTGCGTTTCATTATCTAGGCTCTGATCCAGCACCAGTTTATGCCTGTGCCTCTCTTTGCGCATTGTGATCGTCCACTAAAGAGAGCAGCCTCCCTGCCAGCCCAGTCCAGCCTATCGATAGCACTTTAAAGTCAGTACTGTGGACAGAGTCTAGAAGAATACTGGCTCAGGGGATCTCCCTGAAAATTATATTGCTGCTGTAACCTGTTCTTAATGTTTTCATGCTATTTCCCAGAAACCCTCCACATTTAAACTGCAGAGAGACTGCTCTTTATGACAGATGCAATAAAGGGGACACAAATAAATTACCTGGGACTTTCTTCATTTTACATCCAAATAAAGCAGTTCTTTGAAAGTTGCTTCCTAGCTGAAGTCTGCAGACTGATTGTACGAATATAACAAAAGGGCTTCCACAGAGCAGCAAAAAGACACATCTGATTACAGGAATCCACACTGCCAGTCCTTGCAGCTTCCTCCAAAACCAAGTTTATCTAGCATTTGAACTCATTAACTTCCAATTCAGCGAAGCACTTAAGCATGCAACTAATCCTATTAACATCAGCAGGATTAGTCAGATATTTAAAGTTAAGTGTGCATTTAAGCGCTTTGGCCAGATCAGAACTTAAGCTGCCTTCAATCACCTCACAGACAGTTATAATACCGATGATCAGGGCTCCTGTGGCATTCTTCAGCAAGACGTTCAAAGCGCTCTATATACCAGCATGACCCCAGTACCTCCATATTACTGATGGAGGAGTAGGAAAAAAGAAAAGTGGGGGGAAAAAAAAGAAAGCTTAGTAATGTGCTGAGTCACACCAGCATTTGGTGGTTGAGTCAGGAAGACAGACCACAGCTCACTGCTACTTACGGTGCACCATGTTTTCTCAGGTTTTCATTAACTGAGCCATAATAGTAGCTACAGCACATTCTTCATATAAATGTAACATTTTTGGGATTAGGTGCTAGCAAGAGACATGGCTGGGGTGGGTAGGAAGTCAAATGCTCTATGGAAAATGGCAGCTCTCTGCAGAACCGTTGTCTTCAATCATCCTAGGTTAACAGAGGTAATAACACTCTCCATGTCTTGAAAGGTTTTTACTTTCTGTTTTCTTTCTTGCATCTTCTGGTTCCTCATTCCAATCCCTCAAAAGCTTTTTTGCAAGAACTCAGTAGCAGAGTATAGAGAATGGCCTGTAAAAGTTATAAAAACCCAGACACAACAGGAGAACAAGCCACATCTATCACGCTGCTCCACACAAGCAAGGTTTTTCTCATTATGCTGTTTGCTAATATATTTATCGAGTCCTAAACCTAAATGCACTTATTATTCTAGGCTTAATGCTAGTGACACCACTGGAATCAATAGGAAACCTTTCCCTGGCTTTAATGAATGCAGGACCAGGCACCTTCTCTGTAGTGATGCTTTGGAAAATTATAGGTGTGCTGAGGTGAGAAAGAACAGATGAGAGTCTGTGTACACCAGCAGGAAATCCATCATTGACAACCTTGAGAAAGTATACAGTAGGAGACTGCTGGGAAATCTAGAGATTTTGGATGCTGAAAGAAAAAAGAAAGCAAGCTTCGAACCAAGTGGACTATATTAAAAGCATTTGCTTTCAGGAGAAGGAGCAGAGTTAGACATGAAATGTGACAAATGGAAAAATATCACATTAAGCATGGAACCTCAAAAAGAATTTTCCTGCAATGGGATGAAGTAAGTGTTTCAGAAAATGAACTGATATGAATTCTGAGTCTTGTCTCAGACTGGCTAAATGTAACATCATTTATTGCCACTTTATATTTGCGTTTGAGCTCTATGGTTTTCCCTGAAGAAATGAGTAATAATATTTAACATAACTGGCATTGTGAAAACTTTAAATTATTCATTCGAAAAAGGACATGCAGCCCTGCTGTAATTCCCACTTCACTGCCACGGTGCGTGTAATATATTGTGGTTCAGGTGCTGCGAAGTGCAAGCCATAAAAATTTAAAATACTACTTCCTGGAATTATTAATAATGAAGAGTCTCTCAGTCAGAGTGGCTTTCAGATTGACAGAAGAGATAAACAAAATGTGTTTCTCCTACCAAGGAGAAAGGTTTCCTCCAGGTTCAAAGCTGGACTTTGTAGCCCCACAAAATGGTTGTAACACACCCATTAGTTTCCATGTGGGTTAGTCATGCTCACTTTTAAATGAAAACGAGACTCTTGGCTTCCAAAGGCATGCCTTTCTTCATTCCTTTCAGAAAGAGGAAATATAAACTTGTCACTGGCACTGACCTCGTGGTTTCCTTTGCCTTCATTACCCAGCTGAGCATCAATAGCTGAGAAGGACCTTAGACCGAGTCCCAGCTGTAGCCTGCTGCCCAGGTTACTGATGATAGCACAATGGTGACCCCAGGTCTTGGCACTAAATCTGCTGTGACTGAGTTGGCTTCTATGCTTATGGGCTACAAGCCAACGGGGTGGCTAAAACTCACCACCTGCTCACACACAAAATTCTCCAGTGACCTACAAGCTCTCATCCTCACACACAGCCAGCTTCAAAGAGCAAATGAGATGTGCACATCGCCAACAGTAGCTGAAGTTTAAATACTTAGCAGTAAAAGAGTATAGGAAAAGAGATGGAAAAATCATGTTTCAGGGCTTAAAACAATCCCTTTCTTTGCAGGGTTAGGATGAAACATTCATAGACATGAGCCGCTCCACACCTACTGCAGCGTCCACGGTACCTCCTTCTGACTCTTGCACTGGCTACTGCTAGAAACAGGACATGTTGGACTCGATGGACTAGTACTCTGAGACTACCTGGCAATCACCATGCCCCAAATTCCCAGATTTTTAGACAATTAGGTCTTTACAAACTTTCCCAAATGATTACGACTATGTCCCATCCGATGGAAGAGACAGCTGTGCTTCCAAATCTAGAGGATGAACACATCTCACCAGGCAGACTTCCCAGAGATTAGTACTGAAATTGGCATTTGGCATGTAGGTAATGGTAGTCCCCATGGCATCCTAGTCACTATCTGAATACAGGGAATGCCTGAAATATTAATCAGCATAAAAAAGAAGGTAAAAAAAAAAAAAAAAAAAAGCAAGCTGCCTGGGGATCACATCCATAGTCAATGGAGAAATCCAGCATCATTAGAAACACTGCTTTTTTCTTCCTGTATCAGCTCATCTAATGGATGGTGTGCTGGAAATGAATTTCACAGAGGGTGGTAGAAAAAGTGGTCTCCTGAATCACTGCCAGGAGGATATTCCAGGCATAAGGAACATCACAAAAGGACAAAGACAGCAAATGTAATCAGCCCTGGCATCACCGATGAAAGGCAGCACAGAACGCAAAGGCTGCACTGGGAGCTGAAAGCAGCTGAGAAGGGAAAAGCATAGCTCGCAAGCACAAAGGGAGCTTGGAAATTATCCAGCTAAGTCTCCCTACAAATCCCTAGGTGACCATAACCACCAGGAACCCACAGGAGGCTATGAAGGGGTGACAAAAATTGATTTCAGTAGATTCAGCTAGGAGAGGGTAGAGCAAAGCAGACAAAAGAATCAATCACTCAGCTATAGTGATGGTAAATTGGCCAGGGTAAATTAGCGGAGCTCCACTGATTTCATCTAAATTACACTGATTTACACTAGTCAAGAATCCTGCCCAGTCTTACTTCCCAGACCAGTAAGTAACTGGTATGTGGGGTTCACTTCACAGTCTTGCTGAAATAACCTCCACCTGCAGCAACGAGCTTCCATATTAGAATAAAGAATAGATTGCAATAGGCTTAGCCAAACATCCATACACTAACACACTTTTCCTGTGTCCATTTCTGCTGCTCCTGCAGAATGCAGCTCTAGGAATTGCAGTGCAGACATAACTGGGTTTAAGACTGGCAACGGAACTCACAAAACCAGACATGAGGCAGCTTTAAACAATGTAATTCAGACACCGGTAACAGTACAGTTAAGGAGATAAATTTATGCACAGGCTACACAAATCCTGAGACTTTTCACACTCGAGCTGCAGCAGCAACATGTTCTCTGTATGCAAGTGAGGTAGTTGAATGCTACGCCAGGTGCCTGCGAAGGCTGTGAGCACACGCTTGGATTGCAGCACAGCCCTGCTGCAAGTCGATTGCCCGTGCACAGAGGTGTTCAGTGTGCTGTAGGGTAAAGCCTAGCCTGACAGCAGCTATATCCAAACAGGAGGAGCATGAACTGCCAAGGACCTCAAGTAGGGCTCTCCAAGACGCACAAACAGAATTAAATAGGTTACCCCAGAAACACTGCACTGTCAGAGTGAGCGTTGCTGCAAATATTTATTACAGCTTAATGAGCAGAGGTGGTGTTTACATTCAAATACACGTTTAGAGGACAAACGGATTTGCACAGTGCAGAAAGGGGACAAATGTCACAGGAGAGGCAGGCTCAGACTTTGGTGTTTGTGGAGATCAAGCAGAGTATCCCAAGTGGAGAAGGGATGGGGAAAGGCAAGACAGCCTGCCCATTCCTTCACATTTGCAATATCCTCTATTCCCTTCCTTTCTTTTATTCACACTTTCTTTCCCTTTGCATCCACCTCCTCCCTTTTACTCTTCCTTCCTTCAGCTGCCACAATTACTAGCCCTGCCCCTTCTCTCCTTTTGCCATTTGCTCCATCCCACCAAACTCACGAGCAGCATGAGCCGGAGCACAGACACCCGTCCCCAGCTGCAGCAGGAGCCCCCCCAGACAGCGGCAGGGGAGGCTGAGCTGCCTCTGGCCCCACCACATGTAGCAGCACCCCAAAAGCAGCTCCATGCTGTGCCTTCAGGGCTGGCTAAAGCCGTCGTGGGCTGCTGGGCTTCGCAGAGGGCAGACTGACATCAGTATTTCAGGACAGAGCTGCAAGTAGTCCCCTAGGTACAAAAGCGCTCATCCAGCATACTATTAATTATGCCTGCTCAGCTGGCCAGGACAAAACAATATTTTCTGTTAAACCAAGAGGGACAGGCTGTGAAGACAAGGGACCCTCTTGATTTTCAGGAACTCTTGATTACTTTGTCTACACACACGGCCTCAGCCACTCAGAGAGGGCTGCAGCCAGGGAGGGCAAGAGGCAGGAGCACGGGATGGGAAAAGCATCTGAAGAGAGCACTTACATCTATTTTTTTCTTTCTTGGGTTGAATGGCAGGAATTTGTCACCAGAGAAATTATTTCTCAAGCCTCCAGATGCATTCAAAATAAAGAACAATGGACCACATGATAAGCCTTCTGCAGCTTTCCCCACAAAAGAGATGATGGAATTTTTTTTTCAGCCCTGACAATAGCTTTCATGCACTTTTGTATTACGTAAAATTAGGATTTTTACTGCCAGAACAGAGGCATTTCCTGCTGTATTGTACTGAAGCGAGCCTCCGAGACTAAGGCATCCCCAGTAGTTGGTGTCCTTTAAAATTTCAGTGAACCAGTATGGTCCCTGAGAAGCTGCATATCCTTTAGTATTATCATTGCAGAGACGCGTAACAATTACAGGCTGAGCACTTTGTCTATGCCTAGGAAAACAAGTGAACAGCTAGCCTCTTCCCCTTTGATCCTAAAAGAAAAAGGCTTCTTTTTTTTTTTTCCCCCCGTCTTCTTCTTGAATACAGAAGAAATGAAACTCAGAGACATAAAAAGCCAGGTCAAAAGCTTGTCACTGGTGATGGCATTATTCCTGTTACATGGATGGACTTCAGCAAAAGGGCCACGCAAAAATGATTTAAGAGCATCTGTCTCTGCCTTCTGCAAATGCCACCCCAGCAAGAGAAGAGGGGGCAAGCAAAATGCCTAAAGATAGTCAATAAATATAGATACACAGCAGGCTAAGCACCCTAGGGGAAAAAATTACTGTCCTGGGTACATTTCTCCCCTTGCAACCATACAACCGCTGACAGAAGGATGAGAATGCTGCTGCTGGAGGAGGAATAGCACGAGCTGTGGGAGGAGACATCCTCATTTGGTGGAAAAAGAAATAGTCAGTCCAGTGGCCAGTAATTTTTAAAAAACATTGCCAAACTCAAGCCTCCTGAATTCCTGCCTCGATTTTTGTGACAGCATCAAGGTAGAAGTCAGAGGGAGCTGCTAACCTCACAGCACTGCAAAAAACAAGCTTATTAGGAAAGTATCCCCAAAAGGACAGCCAACAAGTCTAAGCATACCTTTAAGAAAGTGCTTCCCCTTATCACCCTCCACTCAATTTCTTATAATCAAGGAACTATCTGAAAAGAGGTGGGCTTTAGGGATTACATCACAGGAGCAACAGCCTAATTTTTATATTCCTTCTCTGTACCCTTTCTCAGAAAAGGGAGCCAGTCACCGAAAACACTTTGAAAGAGACAAAGGTACGGAGAAACACAGAGGTCAATGCTGAGAGTCACTTTGAGTGACTCTCAAGTCATCCAGTTACAAAAAATATCCTTAAAATGAAGAAAAATCAGCCCTTAAAACACAATTTTCAGTCCATGGATTCCATAGACTTTGTGGGGTGCTTTTAAGGATCTGCAAAGGTAAGTATACTGACAAACAACGGGTTTGTTTTTCTCTAAACTTGCATGCAGGTGTCTAAGACTCAACTGGGAAAAGCCTATAAATTAACAGAGCTTGCAAACCTTTGCCATGCAATATACATACACCAGGTGAAGGTGTTACTGCATGCTGGTAATACCAGCAGTTGGGTTGCCCCACACAGACCTAGTATACTCTTGGATCGTTAGCCAAAGCCTGTACTACTCCTCCTTTACCAAACAGGCTGAAGCTAGAGCAAGTACACAGCCCCAGGCTGCAGCCAAACCTCCTTCCTCTGGTTTTATGCACCCCGGCTTGCCCCAGACCCAAGGTTAGATCCAGGTTGAAAGCTCACATTATCTTAAATGAAGATACTCCCTAACGGTGAAGAGAAGACCAGAAATGGGAGTATTTAGCAGGGATTTTTTTTTCTTTTTTTTTTTTTTATTTCACTTACAGGAAAATGCCAGGGCGCATGAGCTCGTTGCTGCAGAGGCAAAGGCGATGGGACTCGCAGCGGCGAGCAGGGCCAGGAGCATTGCCTCCTTGTGGTTACGAGTGAGCAACGATGGGTTTGCATTTAAGAAAACGAGCTAGCAAAGCCTTTCTGAGCTGTTGCATGCAGACCCCAACCCAAAGCTGTTTTGGCTTCAGTCATTTATGCGGCAAAAAGTGCCTTGGCTTGTGTTCCCACTCTCCCAAGCTAAAAATCAACGGCTGGCAGGTTTTAGGAATAGACAGAAAAAGTCAAATCGATTTTAGGGTTTGTATTTTTTTAACCCTGCCTCCTGACTGCAAGGCAAGTCTAAAGAATACTCTCTGAAAGACTTGAAATCCATGTCTATTCTTCCTCAGGCTCACGGTCTAACTGAACTCAGTAGCAGCTTTGCTTTCCAAAGTACAAAGCTGAAATTTCCCCCTATCACTTAACCTTTGCCCAAGTTTTTCACCTGAGGCTCAACTCCTTATTAGCAGGTCTTTAAACACACCCTCTGCCCTAGGACTCACCCAACAGAATCTGTTCTACGAAGAGCAAAAGAAACAGATTGTGAATTATTTCGCTTTTACCATAAGGAAGCCCTCCTCCTTGTAACTGGATCTCCAGTCACCATTAACTCCAGGTCTACTGCACAGAGGAGCTGAGCCACAGCCTGCAGAAATCAATACCATTGACTCTAACGAGTTCTGAATCACGATTAGCACTCTTGGAGACACATCCCACTCTTCCAGCAAAGAAAAATATGGATGTCAGTAGATGCATTGACAGTAATGTATGTTAATGAAGGTAATGTAACCTAACAACATGTGAATTATTGATGTAGTCATGTTTAAACAGAAAAATCCGCAAGGAATCACACCAGACCAATACACTCCAGTGTTTGTTCACCAACAGGCAATTGGAACGTGGTGGTTGTGAGAACACTCATTACCACTTCATTAGCATGAAAGGATTTTTGTTAGGTTATCCATGTCTCACCTGATACACGAGTCATTTAAATTTCACATTGTGTGACACTGTGTGATCTCAATGAGCCACTTGTACTAGAACCAAATGAGCTACTTTTACACATCTATAGTTTCCTCTGACCTTTTAGACTTTTATGATAAATCATACTGCTTTGCCTGAATTATTTTCCTCGGTCTTATTTATCAGAGTCATATATACGGGCTGGTTTAGTCTCTCATTCACAACAATCTGGGGAAGTGTAACTCTCCTGAATGCTCCTGAAGTTGCTCCTGATTGCCACGAGGCATGTGGAGAATGAAACTAGCTCCTTTGTCCAGCACGGTTCTGGTTCCCAGGATATCAAGGCGGTTGACTCAGCTCTATCATAAAATAAACATAGTTTGCCTATCTAGGCAGTTTTATCACATCCATCATCATGTTCTCCTAATGTATTCAGAGAAAATTCATTCTGTACTACAGTAAAAACAGGATATATGTTCAATAATCATCAGTGTTAATTTTACTATTATTCCATTATCCTGTCAGATCTAATCATTCTGTGTGTACTTTCGGGTGAGTTGGCTCCATCTCTGTGGCATCTGGGAACTACACTGCAGACAGGCTTTGTTTTTGCAAGGACTGTTGGGGCATGCAGATTTTTACGGTCTCATCATGTCCTCACCAGGTTATATTGATATGCATCGTCACTGCATCGATATAGACAAAAGATTTCCTAGTACATACTGCACCTAACAACCCCAACCACCAAACCACAGCCAATCGCCAACCCACATTTCTGGACATGTTAGTGCTGCATTCAGTTTTCAGAGTGTTGAGGGGACAGGGGAGAAAGCTGTCCCCTGGCTGGAGCCAATCCGGAAAACAAATCCCTGGGTTGCTCCACCAACACCCCATGCATGGGGGAACGCAGCCGCTTTCTTCAGAGAAATCAGCATCATCAATGCCCAGATAAGCTTTGCAAAGCCATGGAGAACAAAATAAACCTTAACTGAGGTAACTAAAAATGGTGCTTATTTTGGAAGAGTTATCACATTACTCTCAATGCAGGCAATTAATCTTACTGATAATAACGCACTGTAAACTGCCCCTCTATTACTCCAGCACTTGCAGGAGAAACACTCTAAACCTTTTCCAGTTATATTTATGAAGGAATATTTGTGGCTTTTTTGAGGAGGGGAGGAGTTGGCGGACAGTTGCGTGCTTATTTGCCATATTAAAACAGATAAACACGCTACAAAAGACAACCCCTTTTCATTTATTGAATAAACACTATGGCACAGGTCACATCATCAGAGACCAATAAGGCACTAAGGCAGTGAAAACCAAGGGGCATATATGTGTGCAGAATCATGCAGGAGCACCGTCTGGTTTTGTTTTACCTTTTCCGGAGCCGGGAACTGCAGGTGGTTTACTTCCAAAGGTGTGATCAAAGGAACTGTTTGAAAACCATCTTCGTTGGATGGTTGTTTGTTGTTCTTGTCGTTCAAATTACTCCCCAGCTTCACCATTCTTGGACCTTGTTTTCCAGACCTAAAACCAGCAAGATGATCAATGTCACGAGGGTAGCAGGAAGGGGAGGATTTCTGCCTCACCCTGCTCGGTTTGACTTAGTGTTATCCGTTACCTGGGATTTACGCCTGGGTTTCTAGACACACCGCGGACCACACTGCGACTTGACATCACACATGCAATTTGCCGTGCCTTACGCAGACACCCCACAAACACCCCTTAAAACTCGCCGCCGAGAGCCCAGGCACGGCCGCTCCCAATGCACCGACGCCGCAAACAGCGTTACCGATCGGGACTGCCACCGGCACCGACACAACCGCAAACATTGACAGTGGATGGGCGCACCTCCCGCTGGCAGTCTGGCCCCAGGGGTGCTCCCCCCCCCCCCAGTTATTTTTTTGCACATCCCCCCTTGAGGGTGCAGAAACCCTGCCCTGCAAACCCACACCCTGGGGGGTTTGGGGGTCCGTCCCCTCCCTCCAGCTCCCCCCGGGGGCGTCGGGGCCGAGGGTCGCGCCGCAGGAGGGGGGATGCTGAGGACGGGGGGGGTGCGGGCGCCCCCCCCGCGCCCCTCCCGCCGCCCCCCAGCCCCTACTTACTGCAAACCACGCGGTCACCGGCGGCGGCTCGGCCCGGGCGCTGCGGCGGGGCGGGGGGGGGCGGGGGAAGGCGGAGGCGAGGCGGGGTGGGGGGGGGGGATAGATTTCCGTTAATTGTTTTTACTGGGGGCGGCGGGGCGCGCGGGGGAGCGGTGCTGAAGGGACAGCGCTGCGCCCTGCGCTCGGCTGCGGCTCCGCAAGCGCGACTGAGGGCGGGCGCGGGCGGCAGCTCCCCCCGCCCCGCGCCGCCCGCCGCGCGCGCGCGCGCCGCCGCGCGGCCTCGGGCTCCCCCTGGCGTCCCCGATGCGCGCGGCGGGCCGTGGCGCCCCCTGCAGGCCGAGGGCGGGGACGGCGGTGGTGGGGTTTGGGGGGGGCGCGGGGGGGGGGCGCGGGGGCTGCGGGTGAGAAGCGTAGCACGGCGGGGGGCGCGGCGCGGGGGCTGGCGAGGGCCCCGCGGCAGCCGCGGCACTGCAGGGGTGTGCGGCGCGTGCGCTGATACAGTTGCATAAAGGTTAGAGGGGGCCCGAAGCAAGCTGTGACACTTCCACAGCACATTGCACAGGCACAAATGCGGTCACAGAGGGGGCTGGGGGCTGGAGAGGGTCCCAGGGCAGCTGTGGTGCTGCAAGGAGGCAGGACTGGTGCTGCTACTGGGTCAGGTGGGCACCCCATTCCCCCCATTTGGCACACATTGCCACCGACCGCTGTGTCCCTCACCAGGGCGTTGCACAAGGTCAGTCGCTGCCCAAATGCCAACTCAAATGCTGGAACAGCAGGACAGGAACACGCCCCTGGCCCTCGGATTTTTAGGGGACTCTCATTTCCAGAAGCCAGCCTGGCAACACATCACCACCACAACAGGGGGTACTGCCACAAAGCACCAGGCCAACCTGCCAGCAAACACACTCCCAACCTGCCAGCATCCCTGAAACCGCCAGCCCCGGCAGGATGAGGCTGAAGCACTTTGCCTAGAGACAGAGTATACTTTGGGATGACTTTAGCCTGATTTGTTTATAAATATATATTTTGCCTCCAGAGCTTGCAACTTGGCATCTTTTGCAAGCCCTAAATATACTCCTAAAAGGCATGAGCTGTTTCCATAATAAAGCCTTTTAGAACTCACTTGTGAAAATTAATTTAAAGCCATACTTTGCCAGAGCAAGTGAAAGTGCTTAATGCCTTGGTATGAGCTTGCTCACAGTACGGCAGTTCAATGTCTAGAGCGACAAGTACTGAGAAGCAGTCAGTAGAGTTCGGACAGCCAGAACTACCTTTTACTATTATCACCTTGCATGGTCCATTAAAGAGCTTGTTTCCTGTAGCATCGCCACCTTTTAATGCTTGGGTTGGAATTTTCTGTATCACATTTCTGCACAAGGCCAAAATTCTACAGAAAAATGTCATGCAAGAGAGTTTTTCTGTTTTTAAGTATAAGGTTGTGCCATATATAAAACTTAACTTCGAATAATTTTTTCTCAGTGTTGAAAATTGTCAGCAGGTAGCTTTTTGATGTTCTCAAAATCATCTGCAAAACAATTGATCACATCATAATGTTTCAGGAGTTCACATTCAGGAAATTCAGGAAAGATTTCTTAAGCTCAGCAGCAGAATTCCCCTCAGGTCCCATCCGTTACAGGCACGTTCAAGCTCAAGACTCAGCAAGATTTCCACTGTAACTACAACTCCAGGTCGCTGCAGACTGGCCCTGGTACCTACGAAGAAAGCTGGCAGGTTGCATCCCTCAGATAATGGAAAGTGTAGTAACGCTCTACAGGTCTGAAGAAGCACATAAAAACACTCACTGAAGATTATTGATTAAACTACTACAATATAATGATTTAATATTGTAGTAATACCAGAAATCAACCATCAGGGCCCATCGGTGCAAATATATAGCGAGTTAGAAACCCTGCAAAGTCCTTTGCTCATGCTCCGCACAGAGATGAATGTCACTGTGCTAGTTTGGCTCAGGATGATAGTTAGGACCTTCAAACTGTGGAGGTTGTAAGAAAATCCAAAAGCACATACTTTGCAAGTGGTGACAGAAGCCCAGACTTTTTCCCAGACATTGCCCGCTCTCCACATCCAGAGCGGAAACCCTCTGGTCCTAGAGGGGCACTGGACCAGGCTGCTATTAGAGTATTTCTTTTCTTTCATGCTGAGTATCACTGCGGCTGGCAGGAACCTCTGGAGGCCACCCAGTCCACCCCTGCTGCTTAAAGCAGGGGCGGTAAGAGCAGGTTGCTCAGGGCCATGTACAGTTGGGTTTTGAATATCTCCAAGGATGGAGACACCACAAATGCTCTGGTAAACCTGATCCAGTGTTCAGCCACTCTCATAGTAAAATAGTTTTTCCTATGTTTAGAACATATTAAATTTCTGTTTATTATTCAAATAAAAATGAATTTTTAATTAAAACAAAAAAGACGTTTCCTGTGTTTCAGTTTGGGCCCATTGTCCCTTGTCCTGTCACTGGGCACAACTGAGAAGATGCTGGCTCTGAGCCCCCTGAGCCTTCTCCAGGCTGAACAACCCCAATTCTCTCAGCCTCTCCCCATATGGCAGATGCTCCAAGCAAGAAAGTGCAATTGCAGCAACTCTCTCCCCAACTTTCAGTATGTTACAGATTCTCTCATCTGATTTGACCATCCGAAGAGATTCACAGACTTTATAGTTATCTTCCACAGAATGCATACCTTTGAACCACTTTAGCTCCACTGTCAGCAAAATGGCTATTTTCAACAGAGGCACTAGGAAATATTATTTTTAAATGCAAAGGAGACATTGCATTGTAAATCCATAGAAATGGCATTGTGGTTTTCCACCTTTATCTGGTACTTACCAGGGGACATGAGAACTTCTTGCTGAAAAGCAAGGTGATATCTTTCGTAGCTTGCAAATGCATTCTGTGATCTGAAAACCAAATCATTTTTATGCCCATCAACATCAGTAATGAATATCCTGCTAGACAACACTTCACAAACACAGTGACGTTAAATCTTCAGAATCACTTGTGCAAACCCATATAAAGTGTGGTTACACAATAAAAAATAAGGTTATCTGCTTGCTTAGCATATCTACTCACTTGGACACACTGATATGCTCACAGAATTTATTATATTAACTTTTGGTTATACTTGAATATTCTTCAGAGTGACATAGCTAAGGGGCAATGAAGCGAATCTCATTCCTTCTTGTGCGTTACTACCATTTAAAACGCTTTTCATGTAGCTGCAAATCTACTGATAACTAAACAGAACTGAACTCTGCTAGAGATATTCCATATAACCTAGAGAATGCAGCTCAACATTGCCAGCTCTCAAGCACTGGCAGTTAGAGCCATTTTTTCACTAGAAGACTTTTAGTTGTGAGTACTGGCAGCAAGAACCTCCAGTAAGTGAGCAGATGCTGCTTTTACCTTATGACTTTTCAGGGTAGAAGCACATTTTAAGCAACACCTTTCAGTGGCACCATCTGAGAATTTCGGCAGTGTTGTGGAGGGAGATGTGCAGGTTGATGCTGAATCTCTCGAAGCCCTCCTTGGCATTTCATCCAATAACTGCCTCCTGAACTGGCCCTGCAACTACTTAGGGTCAGTATGCCCCATTTCAGTTTCAAAACACCTCTCTGCAAAATGCCTCTTGCACAAGCAGAAAAACTAGCTGGAGTAAATTTATGTAGCAGGATGCTTTATGGAAAAAATAGATGCCTAAAGTTGCCAGCAAGATCCTAAAAGTGAACATTCTCTAGGGACAACATTAAAGCAAACCCAACTGGAATGAGAAATCAAATTGCAACATACAGATTTTCCTTACGGAGTGACTACAGAGTCTGACATTTCCACCCACACAGAGCAGCTCAGTGACTGGCAATAAGACAAAGCCGCAATATGAGCAACATGAGACCCCACAGGGATAAACAATATATTTCTTCCATCAACAAAAATATATGCCACTTTTTATTCTTTTAATAAGACTCGCACCATATATTATTTTCTATTTCCTGTTAAACAAGTTAGAGCAGAATTACTGTTTTCATTATCAGTTTACACTGAAGATTATTGGCTGTCATTAAGAGGCATAATATTTGTAATAGGGCTTGGGTCTAACTGTTCACTGTATTGTAAATTCCGCAACTTGTAAATAAAATATCAGTCACAGAATAGTTCAGTCTCTACCCACTTCAAGCCTGAACATATAAATCAATTTCTCTTCAATGTTATACTACCTTAATTGCTCCTTGATCAATTAAATTCTTATGCTCAGCTCTCTTCATAACATATATTTCCTGCACATTTTGCATTTTTTCCCTAAATTATATCTGTTTTCATATATTGAAAAACTGGGACCAGGCTTTCAATGAAACTATTTGAAAACATGTGAACAGGCAGTAGCAATTACCAAGAAGAGAAAAAACAACACTTGAAGGCATAAAGTGAGGAGAAAGTCTCAGGAAGTCAGACTAGTCACAGTAGTCAAGGAAGGGCAATCCTAGGAGGAACATCAGACACCTCAGACTTCTACCAAAAGATCAGGTTTGTTTCTCAAACATTCATGTTAATTCCTTGCAAAATCAGTCTAATACAACATTGAAAACCAGTACAGAAGTTCAGGAGACAGTTTAGGCCAAACCCAGCCCTGATCTGGGTCTTGTGACTTAACAAATACATACAGTCAGAATCCAGATCTGTTTTCCTGGAGAAAACACCATGATGTGGATGGAAAGCAACATTGAGACAGAGCACATCATCACGGCAAGGAATCTTATCACAACCTCAAGCTAAACCCAAAATGTGGGACTATTAGCACTAAAATCTTCCCTGAGTGAACTGCAGACCTGTAGAGGTTATAAAAGGACAAGTCATTGTTCCCTACTCATGCTCCAAACTGCTCTTCACTGCTCATCCTCCTCCTCTGTTGATTTGCTTAGTCTAGGATGACAGTCAAGCAAGGAGGGCATTTCTGTTCTTTTCCTTGGGAGATCACTCCACAAATTAGCACCACAGTCAAGATTTTTACTTTATACATAGTTAAAGGCATTTAAAGTACCAAGGGATGTAAAAAGTGATCAAGTACATTCTAGGCTGGGGTTAACTACTTGTAGTCATTGCTGTGGAGAAGCTCATCCATTATACAGAATTACATCGGTGCTGCTGACTTCCTGCACAACCACATTAGGAACAAGAAAATAAGGATACAGCAGAACAGGGAAAAAAAGCCATGTTAGTTTATTATTAATTTCAAAATACAAGTGATTACAAAGATTCTGGAAGAGAGGGAGCACTTGTCAGTGCACATCTCTCTTAATCTGCTGCCATTCCTTGTCTATGCAGGAATGCCTGGCGTGCAATAAATTTCACACATCACAGCATGAATGTATTCTTGTCATGATCTCTGGGAGACTACACAAATCAGACATGTTCACAAGCAGGCCAGCAACATCCACAGTTCAGCTGAACCACTTGGATGAGACACACATGGGTTCACAATTTAGAGGAAGAAGAGAGCGTCTCGTTAATGTGCCCCATACATACAGCACAGAAGACATAATATAGCCTGTTCTAAGAGGTGCTGCAGTCAATGGGAAGTGAAAGTACTCAGCATCTTCCAGGAGGTATTCAGCCTCTCTCTGGATCAAGGCATACCCCCTTTTTCCCTTGGGGCCTCCATAACTTCTGTTTCTAATAAAATATAACTGCAACTACATGCATTGATTTTTCACTAGCTACTAGGCAGGCAGAAACTTTCAAACGTGAATTTTTCTCCATCAGGTCGGATGGCCACAATTCTGTCACTAACAAGTGAGCAACTTCCTGTGAATATTTATCAAAAATTCACTGTGGCCTTAATATGCTTCAATAAGTTTTGCTCTTTTCCTCATAAAGTAACCTTCCACTTAAGCAATAGGTTGCCCTTCTACTTCAATTTGCTGGAAAGCCTATAATGTTAAACTAATCAAAGTATGGCTGCTCTGTTTTCATGCAAATTCCTATCATCACAGTTATGTAAGTGCTTATGCAATGAAAATATCCATAATACACCAACCTGCCTGTGTCACTGAGAATTACTTGCAAGAGCTATAAATCACAGTGGCATCCTGTTTTGTTTTATATTTAAAGACCTACTGCACACATAAAATGTCACATATGCCCAAAATTTGCTTTCAGTCACTTCCCCCCAAAAAAAATCCAGAATTGACCGGCCTGCTGAAGGCTATTCTTTAGTCAGAGTCCATGCAAAATTGTATTAGAATCTTTGAAGTTAAAACACGAACATTGACTACCAGAGAGGGCCCTAAAGACAAAGACATTTACTGGATGTAAATGTTCAGTGAAGACAAAGATCACCTTAAACTTTCTCAAAACCTGACTATGTTATAAACTCCACATCCTGTTTCAAGTTTTGCTTAAGAGCTGAAATCTTTTCATGGAAGGAATCAGCAATGAAATATGATTAACCCTCGTGATGGAGTACATCGTAATGGCCAAGTTATGATAACCTCACAGGCCACGGGCCTGCAGAACCTCTGCTGTTAGGACAGAGGAATGTGATTCATCACAACAACAGAGCAGATGGGGCATGAGCAGAAGAGCTGCCCGGCAAGCCAAGCCTCTAGTTTGCAGGAAATGGGATTTTATCTGAATTGGTGGCTTTGGTCCAATTCAAGCAGGAAACAAACTCTTTTGAAAATGCCCACAAACTAGAAATTCCCAGAAAGGTCACTTTGGTAACATCAAAACACTTCCAAAACACAATTCCCATGTTCCCAAGCCTGCAGATGATCAGTGACATAGTCTCTGGCAATAGCAGCAACATCTCTGAATGCCAGCTCTGCGCAGTAACTGTGGGAGCTCCCAAGATCCTCTAGCTCTGGTGCAGCCTTGATGCTGAGGACTACCCCGGGAAGCCTTGCCAAAGTCACAGCTCCATGTCAGGGAGTGCAGGCGCTCTGGCAGTCCTGCTTCAGCCAAGCCTCTTACTACTTCCAGATACGGAAATCAAAGTGGAGCTCAAGCTCCCAGGATTTTCTTGCTTTTTGCTTTAAGCAGGTTGGAAGCAGTAGCGCAAGACCATGGCTGGAGTTTCAAGCCCCCACCTCCTGGACAGTCCTCAGTGCCATTGGACAGACTACTCCAAGACAGAGGAGGCTGCAATTTCTGGGCTGACCTGCCAAGAAGTGCTCCAGGAACCAGGGAGCTCAATTTGGCAAGAACTCACTGAATGGGATAACTTCAGTAAAACATGTCAGCCCCAGCAGATACGCTATTTCCAGCTAAAATCTGTTTTACCAATAAACCTCTAACTAGCATGGAATAGCAATATAAAAATCAAAGGCCTTACTCTCCATTGCTTACCTTCATATAGAGTCATTTGTATTTATGAAAATACGGTACAAAAGAACACTTATTCAGACCAACTTTAAGATCTTGAGACAAGTGGCTGACACTATTATTTAGGGATAACAAGAATTCAGCAGCAATGCCTTCAGTTACTCTGTGTGCCCTGGCTGCTCCCTTCCATCTCTATACCACAAGGTACCTCCTCAGATCTCTTGGCAACTGTTCATAGGGTTGAGATGAAAATTTTTTTAACTTTTAGAATAAGCTAGAGTTTTTGTTTTCTGTAGAAAGGTAACTCACATACTGAGAACAAGGCAAAGCAAAGACAAAGCGTGACCTCTGTATTTGCACATCTGCTTTGGTTCACACTCCAAGTGAGATTTGTTATTAAAAACTTCAGGTAACTGATATGCATTTTGAAGAATGTGAAAGAACAACACTGCTTCCCAGGAACCACAGCAGGATAGTATGACACTTGCTTTTGGTTCTGCAGTGATGATTAAGGACTTCAGAGGAAGATCCGTTGTTTTCTGAATCTCGAGTATATGATCTAGTGCCCTGAGGTTCTCATATATTTCTGACTCCTTTTAACAAAGAGGGTTTAAATAGTTTTTCCTGCATAAATCAACCCTTTTTTTCTTCTCGTTGAAGATGTTACTTGGATCATTTAAGTATATTTTAATGTAACACAACAATGACTTTCTCTGCTGCAGTTTATACTTAAATGGTCATTAAAAAAAAAACCAGAATGCCTTACTACAGGGGTCTGAGTGGATGGTGATGATGTATGTGTCTGCTGGTCTGGTTTATGTATCTTATCATAGAATTGTTAAGGTTGGAAAAGACCTTTAAGATCATCAAGTCCAACCGCTAACCTATCACTGCCAAGTCCACCACTAAACCATATCCTCAAGCACCACGTCTACCATTCTTTTAAATACCTCCAGGGATGGAGACTCAACCACCTCCCAGGGCAGCCTGTTCCAATGTCTGACAACCCTTTTGGTGAAGAAGTTTTTCCTAATATCCAACCTAAACTTCCCCTGGTGCAGCTTGAGGCCATTTCCTCTCGTCCTATCGCTTGTTACTAGGGAGAAGAGACCGACCCCCGCCTCACTACAACCTCCTTTCAGGTGGTTGTAGAGTGTGATAAGGTCTCCCCTCAGCCTCCTCTTCTCCAGGCTAAACAACCCCAACTCCCTCAGCCACTCCTCATAAGACTTGTTCTCTAGACCCTTCACCAGCTTCGTTGCCCTTCTCTGGACACGCTCCAGCACCTCAATGTCCTTCTTGTAGTGAGGGGCCCAAAACTGAACACAGTATTTGAGGTGCAGCCTCACCAGTGCTGAGTACAGGGGCACGATCACCTCCCTGCTCCTGCTGGCCACACTATTCCCGATACAAGCCAGGATGCCGTTGGCCTTCTTGGCCGCCTGGGCACGCTGCTGGCTCATGTTCAGCTGGCTGTCAACCAACAGCCCCAGGTCCTTTTCCTCCAGGCAGCTCTCCAGCCACTCCTCCCCAAGCCTGTAGCATTGCATGGGGTTGTTGTGACCCAAGTGCAGGACCTGGCACTTAGCCTTGTTGAATCTCATACCGTTGGCTCCAGCCCAACAATCCAGCCTGTCCAGGTCCCTCTGTGTAGGGCCTTCCTGCCCTCCAGCAGATTGACACTTCCACCCAGCTTGGTGTCATCTGCAAACTTATTGAGGGTACACTCAATCCCCTCATCCAGATCATCAGTGAAGATATTGAACAGGACCGACCCCAACACTGAACCGTGGGGAACACCACTCGTGACTGGCCGCCAACTGGATTTGACTCCATTCACCACAACTCTCTGGGCTCGGCCGTCCAGCCAGTTTTTAACCCAGCGCAGAGTGCGCTTGTCCAAGCCGTGAGCAGCCAGCTTCTCCAGGAGAATGCTGTGGGAGACATTGTCAAAGGCCTTACTTAAGTCCAAGCAGACAATGTCTACAGCCTTCCCCTCATCCACTAAGCGGGTCACCTTATCATAGAAGGAGACCAGGTTAGTGAGGCAGGACCTCCCTTTCATAAACCCATGCTGGCTGAGCCCGATCCCCTGGGTGTCCCGCCTGTGCTGTGTAATGGTATTCAAGACGATCTGCTCCATGACCTTTCCTGGCACTGAGGTCAGGCTGACAGGCCTGTAGTTCTCCAGATCCTCCTTCTGACCCTTCTTGTAGAGGGGTGTCACATTCACTAGTTTCCAGTCATCTGGGACCTGGTTGACCAGGACTGCTGATAGATGATGGACAGTGGCTTGGTGAGCTCCTCTGCCAGCTCCCTCAGTATCCTTGGGTGGATCCCATCCAGCCCCATGGACTTGTGAACATCTAGGTGAAGGAGCCGGTCCGTGACTGCCACCTCTTCAACAACTGGGACTTCATCTTGAGCTATGTTTTTCTCCAGATGCTTTTTTCAGCAGCTTAACTGCTCTGACTATCCTTGTTCACAACAGTACCTTTGAAATCTAGTCCCTACATTAATAACCCAAATTTCATAACCCAAAGAGTTAGAAATTGAACCTAAATCAGCATATATCTTTTTGCCCCACTGCATTAGCTGTTCTGGCCCAAAGTGATTTGAAATGTAAGATTCATTTCAAAGAACTGCCAACTGAAATTTCTTTTTTATTAGTAGATCCCAACCAAACAACTCTACCATCAGCACAACAGAGTTTCTGGGGAAGGGGCTGCTGGCTGTTACTTGCGGTTTCACACACCTTGCAGGTTGAGAATCATTGCTGCTCACCAGTCCCCGCTCTGGACACGAACTGCGTTCGGGAGTGGGCTGGAAGTTAAGCGAAGCTGTGTTGGACAAGGGCTAAGACAAATAGGCAAGAAGACAGATTTGCTGGGGTTAATAAGGAAGGCAGTAGTTCTTTCTTCCTCTTGATTAGCAGGATGTTAACAAATATAAAGCCATATGGCAAAGTCAATGCTGCATAGGCCCTCCCACTCAAATCACACCTGGATGAAAACGGAGCAGCACAGCACGTAAGTCCAGGCTACTCTGTGTCCTCACAAAATCTAGCAAAGCCACTGAAGCTGGGCAATGCTGGGGCTACACTATCACACCTCACTGGTCCCTGAACACACAAAGAGGAAGCTACCATCCCTCCATCACCACATGTGTACCAAGAAAAGATAAAATCTCTTTTACAGGGTCTGAGTCTTCCCTTGCCCCTTGTGGTCATTTACCCATATGAAGTGGCTGCAGCATGCAGGTAAAACACTACCAGAGAGCCCTGGCAGCTCCTGAAAATCAATCTGTACAGACTTTAAGGATAGGGATGATCTAGGGCCATTTTTATCTTTTATAATTTCTTCCTTTAGCATAGTCCCACAGACAAAGGTTTATATTTAGCCAAAGAATCTTAATGAATTGGCTGAATTTCATTCAGAGATTTAGGTTAGTGCAGCTCATCTATTCTGAAAACGTAGCAATTATGCACCTGTAAGAAAAGCTTTGTTTCCAGGGCTCCTTAAGTCCGTGCCAGGAAAGGTACCAATTGCAGCTGTAGTTCACAAGAAAAGAAAAATTAGAGCAACAACTCTATGATTTACAATCCAGGATTATAAACTAAATACTCTTAATGCAAATGTTTCATTGATAGAACTGTGGGAACAGGGAGATAGTTTCCCTTAGTACTAAAAAAAAAAAAAGAAAAAAGAAAAAAGTGTGACTCCAAACATGTATTTTGAAAATACCGAAGAACTATGACATTTTTGCTCTGCCAGAAAAATGATCACATCTTGATAGAATACTTTGCTTTCTCACTTCCTTTTCCAAGCTGAAATGTCAACTATTTTAAGTAAAATCAGAATATTACTCAACCACAAATCAGAAAAGAACCCTGATGCCAGAGCTGTCATCAAAAAAGCACATTCCATTTATATACTTACAGTTTTATTAAGAAAACAGAGATTAAACCCCTCCAAATGCTTTGCTGCTTAATGACACAATCAGTAGCATGTTATTAAAGCTCAACACTCTGACATTCCAGTCATTATCTCTGCAAACACTAAAACATGATGCAATGAGAAAACAATCCTTTTATTGAAACCAAGGATGTCTAATTGTGACAGGTGAATGTTTTATCTACAGAGGTGAAATCCATGTAAATACTATTTTTATACAGTCTTCATGTTCCATTTACACAATTTGCTAGTTTAAAAGGGTTTGTCGATCAAGAGTTCAAGTATGAAACGGCAAAACAGAAGAAAATTATATTGTGTTACTGAAGTCAGCTAGATAAACAGTACCTTCTGATTATGATGATATCATAATGTGCTTCACAATGAACAGTAAGACAGAAAACATTCACCTGGTTTCATATGCAAAATACTTGCTGAGATTCATATATCAATGGATGAATGAACAGAAGGGTAATTGTGTATTATTTTAATACAGTAAAGTCAAAATTATTCAAATCAGTAAGAAAAAAAAGCATTTCTTTATATCTTGTGTGGAGTTCTGCCTTACTGAATTTGTGTTTGTTTATGATTCTGACAAGCTACGAAAAAAGAGTTATGAAGGCACAGTCAACGCTAAATGTGTATCTCCATTCTTTTGCAAGCAAACTGTCACAATATTATGCTCATTAAAAAGCTTTTGAAAACTAATAGCTAAGTGAAACACTAGACTTAATGACTTGCAATAAATATCTTACAACAGAGCTGTTTAAACCACTGTAAAACGAACCGCTTAAACAGCAGAAGCACATGCACAAAACACAGAGAACCTGTGTTCACTGAAATCACTCGCAGTCTTGCCACCAGCTTCAGTAAGAACTAGATCAAAATAAAAATTTTCACTACTTTCATATTTCTTTTTGGGTTGAATCTTCCTTTATTTTCTTGCTATACCCAGCCAAAGATGGATTCCTCCTAGAGAAAAAAGATGACAGAAGCGGTGCATTCCCTTTAATATAAAAAAGTCAGATATGAAGTGTGACAAATAAAGATTCTGTTCATATTGTTCAGATTTTACTTTAGACATCACAGAAGGATTTAGTCCAATAAAAAGGCAAATTCCACCTCCCAGCCTTGGCAATGCACACAGCCCTTCCTGCTGAGGACAGAGCTATTCTGCTCCCCAAACATGACTGAAATCTTCAAAAACTTTTCAGCCCAATGCCAGTAATACTTAATCATATAACCAGTACTTGTTAATAACACTAAACAATATCAGTGCATCTTTTTGATATTATTATTTCGTTTATTTTAGCATTTAAGCTTGCTTGGTAATTAATGGACTACATACATACCCTGTCCAGGTAGGATGCCTCACTCTGTGAACTTTGGTTCATATCATTGCCTGTGGGAGAATATTATGTGGAGGCATATCATCATCATTTTCAGTCACACTGAATCTAATCTCAATTGCAGCATTCCAAGGATTAAATAGGTAGCATTAGAATGCAAGTAGATTTTTGTTCTCTCAGAAAAACTATTTATAGAGGCAATAAAATGCAGCATTAATTTTTTAGCTTTATTAATCTAGTAAAAGATTAAAATGAACGCAGTTTATTCAGATTTGTTGATCCATATCTAAACGTCTGCTACAGTTATTCCATTTGCTGCTTGTTTAATGAAAAATTCAGATGAATAAAAGAATTATCTCTTTGATTTGATGTTGTGCAAAATCTGCTAATTGGAAAGAAGGTATTAGAATTGATGGTTTTCACCTACATAGAGCTTAATAGTAGATTCTCAGTTAAAGCTCCTGAAAAATTATGTACAATTACAATTAAGGATAGAGTAAGTGTTGGGATGGGGCAGAGGTTGGGTGGGTCGGTTGGGTTGGGGTTTTGGGGTTGGTTTTTTTTTCTTTAAGTCACTGGAAATTCTATATAAAGATAATGTTCATCCTCCAGATGATAAAAAGAAATGAGTAACTGAAAAGGGAATGAGCCCTGTCCATAAATTCAGGCTTGACAAAGCAGCACATTGCATATCCATAACAGAAAAGCAGGTTAGCAGCCATTATGTTGAGATGGTAAATTCACCTAGAAGATCTTTTGTACCAGCAGAATTCTTGGCTTTTTTACAATAACTTGAAATTTTGGAGGCAATCATATATTAAAGATTTTTCTTTGTCTCTTGTTTTCCTTTTTCTTATAAGTAAGCAAACAAGAACCCTGGAAAGCTTATTTTTTTCTTCAGTGACTGCTAAGTTCTACATATACATTAATAGCTATGCACAAAAACTTCTGCAATGACCTAAGCTGCAGGAGAAAGTACGTGGAAGCTGCTAGATCAAAACCTTTAGATTAGGTAGAGAAGCACAGTGCTACAACGGCTTCTGCAACAGGTGTTATAGAGGAAAAAGTCCTGTGAAAGACACACACCCCCTCCTGGCTAGCAGGAACAGATGAGTTCAGGAGGAAGGATACCCATGCCTGACCCTGTGGCATTCTTATATTTCACAGGTGCTCATTTATAGACATGAGTCAGATATAGTGTTACAGTTGCAAATAATTACTCTCATTACCGCAAAAAAAGAGAGCAACAATATGGATGAACTATGCACCATATAGAGAAGTAGGTAGCATTTTAACTGATGCCAAAGGTAAGATAATAAGGATTATCAGAGCCAGGAAACATCTTCCATATGAGGAGAGATTTAGTAGACTGGAAACTCTCAGCTTGAGAGAGAAAGAACTAAATGGAAATATGACAGAGGCCAATGGAATCATGATTGGTATAAAGAACATAAATAGCACATAATTATTACCCAGCATCTCATAATCAGGAATAGGTTTTAAAGCAAACAAAAGAAGTGCTTTTCCACATAATGCAGAATATTTGCAGAATAATTGTGGAATATGTTGTTGCAGCATATTGTGGAATTTCTTCTACCATTCCAGTAACATCCACTGTAGGTTGCAGGGGGCATTCACTGGGGTAGAGAGATTTCTGTTTTTAATGAGACTTGCACTTCTTTTGTTCTCATGAAGAATAACTTTAAGGGAGTATTTTCTTGTCATGCGTGTGGGAATCTAATCAGTATGCAACGTACAACATTTTACAAAAATAAGATACTGGCAACAATGGACATACATCTTGGTATATGCCCTAACATACCTACATGTGGAAAACTATCAACGCAAAGGTAAATTAAGCAGAGGCATTGCAGTGAATATGCCATTTTTTTAATTTGCCTGGTAACTCTTCACGGATTAGTATATTCTTTTTCCTAAAAACTCATCAGACTGTGAGGCCAGAGATTCCAATTACATTTGGAAGCATACGCTGTATTATCTTAAATTGTGCAGCAACTACAATGACTCTAATTGAAGTCGTCTCAATTCAGAACACCAGTTTTAATTCCTGAGTCATTTTCCAGTAATGAAATAGCTGTATTCAGGGCACAGTGTGAGAACACGTTTGATGGTTATGTTAAATTGCGTTACAGCTAACTTTGGGGAGCATCTAATTTATTTATTGTCCGTATGAAACCAACCACTATTTTCCTATGTGAAAAAATAAATTATTATTCATACAAGTACTGGCTTAGACCCATCTGTGAATAAGAGTTTAATTACATATTTCACGTGTTCAGAAAAACTTGCAAAATATTTTATGTTCATGTCTTTAATGTTAGACTGCAGCAAACACTTCTGCCATCCTTCCTCCAAATTAATACATATAAGACCCTCAATGAAACACAAGGGTTTTTCAAATATGGCTAGAAGTGTCTAAAGTATGCAGTGAGCTCCTTAATCTGTAAGCTGTGATACCTACTACCCAAAACAAACAGCTGAATGGGCCTTAAACCTAGGGATCTTAACTCAAAGCACTTGCATTAATAACTTGTTTTCTCTAGTGAAATAAAACATTATCAGTCCATTGCCTACCTCCTCCATTAAACTGACTGCAAGTCAAGAGTCGACTTCTGAACTTTTCATTTTCTTTTTGCATTTTTGAAATTACTTTCCAGACCTTAAGCCAGACTTTGGACTGAAAGATAAAATTGAACTTTCTCAGTGAACCATATAAAAAGTTCGCATTAAAACATCTATAGGGCAGAACTTTGAATTCTCCAGCATGACTATGAAGTCCAACTGGTTTTTTGCTGAGGATTGTGAAGGGGGAGATGTGGAAGAAGGGTATAGATGTGGGATATACTGGAAGAATCACCTCTAAAGGTCAAAACCCATAAATTACTCCACAATTTTCCACATGAGATATCCTCCTCCTTTCTTTCCTAGAACTCTTGTTTATCCAGGACTTGTGAAGTGCCCTTCTAGATAAGAGGAGCTTATGAAAACATGTGTAAAGCCATTAAACTCTCTTCAAAGCTTCAAAGTCATACAAACCGGGGGGGGGGGGGGGGGCGGGAAGACGGCTTATTTTTCCAGGAGCAAATATTTTCCTGTGCAATCCCTCAACAGCAGCAAAATTCAGACCCCGTGCTCAGATTCCAAAATAGCAATGGCCTTGCCTATTTCATATCAAATCCATATTAATCTGTTTTATAGACGTTGATGACCTTTATTTTAGAGGCATAAAGCTCTGTCTATAGCGGGCACATTTCAAACTTGGGCATTGAAAATATTAAATTGGAACTGTTGACAAAGGCATTCAGAGAGGCAGCCTAACAAATATAAATGGCTGTTAACATGCTAACATTATGACTTTTGCTGGACCCCATCCGTGAAACTAGTTTAAATCTAAAGATAATTCCTTTCTCATGGACATTTATTGGTAAAACATAATACATATTCCTCATTCCTTTGAAGACTACTTAATGTTCTAGAAAAGCAATATTACTGTACTTTAGTCGCTGTTCCTCTGAAGTCAGTAGCATTTTGCTGGTTTTAAATCAAGTATTTGTGACATTACTATATTATAGTCTAGCTGATTACTTGTACTTCACACATTACAAAATATCATAATGAGTTACTGTTTTAATAAATGCACCTTTTAAAATTTCAAGCATTTGTTGAACTACTGAACAGGAACAGAAACACATTTGTGAAACAGAAACAATTTCATATTGCTACTGGTATAATGTTAATACCTCTGATTCTGTCCTTCGCTTATTTGTAACCTGTGGGATTTCTTTGCTGAAAACAGAAGAGGAAGAGGAGCTGCAGAGCTTTTCCCTGCCAGTTTTCACCCAGCAAGGTGTGCGGCACCTTGGCCCCAATCCAGCAAAGCATTTCAGTACGGGCTTAAAGTCAACAGCATGCTTTCATTTTTCAAGGTGAGCACATGCTTAAGTGCTTTACTGAATGAGAGCCAGAATTTTAAAGCCTCCAGAGAGTGAAAATAATACCATTTTTCTTTTCTGTAAGTAAGTTTTTCAGTAACAGACTACCAATTCAATCTTTTAATCTCCCTCATGCTCTCACATAGACTATATAGAACAAGCAGGAAGCAATTTTCTCAAATAAAAAGGCAGCTAATTCAGCTCTCATATTTTATACCTTTTGCTTCTTTCGTTTAATTGGTTTATCAACATTTCTTGAAGGGAAGGGAAAGTCAAAGGTGTCAGCCTTATCCTTTCGAAGGTGACCTAGGAAGAGAGTTTAGAAAGCATATTCTGAATATTCAAAATATATTCCTGAGGAAGCTTAGATTCCCCATCTTCCAGAGGGATACTTATTTCTGGTCCCAGTAGGTTACAGGATATCAGTCTTCACATCGTGCTGACTATCATCTTGCTTATTTTCTCCATTATAACCATGATGCATGTGGGCGTCTCACAAACTCCACAAAACGACTTTCAAAACTGTACAGAAACCAAAAATGAAGACAACAGGCTTCTGGGCAATACAACTAGCTTTTAATGCCCTCTTTTTTCCCCTTCCTATGGCATCTACTAGAAATCTGTCAGAGCTCAAAGAGGAAATGGTGCATAGAATGAGGCAAGGAACCAAAAAAAAACACTCATCACCTCTGCTGGCACTAAAAAACAGAAGCAAAGGCAGTTTGATCTTGTAGACTCAAGACTAGTAGCTGCAAGGAGGAAGGACTCAGGTGAGTTCCCAGTGGGGTGAGTTCAGTGGCTTTCCAAGGAGCTGCTGGACAGGCATGGCATGGCATGGCATGAGCTAAGCAAAAGGGTGACCCATGTGGGGATGCTGAATGTGGTCACAGCCACAGGCTCGTCCCCTGCCACAGCAGGGCTGCAGACAAACCAGCATCCTCTGTGCCACCACAGCCCCACCACCAGATACCCAAGGCAGCCACAATGCAGGAGCAAGACTTTGAGTTACCAACAGTCACAGGCAGCCTCCAAGCCACAGGCTGGCGTCACTTAGATAATAATCCAGCAGAACTGGTGCTTTTTATTACAGACTAGTGTAACATTTCACTTTGTCATCTTTAGAAAAACAGCTTTTGGGAGGAAAAAGAATACAAGAAAATGAAAACATCTCAAAAGCAACAAGTTAGACCACCCTGTGTCACCCATCATTTCCAGCTCACACCCCAGCTTCTTCTCCAGAAGCCAGGTCATGTTCTCCATTTTCACTCCATTTCATCTTGTGCAGCACAGCTATGTTTCATAACAGATCACAACGAGTGGAAAACTGCTTGATAGTTTTTGTTTGCCTTTTTTAAAAAAAAACACCCACACCCATGCCCATCCCAACTTTCTGTGGTCCGAGCCATGCAGAAAGACAGTTAAGAAATATCTTCGGGCTGTCACAGCAACGAGGGAGCCAGCAGCACAGTGGCGAACTGGTTAGGTGGGAATCTCCTGAGAAGAGGCAGGAAGGACCCAGAAGTTCGGTGTGTAATGGAGCAGCCCTGTTGGACATAGCTTATTTCTGGCCTTATTGCTATCACAGAAAGGGATGGGGAAGGCGGCACTGCAGGCAGCCCCCTCACCTTACAGGATGGAGACACTGTAGCTCAACAGTGTAAGCGTTTGGGGCAAGAATATAAATTTTTTCACTCATCTAAGTTTAACACCGTGTTCCACCTGCTGCCTAAATACCCAGTCCAACTGTACTGGGCACATTAACAAATTGTACTGCGTTCACCGCTCAGCACGCACAGTCTGATTGCAAGGGAAGACCCTGGCGGGACAGTATCAACAATGCACCACAGGGAACAGTTTCCCACCAGAAGAGGAGGACATGGCAGGAGCTCAGCCGTGTGCTCTCCCAAATCCAGGCACACAGAGGTCCCCAGGGCTCAACGACACATACCGTGACAGCAGCTGACAGGCTTTGCCATGCCACGGCTCCCCACCACCTGCACCCTGCCACCAGCAGCGGGCGGCCCAGGGCCGGCCTTGTCTCCTGGCACCGGGGCAGGCCTCAGCCCCCCAGCCTCCCCCGTGGGGCTCGGCTGGGAAAGCAGGGGCCCAGTCCAGCCTGCCTCAGCCTGTCGACAGCCCCTGCCATAGCGGATGACAGAGCCGCAGCGGTGTGAGCCGAAGCTGTTGACATAAACGACTTGCACATGCGGCCCCCCCTTGCTGCCACCAGGCTCCATCTGCGGTGGGGCAGGACAGCAGTGAGGCCCCTCTGAGGAGAGACGGGGGCTTGGGGGCAGGTGTCCCAGCCACCACACTGCGGGGCACAGGGCACCAGTGGCCCGTCCTCAGGGCATGGTGTGAGGGGACCTGCAGAGCACCCGTCCTGCCTCATCCTGTCTGATTGCCATTGTCCTGTGTCAGTGTCCCAGCTGGATGTTGAAAAAGGCAGAAATAACTGCTTTCTGAGCAGGAAGGAACAGTGAGCTTAGTGCAGAATAGTAGCAGGCCTTGTACCCTCCCTCCCTGTCACACAGTTGTAACCTGCTCCACAAGGTCACTTTTGACGAGTATTAGTTAGGGTTTAGCACAAAGTATGCTACCTGAAGTCATATATTGATATATTTCAGGCACGTTATCAATAAAGTGATATACAGGACTCCAGTCTGAAGGCAGCAATGACTTGCCTGTCTCTGCTGCAATATACAGATGAGAAACAAGCGACATCTCTTTGATGCAGTTCCTGCATTGATATAATGAATTTTCATAGCGGTGTACTCCAAACAGCTTACCTGCCAGTGCACGTGTGGGTGGCTCCAGCTGCCTGGTGAGCAACATTCATGAAACATTAGTTTAAATACCTGTTGTCATTTTGTCCCTCAAGCAGCAGCAGGCATACATGCGCATTGTGTGACAGCAAGGGGACACCCATTGCAGTTGGGAGTCCTTCCCATGAAGGTGCTCTAAAGAGACGTGCCCCACTGCAGCAGTGGGTTTATGAGATGTGGCAAGCAACAAGAGGGATTTCTCAAACCACTTAAGAGCACAAGTCCCATTGATTTTTGCTTTGGCACTGAAATACTGTTCCATATTATTTCCCAGAGTTTCAGCACACTTCGCTATTCAGAGGAGGGAAAGCATTACGAATTGGAAAGAATAAAATCTACAGAAAGACTTTTAAAATTTGTTTTAGCAGCACCAGCAACATGAATAGTGCTGACAATTTGTCGCCCTTGCGAATGGATCTGAAAAGACCACGAAGCAAACCGGCGTCTTTTCCCAGCCTTCAGAGGAGGCTGAAAGGCCTCAGGGTCTCCAGGGCTGCGGTCGCCCTGTCCCCTCGGCAGGGCAGGGTGCTGTGCAGACGGGCCCCACGAGGTGGCAGCCTTACCTACGGAACAAGCCTGTGTCCCTGCTCCTGCAGCGACCTGACGTGAGGACGGGGAGTCCAGGGCAAGGAAAAACCCACAGCGCTCTTCTGCGAAGTATTCCAGGATTTCCAGCTATTTTATACACTGTCAGAAAAAGGCATTTTGTCTGTGCAGTTGAAAAAGAGGAAAACGACTTCCACTGGTACAGCCTGACAGTTTGCTAGAGTAATTTGTTGTTTCCCAATGATAAAAGGGCATCCACACTTCAGGCTCCGAAGTGTACGGGCTAAAAAGGAGGTCACAGATATGACACAACCACAAGTCATTAGCCTTGAGATCACCTGTGATCTCCAAAAACAAAAAAACCCATGCCAAACACCAGGGTCTCCCTCCTCCCCTGCAAAGACCTGAGCTAACAAATTGGCCTAGTGAGGTAGCAGCCAGCGAGTTCAATTTGGGAGTATTAAGCCCAGAGAGAGGCAACCAAATAGCTTCATTAAAAACTGATCCTGGGGTGCAAAATTTGCCATGTCCATTAATCACAAAGCCCTGGCAAAGAAAGTCCTCCTTTTGCTGAAATACGTAAGGCTCAGTGCACACCACAAAATAACCCTGAACACATGTCCGTAAACCCAAACAGCACCCATTTTCATTCCATGACTGTCTCTGCACCATGCATGACCACTTGCTGTTGTATCTTCCTGACCAGGAGGTTCCCTTTGCCAAGTGGCAGGCTGCTCCCTTCCTATGGCCCTGTCAGGGCACCAGGGGTGCCAAATAAGTGGTTTTCTCAGTGTCTGTATTTACGGAATATGCTCATACAAATACACATGCCTTGCGTGGCACACTTTGTTCACTTTTCCCAAAAACACATTGCCAGGCTTTGATTCCAAATGCAAATCCAGCTCAGATCCCTCTTAGGATCTATTACTACCGACAAAAATCAATGCCACCTAAAATCTATAAGCAATCTGCAGAACTGGAAAATTCAGCTATTTTATCTGCACACTGTTCATTATCATCCTTTCCACATGTGGGAATTGACTATCAGCTAGCCACTATCTCTGTATTTGTCACTTTGGACAAACATCTCAGTTTTTCACATCTTCAACTGTCTAGTTAAAAATAGACCAGATTCTAGCTTTCAGTCTGCACCTTGTCGTGCCATTTGTTTTGCCTTCAAACGTCAGCTTCTCCAGCTCAGAACTTGCATTGCTCCCCAAATTCTATTGTTTCAGTTTTCTTCCATCAGGTATGCATCATCATCTAGTAACCTTGACTATCGTTTTAAAATAAGCTAGGTTTTGGTGGTAGCAGGTCTACATCTTGTGCCAAGGAGAAAGAAGGAAGGAGCCAATGGAACGCTGCTGCATGCACATTTAGTGATTCCCTCATTCCCTAGTCATTCCCTGCAAAAAGGAAACTCCTTCTGTTGTTGATTTGTTTTTCTATAAGGATTCTTTGCAATGGAGTTAAACGAAGTACTCACATGACTCAATATAATTCAGGCAAGGCAGATTGCTTATTAAGTATTACATTATCTTGATCAACTGCAAATTGTGAATACATCTGAAATACAACTCTTAACACTGTTAAAAGGTATTTTTATGTGGAAAGTATGCTAATTCTGACAACAGCTACAGTCAAACCTTGTTAATTATACCCACAGCAGCAGCACAAACAATTGCTATTTCTCCTTCATTTTCACAGAATACTTAATAAGCATCACTGGATTGAGGTATTTTATTAGAATGTGGTTACTTTGCAGAATACACTGGGGACCATTTATCAGTATAACCAGAATCATTATAAAAACAAAACTCACCGCTTCTGGTAAATCGAAGCAATGCATTACGCCTTCAGGTTTTGCTTACTTGTAAAATTTCATCATTTACAGTGGATCTCACAGTTAATTATGTAAGCAACAACACAGTGCATCAGAGAGATAAAGTGGCCGGCTGCCATTTTAACACACCTGCATCTCTTATCAATGAGCCTGCATATCTCAGATTGCTTTACAAACCATACATGTGGGAATCACTTCATCCTCTTCTTCATAAGAGGAGGCATATTTTCCCATTTCTCCATACTGTGCATAAAAATATTTATCAGACTATAAACTAAGTTTGTTACATAAAAGCCTGAGCCTCCCCTTGAGAGATTTTCAAACCCCCAAGAAGATCCATAGGCCTTAAAATCAAAACCCAAGTTGATAAGGCTGAAACTCTTGGCTTAGAAGAACTTTGTGTTACACTACTTAAGTAGAGATTCCTGATCCGAAGTAAAACTATGGGGGAAACTCAAAAAAGGCAAAATGATCACTTAAGATAACACCAGAATTAAACAGCTTTACTTCTGTGAAAGACTTGTAGTCAAGTACGTAACAGCAAAAAGCAGGTAAGGACTTTGGGTTTGTCTGACTTCATTTTTCACACAAACGTGCAAGTTACTGGTATCTAATGATGGCATCCTTTGTTTCCAAATAAGAGATAGTAAAACTTTACCTTGGCTCTTTCAAATTTCAGGCTGCAGGGACTATGATATTAAACATTACTACTGCTATTCTGGGGAATGTGCAGTTAGATCCGACGTGAACACACAGATGGGGAAGTTTAGTCCTACCTGCAATAAACCTCCAGATATTGTTCTCTCACATCCTGGAAGAATACTGGTTTGGTACAGGATATTAAAAGCAAAAAATCACTAAATCACCCTCAGGTTCAGCAGTAATGTAAGGTCTTCCAAGACCATCTGTCCAAGCATGGAAACCTCACGTTTTCTTAGCCTCTCTTCTGAAACATTATCTCGGGCCAAAGTGTGCCTGCGGTCTAACATAATCACCACTACATCTGTCTGCATATACGAGACACTGCTATTTAACTACACTATAAATACTGCTGAACTTCCTCAGCAGTAAGTCCACTTTGTAATGGTACCACGGTCTCTGCAGAACTGTTCCAGATATTAAACATTCGCTCCCTCCCTACCCCCGAGAGGTAAGGATGCTGCCAGAAAAGGAACAGAGCAGGGCTTCTGTCTCCAAGGATTGCTAGCTCTGCAGAGAAAATAGAAGCAGTCACTGCTTTGTTCTGCCATCACATTCCTCCAAAGACATCCCCCTGTAAAAGCAACCCTTGAGCAAATTTTCTTGCCACTGACTGAAAAACTGAGTTGATTTTGCCAGTGTGTACAGAGCAACATCTGCCTGTGAACAGCTGGCCTGCTGAAGCAAAGCTGGGGGCTACTGCCTGCTGCTTACAATGAGAACGTTCCTCAAAAACCTAAAAAAATAAATAAATCATATTTAACTCACTGAAAGAAAATTCAAAAACACTTGGCATGAATGTACTCCATACACAAACCAGTACTGGGCATGTGCTTAAAGCGACAAGCACTGTCTTGAAAAATGACACTTTGCTAAATTGACAACTTAATGCTTTCACATGCATAGCAAGGCATAAACAATCACTAAGCAAACTGATCCTGGTTCATGAGTCAGCAGGAGTGTGAGATGGTGATTTAGATTGAACAAACATTTTCTCAGACATTGGGTTGGAGAAGGTTGGCAGAGACTCGTTTTTTTTTAAAGTGCATTGCCCTGCGTGTGAATTGCTACCCTGCCACAGATGACGAAACTGTGTTGAAGTGTTACTAAGGCACACAGCATGTGTCAACTGCATCTACGCTGTCAGTCTGCCATTTAAGTAAAATCAATGTTCTTCACTCACATGAAAAGCAAAGCAACTCAACCTGCTATACAGTTTTGGAATAAAAAAAAGTCCTTTTTACACATTATGAGTAACGCAAAACCAAAAATGTGTTCTTACATTTACCCTTTACCTGTGCTGAGTTCAGAGGATTTAATCTCAGCTTCCATGATGCACCAAAATTAAATTTCAGGAAGAAAACCACAATCACAACAGACCTTATATAATTCTGTATTTTATATATAGAAGGACTGAGAACTTTTGATCAGCAAATTTTGTGAAGGAACCTTAACAGAATAGTACTGCACTATGGTCCCCCAAACTCATAAACAAAGTGACTGAGGGAGTTTTCCTTAGTGATACATTCAAATAAATTAACATTTAGTATCAAATCTTCTCTCTGACATGCCCTACAAAAGGTCAACAAATTATAGTTCATGTGTCATGAAATCAGGTGACATCCGATAACATTAATCAGAGCATCAAGTTTCAGAAATACTTTCTCCCCACCTTAAATGGGGAGATCTTTAACATATTGAGAGTGCCGATTCAACCCCTCCGCCCCCTGTAATTTCTATGACTGCAAAGACAGCTGCAAGTATATTCTTATCCCAGAGGCTGTTTTTCATACTGACAGACTGAATCAGCTTATTTTACACAGAGGAAGAGATGTCAGTGTTTTTTCCTCATCTATCCTTTCTGAGGCTATTATTTGTCTTAGATTTCCTGCGGGCAAGCAATGTGCAGTTTGGACTGTGCCTGCGCGGGCTTTCATAGCACTGAATAAACAGCAGCTGGAGAATCGGCACAGACAGTAGAAACTGTCCAACAACAACCTGACCGCTAAGAGACTCTCTTTAAAATATACCTTAGCCTTTAATTCTGTACTAGATGGGTTATATCCATCTCCACCCAAATGGAGTTTCTTCACTGATGTGGAATGTAGCAGTTCATTTAGTGAAAAGGATCATCCAAGAGAAAGCTGGTGGCTGACTGTGCTCGATGAACAGTTTGTGCTGAAAGAAAAGAGTTGAGATTCATGTACTGTGGAAATTCTGAAATTCCACCCAGCAGGCACACCTCCATCTTCTGGAGTCTGCCTGTAGCATTTATTTATACTTTCAGGACAAAGTGAAACCCAAAAGGGATTTGTTATATCATCTTTCCTAGAAAGTTACTTCTCAGCAATTCAGAATCAGCCAAGGTCATCACTACCAAGAGTCATTATTTTCAGTTTTGAACACTCCAGACTTTATTGAGTTGAATTTTTTAGCCTCTGCCTATGTATTAAAATTTTATTTATTAAACATTTGACAAAGTATTTTGCAGTCTTCATGTAAGAAATTTTAGAATGAGCATACACATCCCCAACTGTAAATCAGATGCTATATTCCTGATAAACACCTCTAAGTTTATAGCATTTGTGAATTGAAATCAGTCAGGGACTGCCTTGTTCGTGAAGGACATGGCTGATTCCACCATCAAAAGACTTAAAATCCCCATAGTCCAGCACCAAATTTTAAGTCTATCATACTTGTTAAAAAACATTATCAGATAAACCACTGATAAGCACATGCTTTCTAAAAGACCATTTGCACTTGAGAACAATGTCAAGAACTTGTTATCACATTGGGAGAGGCTGAACTATGACTATTTCCTAACAAGACCAACACAGAGCACAGAGAGAAAACGCTTCAGTTACCAGCCAAATCACACGCTAAACACTGGTCAATACTGTCTGGTACTGCTTGGCTGGCACAAAACGCAGCACTGAGGAATTCATTATTCGCTGGGCTGACAACCCATCTTTTAAATAGCCATTTTAAGGGACTGGAAGTATCTGCACTAGGTCACCAGCGAAACCTTGTTACAAACTAGTTTCTAAAGGCATTAGCTTCTAAGTTTGTATCATCTGAAGCCAGTGGGAATTGGAGTGATTAGCATCTGGTAGAACTAATCCCATTATAGGTCAGTTCTGTAAGATCTGCATTTCCTGAAGCACCCACAGAAAAGAACGATACTCAACACCTATTTAACATTTACACCACCATTCCTTAGATGATGGCACAAGAGATTAGTGGCTCAGATGCCAACAGCAAAGTGCTGGTCAGTGCAGTGGGCACAGTCTGATTCCTACTGCAGTACTGTATTCTGGGCAGCAGTTTTTCCCCACAAGGTTCATGGACATATTCCAACTCACAGTTCCACTTAGTAGAGCTACTTCCAGACCAATCAGAATTATACTTCAATGAAGCTTAGCTGGTTGTATCAAAGTAAAAAAAAACAACAAAGGTTGGGGAATTCCTACCTACAGAGGATGCAAGACTCTCGAATCCTTCATGTATGGTTCCTGTTGAACACTCCTTGAAGGGCAGATACATAAAGTTGTAACACTTCACAAGACTTTTTAGACATTTCAAGTTTAGATGTTTTAAATTAAGTGTTTAAATTAAATTAAACTCGCAAGCTCTTTAAAACACCGGACTTTCTCCTCCTGTTAGTATCAGATCACAACCATAAGACCATTAAAAAGAATCCTTGCCTGTCCGTGCCTTGCTTGGCTCTACTCTGGCCATAATCTGGTTATCTTTTTGTCCCCGTTGCACAGTGGTTTCTGACTTATGTGATGCATTACATGTTCAATGAGAAGAATACCACTGAGGCGTGCGACACCTGCCCACTTCGCTTGGTTTCGCAGCTGTGTATTGGTTTGCACCTTTGTCCCTATGAATTAGCAGCAGAGAGCACTAAGTAGCAACAAGTCATCCAACTACAGTTCTTCGGCTAGGCTGATATGCTTAAGGCTGTGCAAAAAATAGAACCACCAGTGCTGAAGCTGCTGAAAGGCTTTTCCAAAGCTACACACGATCTCTAACGAATACTCAACGAGCACCAAATTCACAAAATTAAGTAGTTAGCATTCAACATTCCCTAAAGACAACATCTGGACTCAAGCAGTAAAAAGGGTTCTTCTTACAGCCTGATTCAACAGAGAGCAATTCTCCAGTCCTCTAGATATCGCCCTTTCCGTTTCTGCAACACTGCACATTGATTTTGCACCAGGGTCCTCGGCATCTCTCAAGTGGTTATACCCTCCCTCACACCCCCCGCTACAAAACCATGCTCCAAGTTTTGACTGGAACAGAACTGCAGAACTTTGCCTAAAGCACTTGACGCATCATATAGCCAGATGTGTGCTGTGCACTTCATCAAAATCGCTTCCCCAAGCCCCATGAGCCTCAGCCACAGAGGAACATGTTTCTACAGGAAGCTTAAAATAAAAAAGTTAAGAAGCAACATTGAGTTAAAAGTTTTATTCATTCAACATCTCACATTACAAATATTTAAAAATTATATGCATACTGGTATAAATAGTCATTTGCAAACTATTTAATAACATTAATTTTCACTAGCACTTCAACAAATGAACTCTTTAAAAAAGTAACTTGTGTTATATAACTTAGAGTAGAACATACAAAAATATGAACTTAAACGTGAAAATGACTTTAATAAAAAATGAATTACCCTTATTTAAAATGCTATAATAAATACTACAACCTCCCCATACACAGTAAAAACTATATGGAAATTCAGCCAAGTAGTACAATTAACTGACATACTTAAATAACTTTTCCTTCTGATAATATGAGCAATACATTGGGGGAAAAACATATTAGGGATTAGTAAAAACTAGACACCCACTTGCTAAAAGTTTCACTTCCAAAAAATATAACAAAAAATCTGATGAAAATTATAAAAACTAATTATACTTTAAAATTTAAAAATATAAAAAATAAAACAGTTGAATACAATATTGTCCCAATTCTTACAATGCTATCACAGTAGCTTTAAAATAAGATAATAAAATAAAGCAAATGACCAAAACCTTTTATTCCATTTTTTAAAAATAATCTCAAATTTACATTAGTAGAAAGATTGATTTCTGATTCTTTTCTTTAGAAACACCAGCAAGAAAGAGGATTTACTAGAACAGTAGAAAATGACATTTTTAAATGTCTGCAATTAAAAACAAAGAATTACACTGCAAAGATCTTCCAGAAGTCTGAAATAGGTATTGCACATAACTTGAAGTTAACTTGCCACAATTCATCACATTCAAGTTTTAAATCACCTTTTAACAGAAGGTTTTAACTCTTCAAAAACAAAAGGGGTGAATTATCAAGTCTTTCCAACAGCATCCTTAGAAAACTCTAAATTCATTCACTGCAAGTTTTAAATTTGCATTCTGCAGAGGTCTGTGTATGGAGAAGTATATACTATACCAAAAAGCACGGGGCAGTGGGGTTCCTTTACATATAAAATAATCAGAAACACTTTATTTTACATTGCAAAAATAACCATGTAATTACTCTGTAACTACATTGTAAATACATGGCCAGTGCCATGCTAGTGTGATAAAACTACATGCTCATTTACCCCTTTGCAAATTGAAGTGATACCCTAAGACTGGTAACCTAATTACATGTTAATTAAGTTTGGAGCTACATGGTAACCCCAACTACAAATCCCATGTAATCAGAAGGACATGTAATCACTATTTAAGTACAGAGTAATGTATATAATTGTTTATGCCCTGTAAATCGAAGTGTAACCAAATAATCTGTAAACACGCTTGTCACACAATCACAAGTGAATATTAGTAGAATAACAATTCCTTACATTAGTCATGCATACTAACATTACATGCCTGCCACTTAGCAGGCTCTCTTTTATTCTTTAAATATAATTTAAAAGAGCAGACACATTTCTGCATCAAACACCTAACATCAATTTTTTAGTAATATTAAAAATGGCTAAACATTCACCAAAAACGTCTGCATTTGTGTATAATTTTTAAAAACTTAGTAAGAAGCGGTAGACAATTTTGATGTTTCTTTACTTTTAAATTTCTACACTATATTTATGCATTTAAATTTCATGGGTCTAAAGACAGTGTCATTTGTCACTTTCATGCTTTTCTTCTTTAATTCTCAACTTTACATATACTATTTCTTAAATTATATGTACACCAAATACCTGGTGCTGGGCTAAGATGTTTAAGCAACATGCTTTCTTTTCTCTGCAGATTCTAAAATAGCATTGCCAGTGCACAACATCCATAATTCAAAATGTATGCAGAGCACTGAAATGTATAAAAAGCAGAATATAAGAAAATAAAATTTATTAAAATTATTTATATTAAAAAATGAAGTATATGAAGATCTCTCAGTAATAAAAGTACAAAAAGCTACTCTTTGCAATATGAAAAATTGAGGTATTGCATAAAGAGATATCCCGTCAGTGAAAAGTGTGCCTAAAAATGCTCACTGTTGGAAAAACAAGATATACAAAAGTAGTGCATAACAAATATACATTATGTGCATGACAAAATAAGTTAGCTACAAAAACACTGTACCGAAATTCAGCAGGTCATGTACAAAGGGAAAATTATTATTCAAAGCTAGTTCTCAAACAGTGTTATTTCTTGTAATGGTAACCCATCTCACCTGTTTACTGGGTAGGATCGGCACAATAGCACACCCCAAGCCACCTACAAGCATTAAAAAAATTAAAGGAACATTCCAACTATAATTATGTACTTCAGAGAAAAAAAAGTCCCTGACAATCTACACAAGAGCACTCTGCATTTGCATTACTGTTGTCAATATTTTCAGGGATTTCATTAAAAGCAGCTCCCTTTCTATACTTGACTAGTAGACAGCAAATGTCTCCATTTTGACCTTTGGAACTTAGTAAGGTATAGTTCATTAAAGCCTGTATTGAAAATAAAAACTGCTTCTCATAAAGATAATCTGCGCTGGGGGAACAGGATGGGGGGGGGCGACAAAGGCTTTTAACAGAGCAGATGTTTCCCAAGCAGTGCTGAGGCAAGTCTTTGGTTTGAGAGAATCTAGGATGGTACCACGCCACTTGGGCAGTTCAGAAGATTGCCACTACGTTTGTTTGTTTGCACACTGCTAAATAATCATTAGAGAAGTTGGCCAGGGCATTAGTTTAAAAGTAATAAAAATAATTTTCAGAACTACTCCTTCATTCAACTATTTCAAACTAAACCCCTGCACCCACTCTTCATCGTTTAATTACCATGTACTGTGTTAATGCTTCTCAAGGTAGAACTTATTTATAATAAAGCAGGCATTAACTTAGCAATGTTGGCACTTCAAATACCTGTGTTTCTTTATTTCCCCATATTAAGTTCTGAAGAGGTGGAAACTTAGTTAGGATTCTTTCTACAGGAAGAGTAAGAAAGGCATATGCACACTTGCACCATTTCATGCACAAATTCAGAAAACAGTGCAAAACAAGACTTGGAAACTGCTTAGGTTCATGCCTTCTGTTACAACTAAGTTAGAGGGTATTTAAAACTAACATTACATCCAAGATGGGAAACGAATAAGCAGCCAATTTTAGTTTGTGTGACACAATGGAATATCAAAACTTCAGTAAAAATCAGCGATATCCTTGAGGTATCTTTAGGTTTTCTACTTTTTCACGTCAAAATGGAGAGCAAAGGCTGGCCCCTGATGAATGTTAGTATATTAGGATATAGAGTTATATATAGCCATCAAAAATAAAATCTATATATTTATCCTTCAGGAGAGGAAATGCCAGTTAACTAGTTGTCATTAATCTAGCTTTGGTAGGATTTCTAGGGCTGTAACCAGACAATTGAGCTCTCTTAAAAGAAAAAAAAAGTGCACTCCCCCCTCAGTAGTAACTTTACTCAACTTTTACATTCAGGAGTTCTTAAAATGTAATCATTTTGATGAAAATATAGTAAGCTCTGCCTATCTCATTAGTAATTTGGATGTGGGTGGTGTCAGAGGCACGGTCAGATACATACCGAGCTAAAATTTCAGCCTCAAAACCCTTAACAGATTTTTTTAAAAAAGATCCTTATTATAATGCTGCTTCAACCTTGCTCATGCATTTTTGTTGCTTTAAACATGCTCTTTCCTGTTGGTAGGTAAATGCTAACTTCATCTGTTGCTGGAAAAATCTGAAGTCGAAACAAAAAGAGAGGCAAAAACAGGCTTCCCTGGGGGAAAAGTGTCAGAACAGACTGATAGTGTTACTGTTACACGGTTATTTTAATAAAAGTATTCTTATGTTCTTTATTAACAATAATTTAATTAAAAACCCAAAATACTCTATTGTTTCAATTCTCTTAATATTTTTCTCTCCTCTTAGAAAATGTTGCACGAAATTAAGTATCCTCTCAGTAGGAAAGACAAGAGAATGCATCTCACTTTGCAACATGTTATCAATACGAAAAGGAGTTCCCAATACAGTTTTCAATGACAAGAATCTACAAAATACCCATATTATAGGTCATTCTTTCATTATACTATTGTTAAATTACAGACTACTACAAAAAGACATGCTATCTTGAATAAGAGAAAGGGTAGGGTGGGGTAGGGACAATCAGGATAACAGAAGAGTGCACTTAATTTGAGGCCTGCATATGAGCACTGCAGTGATCATTTAGTTCCAGCGGAATGAAATATGTCTTGGGCGATCTCCTCCCTCCTTCACCAGGGGCTTGTGGAATTCCCTGCCAGCGCGTGAATGTATAGCAGCCCAGCAATATTCACAGTAATACTGCAGACAGGTAACATTAGCACAGAAAAATGGAGCAAATTTTCCACCGCAACGGGCCCCCTGACATTCATCACAAAGCTGATCATCCAAGACATATGGCTTAACTTCCACCTGTATTCAGAAAGTGAGAAGAAAGTTTACAGTTCTTAATAACAATGTAAATAATGACAATTCCACACTATTTACTACCTGTGTTCTAGCAGGATAGCGATTGCCGTTCTGTAGTGGGGAACATCACACTCCAGAATTTTCCCCCTCATTACACATGATCATCGTCATTAAACACCCAAAATTACAGGCACTTAACTTGAAAACAATCCTGCTCCCACTGTCCTCCTTGAGCCTTAAAAAACCTCAGAAATCAATGCTGACCATCAGTGTCACACATGCTGTCACTGATTCACAGAAAGGATGAATCAATCTATTGTTACAGAACTCATACACAGGCTCACATCAAAACCCTGGAGAATACTGGGGATTTATTTTCAAGTATGGTGATACACAATTAAGCTCCCCTCCTTTCAGGTAGGAATGCAAACTGTTTACACAACATTGTAACTGCAGATTAAATATGCACATGGTCTGCAAATTTCAGCGTCTGAATTTCCAACTTAAAAAAATTTCATGTATCAACTTAACGAACAGCACATTTCTGTTTTCTTTTTCTGAGCCTTAGTCCTCTCAGCAAAAGCAAACCTACCTAATCTTGTTGGGATCAAATGAGACGCTTAGAATGGGACTGATGGCCACCTACGCTGTTGACATTAAGGGCCAGATGATGAGCAGTAATTCAGTACAGCAAACAAGAAAGGAGAAGAGAAATTTCTTCAAGTTCTTAACTGATAATGACTCACAGGAACTTACCAGCTGGTGCTCCAAGGATACATCTACACTGCAACATCTGCAGACTGCTAGCTTTTAATCTAGACATTTGCATACCAAAACCAAGCCTGCTGTAGTGTGGGCTACAAAACTCTGCTCGCAGCACTCCGGAGTGTTTTCTCTGTGACAGCACAGCAAAGCTTACTGCTCGCAGTAACCAAGCTGGCTAGAGCACAGCTCGTTTAGACATGCCTATGTGTTTAAATCACAACTGCAGTACTGCCATCCCCTAAAGGCTCAGTTTCACCTCAAAACCAGTAATCACCTCCACTCCCATTCCTTCGCTCCACAGAACTGTGAAAGGTCCATGTGACACCAGAAGAGCAACACAGAACTTCATGTTAAAAAAGTACAGGTACAAGTTCCTGTTCTAGAAGTGTTTGTGAGCCTTCTCTGAAGCTCATTTAATTAGGTGTTTTCACATACATTTCCAAATATCCAGACTGTGACTGGTGTCTCTACTGTTAACCTGTTATCTCTGCATATGGCTTAGAGATGCTCCTTTCTGTATCCCTCAAACCTCAGAGGTATGCCAGCTCATTCCAATAAGGACGTTCAAAAGTTCCTGTGTTTTTAAACTTAGCCAATTTATCACAGTCCAGAAAGGGCACTACAGTAGTTTGATGCCATTTGTGCTTATAGTACATATAAACTACTTGAAAACAGTACACCAGCCTTTTTTTTGGCCTCAATTTTCCTCCTCTTCCACTGCTAGCATTCCATTTCTCAAACACCCCTCCATGCCAACTCAGAAGAATGAAATTATAAAAGAGCAGAGGCAGACAAGTATTCCTAACACCACATTCTCCCTTCACCAGCTAAGAAGAGAACCTACAAATATGTTATGCACACCATCTTAACATGGCAATTCTGCGTCTCTATTTTGTCTACTCAGGCATATTCAGAGGCCAAACTACGGCACAGGTAATTTATACCTCTGCTTGCTTTAGCCTGTTACTGCGGTCTGGGTTTTGTGCAAGTCTGCAACACACAGATAACAGTTAGACTCCTCAGCACATTTATTCAATGTGTGCTGAAGTGCATGTGCCAAATATGGCCTGCAATTGTTACTTGCACTAAGTGTATCGAGGTTGCCCAACTACAGAGAAATAGCTTAAACTACAGCAACTTCATCAGGCACACTTATGGTGGCAGCACTCATCAGAAGGTCTGAAGTGGTGGGTGCTGCAGGCCACTGAGCATTTTATTGGCATTATCTCTTTGAAGGGCACACCCTTTAGCAGCACCTCCTTGCCTAGTTTTACAGGAGATCCCTCTTCTTTGTAATTTCATTTTTATTTTTACAGAAAAAACTTCATTGGAAAAAATTATTAATAAAAGTAGTATTGCCGCTATTGCACTTTTGTATCTCTCATGCACCAACCCCTCTTATAATGAATCCTCTGAGAACTTAACTACACACAAAATGAGGAAATAAGGAGGAGTGGGAGAAAAGAAGGAAGGGGAAATAGGTTGCAAAATTTTTGCTAGAGTTCACAAGTACGTACTTGAATTTGTAGTCCCACCAGCTTCAATGGACCTATTCACCCAAATGTCTGCTTATGCAAGCAGAAGTTGCACAAGGGTGGCCCAAATTATTTGTTCAAAGCTGTACAGAACTTATTTCAGAGCCAAGACTAGAACAAAGACATTCCAATTCACAGGGCCAGTCAAATTGTTGTTACAATTCTTTTACCCAAGCTTTACAGCCAAAGCAGAAGTGAAATGATAATCAGCTAATCAGCCAAGTTTGAGGGTTGTCCTCTGTAGTAATTATAAAATTAAGATCAATAATCACAGTTGTGTAAGAAAAATCCAGAGACAAAGCATGAAGTAGACAGAATGGCAGATGTGAGGATCTGACTTTCTCAAAACTGGGGCCCAAAGATCACTGTAATTGGCAAATTCACATTTTATGCAGATGAGAGGGCAGAGGCAAGCAAACTGCAGGTCCATTTGGCATATTCCTTTGAAGTATAATAATAAAGGAATGAAATAAGTAGACACAGCCTTTACGTAAGCTGTGGAGGATGACCGTGCGGCTGTAATGCACACTAACGAGTTTACAGTGAATTACTATGATGCCCTTTAGGAACACCCAGCACACAATGTGTAACACAAAGGCCAGATTCTGCCCACTGCCTCAAAAGATGCAGACAGGAGTTAAGACTTCTCCATGCTTGGCAGATATCTTACTCCCTGACATTATACAAACACTACAAGGGCAAGTACTTGCAGTGGGAGTATATGACGAGTGCAATATTCTTATAAAAGGGCAAGGCAGCTGACATGCTTCCCATTATGCTAAGCGATTTGAGAAAGTCTGCTTCACAGTTGCCTCCCACGTTCCAGAAGCAACAGCTCTGTACCACTCCTTCATTTTTGATCCGTGTTGTATCTAAGTGGCACAATCTAGCCCTAAATACGCAATTAATCTGATATAACATTTACAGTCTTCACAATGACACACATTTACATGGAAAAGCATTTCTAGAGAAAGCACTGAACAAAAATAGAATATGCTTGAAGACCTTACCCGTTTATCTATCTCTCCATGCTGCAGCTGAACAAAGCGAGCACTGATAGCAGCTATGTAACTCTGTTGATTAGAAAACGCAACCCGCCCAGCTCCTTTTGGGTACTTCAGCTCGGGGTCTGTGTCAATTCCAGCATAGCACACCCCTCCATACAGCCGATCCATTATCATTGCAAGTTCCACTAAACCAGAAAGGAAAACAAAACAGTGGTGTAGACTTGGTAATTCTTCTAAAAGCATCAAAGGAAACAGTAATTTTTATTCACATCCCCCACTATAAGTGTCAAGAACACTTAATACTTCCCTTGCTGAGATAACTTGTTTCCCCCGTTGCTCCCCAAATCAGACTGCTTATTCAACATGCCCAGTGCTGCGGAACACGCAGTGTACCTGCTCGTAAAGGCCGAGGAACACCACCAACAAAAATGGTTTTTCGTGGGTCAAGAGGTTGTGAACCATCCATAACAAAATCACTATCACTAAGGTTCCAAGGCCGGATCTGAACCTATGGACAAAAAGCCTGTTTTTTTTAACCATTCACAATTCAAAATATCTCAGTAATATAAGTTAAAACAGTGTCCTACAAAGAAGAAACCTCTTAAACGGTTGTACTTTCTAAACTAATTTTCTACTCATTCAGCAATCATTTCTCAAAATGGAATGGTAATAGGCTCTGTTAAGACAGACCACTTGATCATACTAAATTTCACCACTTCCTTGTTACTCAAACTTCAGGGAAAAAACTCACCCTCTACGTACACATTTCCTTAATCATGACTGAACTCTGCTGTATGAGCCACACTGGTGCATACATATCTGTGCTATTTGTGTTGTTCTAGCCAAGTGTAAGCACTAGACTAGCGTTATCTCAGTGCAACAGGCCCCAGTGCACAAAGTTGCATGTTTACTTACCATGCAAAACTAGCTGCTTTGTATTTGCCTACAGCTGGCCAAATTTGAAGTATGGGAATATAGCAGAAGTCTCTCTAACTATGAACAGACATGCGTCAGCCCCCAAACCATTTGTACTAATAATTTACCATTCAATGCCACCACGTTATGTTTTTTTGGATTTAATTTGTCTCTGTCAAACATGTTACATGCAACACTCAGACAATATGAATTCTACATTTTATTCAATAATAAGCACGAAATACCTGCCTGGAAATATATTTATTACATCAGCAATGGTGAAATTTAGTAAACCTTTCTCTCACAAAAATATCAATTGTAACTAGACTAAAAAACTTCATAATATCTAGTTTAAAAATAAGTTGATTTTCTCTTTGAGAACTTAATTTGACCTCAAAGAAATTTAAACATTAGCACTCTGAAGACAGAAGAAAAGGGAAAAAAGGCATCTGAACAGAACAACTGCTGGGTATCATACAGGAATTGTGCAGGCCCTGACAACTCTACCTACCGGTTTGTCTTTGATAGTGGGGCTGGAAACACAAAGATAGAGCTTTCCATCTTCTTCAATACATGCATCAATCAGTGCCTGTACAGAGCTTTCATCTTGGAACAGCAAAAACGCATATCCTACAAAAGGGAAAACAAACACCTAACTTATTTTGTCTATTTGCCTATAGGATAATAATTTAACCCAGAATTATGCTTGGCACCAAGTCATCATGCTACCATACAGTATGGCACAAACTTCGAGATGCTGTCACACATTTCCAACCCAGCCCCTGCAAGTCCTCTGCAGAGACATGAAGGAAAGCAGGGAGCTTGCTGTTCAGCACACTCTCTCCCCATTTCCTTTGAAAACGATAAGCCAGCAGTATGACCTGAACAAAAGTCACAGCTGTAGAGGCAAACCTGCCAGGATGATTGTTAACATAAGGTACTTCCTTCCCAGCTTTTCTGGAGGGCTTTCAGTCCCTTTAAAGAGGGCTAGTCTCGACAATTATTATAAAAATGAAGAACAACAGGGGCAGAAAAAAAGAAAATGGAATAAACTAAAAACAGGAAGTTAAGGAAGAATTCTTTTAGTGCAGGATAACTGCAAAGTCACATCCTAAATTCCACCAGTTTTTAACAGTCCCAAGGACTCAACTTTTTGCCCCCTAAACATCGGGTCATTGTCACAAAAATCTTGTCTAAAATGGAGTCTTATCAAGAAAAATTATTTGAAAATGCTCAAATGTTATTGGTATCAGATATTTACCTTTAGGAGGAAAATAAGATTTGCTCTCTGCCTTGTGTGGCCAGTCTACAATCAAAGGTCCAAAGCGACGAAAACTAGCAGTGATCTCATCTGTAAAGATAGAAGGGAAAAGGCACGAGTTGCAATTAAAATAAACTGAATGGAAGACACTTGACGAACACTGATTTCAGATAGCTTCACCCTATAAATAAACATTCTGTGACTCTAAAGATTCAGCAGCTCACAGCAATGCTTACTAGCTGACAGTGAACCTTTATGACAAGTCAGAACACACATTAGGAAACAAGACAGGTCAAAGATCAAGCTTTCCTTTCTACTGATGATTGTAAATAAAAGCTTGTAACCCACTAATTCGCAGAAACGGAGTCACTGCATCTATACAGCTGTAATAACCCAGCTTCAACTATTCTCTCATAAAGAGTTTAGAGACAATTATCTGACTTGCCAGTAAGCAATCAGCTCTGCCAATACGCCCTATAATTGCAGAAAGACTGGAAAAAATTGAAGGTACTATCACAAGACCCAGACATGCCTGTTCATATCACATGCCAGTGCCACGTGTGCGAACACTATCTGAGCTTGACCTCAAACTGACAGAGTAAACTTGCAGGACACAGTTATGTAATTTTATAGGAGAGATCGCAAGAACATATTACTATATCAAGAAGCAATTCTTGCATCCATTTCAATTCTGCCTTTGACCTCAAATTACTGGTGTAAATTTGCACATCCTACTCCCATAGAAGTCTTCTAGCTGCAATTCTGTTCTCCTTGAAAACAAGTGATTATTCCCTTTTCCTCTCCACAAACACACTTGAACCATCGCTAGTTGAAGTTCTCTGGACAAGAATTTTTTGTTAAAAAATTGAAACTAAAACGACAAACTTCACATTACTGGAATGTCATCTAAACTGGCACACTGCTCATCTGTGTTCTGTTTATGGTAATACATTCTGTACTTGCACACTATTGGGGGTGCCTAATATACAATTTAGAGGATTTTCTCCTTCCTCAAAATCAGTTAGGGGTCTGAAAAGGTGTTACTAACTATGTCTTTTTCAGTTTGTTTACAGTCTTTGATGACATTGCTAATGAAATAGCAACTGACAAACCACTGTACTGACAGCTGCTGTGTGTACTTCAGATCATCAGGAAGGTATACAGCAATGGTACTGTATCAAGGTTACATGCTGATGAAGATATAAACCAAGGAGAACAATACTCCCTACATACCTGTTCTTAAAACAAAACTCCGTTCAGAACAGCACTTAACACAAATTTAATGTTAAAGCACATATATAAAATGCTTTCTAGAAACAGGATCAGAAAAAACTCAAAAATTCAGCCGTGACGTAGATTTTAAATCATATACTCCTTATTCTAATTCATACTTGTGCATTTAACAGGAAGAGCGCTGACAGAAGCAACTCTGAAGAATTGAAGCTACCTTCCTAGCACAGGTTTAGGAAAGGTCCTATTCTTCAATAGCTAGGGACCACAGAGACCAAACTATTCATGGGCTCATCTGCTTTTAAAACAACAAAGGTGACAAAGTTAAAAAACAAAACCCCAACATCAACAAAGAAAGAGAGACTATAAGACCATTTTTCCTCCTGTAAGACCATATTATATTTGACTGCTTCATGACACTTCTGCTGTTTTTTTTTTCCTTTAAATAACAACTGCAGTGTTCTGCCACTTTGGTCTGTATGACGGACCCACCACAGATTCCTGGTTCCTCCCTGTATCCAGCCGCCTCTGTACAGATTCATTCCTGAGCCCTCACGATGCACACATTAGAAGCTACCACAGGACATAATAATTGCTGAAAACAGCCTCTGAGAACTACACATATGCATCCAAATAAAGAGCTATGACTTAGTATGCTATACAGACTTTATAAAACTACTAGCAATACTTTTCCTACTACTAGCTTCTGGTGCCTATAAAATGATTGCAATGTATTTATGTGTTTCAACAGGTGATATTTACTTGTTTATTTTTGCACCACTATCCTTTTTTTAATATTTTTTTTTATACTGTAAAAGACAGTTAAATGCATGGTAACATACAATTTTGTTCTTTGATGGCAGAACAACACTATAGCCTTAAGTAGTTAGAATTCTGTCATGTTTGCCATGGACTGGAAGGGGTAACATGCAAAGATCCCTTTATATATCAAAGCTTTCCCGTGGAGTTTGGAAATCAATCCTTTGTTAGCAAACACAAAAAAGGTTTCACACCACAGTTCTGTTGTTAAGCCAGAAGGAACTACTCAGGATAAGATTTTCTGGGCATACCTTCATCAATATCTGGTGGAAGTCCGCCAACAAAGACTTTACGGGAATATCGTTCCACTCTTTCTCCATTCTGATGGGAGAAGCAGTGAGGTGATCCTAAACCACTGTGAAGAGTCTGATCTCCACGTCCATCATCCAGGAACCCGTCTTCCATTGGAAACAGTGAAGACTGACCTGAAGAGGGGGGTAGAAAAAAAAAAGAAAAAAAAACCATACTACCAGAACAAAGCACACGCTGTTTAAACCATTTTCAAAAAAAATACGCTAGTTGCTGCATTAGCTGTAGAACTGTTTGCAATCTTCCCTTTTAATGAGCAGTTATGTTCTCAATTTCATATGATCCCTATAGTTTTCAATATCATTCAATAACTCAAATCCATAATTTCAGAGAAAAGACTGCTACCTTCTTCATAACTGCACTATAACTAATGAAAATTTGAAACAAAACAGTATTTCTAAGGGATGCTGAAGTTGACCATTTTCCATAATATTTCATGTTTCCAATTAGATTTCTTTTAAAAAAAAGGTGTAAAACCACAATGGAATGTAAGCCAAATTTTTTTCTGTGACTTTCTTAATAGCATACATCACTAAAACCTAAGCTGTATATGTGATTTTCCAGTGAACAGCTTCTTACAGTGAGTAGATACAATTTCACACTGCATATGGGAAAACAAGAATTCTACCAGCTAAATATATTACACATTTAAATTACCTGATATCAAAATACATCATAAACCACCCACTTGTAAATAACAAAAATATCCTGATAAAAACAGGAAGACCCACTGTAATTTACTGCAAATGAAGACTGAAAACTAGGCAATACTGTGTCATTCCTAGAAGCAAGTTTACTTAGATGTTACAACAGAGTTTCGTTAATGGACTCACTCTAAGAGAAAATGTTGTAAGCATGCTTCCCCTCACAGCTCAATATTCTTCTATTACAATCCTTTATCGTAGATTTCCTCAATAATATTTATTACTTTTAAGTAAGATTCTTGATTTATAAATGCAACTGTACAATACCATAAATAGAGCACACAAGCTGATCTCTTCCATGAATTCACCCTTTAGTTTCAGTATTCAATATCTAGACAACAAACTGAATAGACTTCTACTCATTTAAGGAGCATTTTAGGAATAAATAAATATATATAGGGAAAGTAAGCAAACAAATGAGGTGTGCTACAAGTTTTAGGATATATTTCCTTTTGCCTATGATGCAGTATACTATGTCTGCTTTTTAAGGATTCATTACAATCTACCACAGTAATGTATGGTAAGGTTCATTTATTCTGCTCTTGCTTCCTTCCTTTGAAATAAATTTATTTTTAAAAAGAAAACATCTTGTAAACAGAAAACTGGACCAGTTCCAATATCCAGATATTTTCCATGCAAAAAATAAAACATCTAGCAAGAAAAAAAAAATACTGTAAAATCCACAGTCCATAGAATTTACACAAATAAAAAATGGAAGGCTCAGTCAGCTTGCTTTATTTGAAATTGCAAGAATCTCTGTACACCTTTAATTAAAATGAAAATCAACTATAATCAGGCCTATTTCTGTAGCTAGGCAAACCTGGTTCCTACTACAATAAAAATATTGTAATGTAGTCTTAAACGTTATTTTGTTTTCCCGTAATGAACTGATGCACATCATCTGTTTCATCCCTTAAGACCCCAGTCCTGCAGGTATTGTTGGAAGGGAGCAATTCTCCATACCTAAAAACTTTTTCAGGTTCATCAGCATTACCACTGCTGTTAGACAATTCAACATGCATGCTTGCAGGATCTGGTTCTTTAACCTAGCAGGCCAGGACATATATTCACTATAGTTTATGCTGCATCAAGAAAACCATCTAGCACCCAAAAGAACCAAAATAAACTTTTCCAGCATTGGCATTCATAACATACACACAAACAGAGCAACACAGCCCTCCAGTGTAACAAATCATATAGATGACGTCCACTCTAAGGACTGTGATCATTTCAGCCTCAATCGTACTACTGTGGAGTACTACCTAATTCAGTTAAAATGTTTATTTATGGCATGCAGACTATGTAAAATTCACGTGAAACTGATGCTTCATAATCTTAAATTTTGGAGTTTGCCCTCTAGTAACAACTTAATGTTATTTCTTCCATGAGACATTGTCAACATTAGAAAATTAAATAGGAATATTGTTACCTCGCCTTCTCCCATATGTCCTTGCTGCATGTTAAATGAGAAAGAAAACAGCCTTTCAAACATTGTTATAAGGACCAAAAGACCTTGTTTTACCGCCTTTATACTAGCTCAGTGATTCTCAAGCCTTTTCATACTCCAGGTCATTTAAAATGGTGTTCACAAGCTGACCTTCCCCACCGCCCAAAATACCATGCCTTCCTTGCACATTCTCTGTTAATTATTGGTAAAACATTTTGACACGAGGCTGACAAAGTATATATGTATACTCAGAGAGACTTTCTGAAAACAATTTTAGTTCTTAATTTGCACATTTATTTTCAAATCTATTCCTTAACCCTCTGCTGGGTGAATACCTATAAGTAAACGAATCTTTTCTCATGCCCCAGGTCTCCTCACACATTCTGCAACACACCATCCTCTCTACCTTGCCAAGCTGAAGCATGCTCTAACACTGATCTTCATCTGAACAGTAAAAGCCCTAACGCTAGGAAAGTAGAGGAATATTGTGTTAATTTCTGTCTTCAAATTAGGTTGCTATAAAAGCTTTGCACAACCCACAAAATCCTTGGGTTAAATTATTACTGGCAAATAAACAGCTGAAAAACTTAAAGTCAAGGAGGAAACGTCTGGACCACTAAAATTGCCTTTCAGATATCCTGCAGTCTGTGTACAACACAGATTCTCTCATACTAACTCTCATATACTTCTCTGTAATTATTCGACAGCTACCCACCGCTTCCTACTTTTCGTTTTCAAAAACAAACAAAAAAATCAATGCTACTGCTAAAAAATACATTTTTTCTGTCCTGGCTTCCAGGACCCCTTGTCAGAATACAGCCAAACTTTCTAATCAAAACTTGCACATTCTTTCTCTTTTACTCTCGTTAAAATCTGTGTCTGAAAGCAGGCCAACTGTTTTCAAAACTTGATTTCTCCTGGCACGTACTATGAGAAGCTCTGAGCACATCATGCATTTTATTTTGCTTCCTCATTCAAAATTGAGGCTGACAATTAGTTTAAGCATTTAAATATTTGTAAACCACAACAGAACAGGAGTCGTTTCCTCTTTCAAAATAAAAATCATATCAATCCAATTTACTTCATGATTATTTAACATCTGTAAGATCTTCTCTGATCTTTTGCTGATGGAGATACTCACAATGAACACCAAGAATACAAAATAATGAAGCCCTAGTCTTCAGACTGCAGCATACTCTCGAGCGTTCACACAGGTACTGGCTTTACAGGAGGATCTTAAAGGCTGAGGAGGGCTTTTACAAGTATAATTTTTCCACAGTAATTTTGAATTTAGAAATCCAAGATGCTCATATAGTCTTCAAAGTAGAAAGTTTTAAGGAACTTGCCTTTCATGGAAAGCAATCAGTAATCTTACTGCATTTCTGACAAAGCCCAGAAGCTTTGCACAGTTTGGAAAACATCAAGCACTTTCAAAAACAGCTCTGCCTATAAAGCCATAAAAACCTTGCTTGTGGTTTCTAAATTACTAACAAAACCACACAAACTCCTTCACTTGGTACACCCATTCTTGGCAACAAAGCGTGCAGCAGAGCTACAATTCCCACTGCGGATCTGTGACCACAATTTAGGTCAGCAGACTCCTCACCGCTTTGCCACCTGTGTCACTCAAAACAATAGGATTTTTCTCCTGTCAAGGACGGAAAACAACAAAAAAAGCTCAGCTAGGAAGTATTTCCAGTGCCAAATACTACTGAAGAGGTTTTGAGAACCAAATACTAAGATTTGGGTTTTCTTCTTCATTTGTTTCTTATTTTCTGCATTTGCTTCATCTAACCCACAAAATACCATCATTTGACATTTCAAAACATTTCTCAGGAGCCACAGTTTTATAAACTACCCCAGTGCAGCACAGATACAAACTTTCTCTGCTCATTGAATTCAGAGCTCATCACATGTCATTAATTTCACACAATGTAATACACAACACAAACTAAAGAATGCTCTTTTGGCAGGCCAGGAAGACAGCTATTTACCAGTTCTGTCTCTGGCTTTCATAATTTCATATTAAGAGAACTCTTTTCTATGGGACTACCCTAGCTAAGCTGCACCATAAACAAAGCCTTAAGGTAACTGTTACCACTGGAGAAAGAGATTTAATTCTGAAGGTCAGGATGCTTGCCTATCTCCTGCTGAGAAATGAGACAACTGGTCTCATTTCTCATGCTGAGACAACATCTCCAGACGATGTTGGTCTGGATTCCTCAAATATATTTTTCCTTTCCCCATTTCTTCAACATTTCAGATAATTGCATAAAGGGCATCACAGCGTCAGGACCTAGACAGATTTACTAATCTTATAAGATACTTGAGGAAGAATTATGTTACAAAACCTAAAAAATACAAAGCGTTTACGCAACCCGTTAAACTGCTTATTAATAACCTATGCAGAAATATTTTTCCAATAAAATCAGTCTGAAATTTAAAATGCTATTAGCAGCTGCTTCAATTATTTTGTCACCTCAGCCCTCCCTGCAACACTCCTTTCTATGTAAGAAATAAAGCCATACAGAAAGCCAATGATCTTTTGCAAAAATCTGCTGCTTTTACCGTCTTTCATTTTAAGGAACTTAATGAATATGCAACCCACTCAATTTTTTGTCTTTTCTTCATTTGAGACACTTAATGGGCTCCTGGCCATCTCCCTCTTTTTTTTTTCTAAATCACATCTTTTGTGTTCAATATATCTCCAATTAAATATGTTGGGCTTTCTTCTCTCTATAGGAAGCACCAAAAAGACTGTCAAGCATGTTGCATATAATCACACGTGCGATTCTGCGTAAAACACACAGTTCCCAATGACAAAGTTATTCTGCTAAGGAAGTATGAAAAATGTATGCAGAGGTCCTAACTCAGTTAAGACCCCAAACCTCCTACGAGGTTGTCCTGCAAAAAGTGTGCCCAGGCTGAGCACCTGGCACTCTTTAATGGGTTTTGCTGCCTTCCAAACTGCAGGATGGCAGCAATTTCAGGTGTATTTTGTGCCATTAACCATGGAAGATTTACATAAAAAGGTCAGCTCAAGAGTCGACTGTTTAAAGCAAAGGTACCAGCAAGCAAGAGGGTCCGTATCTCCTGTGAACGACATCCCAACACTCTAAGGACATGTTACAGTTAGGAGAATTATACAAGCATCCACAGTTGACATTAACATAAATGTCAAAGCCCTGGAATGGACAGAACAACTGAACACTCCAAGTTAAATTAGCGTTGTAACCTTCATTCTCACTACCTTGCTATAGTTGTTTTAAGGTATGTAAAGTCTAGGTTGATGTAATACCTGCCCAGTTCTGTACCTAATTTATATCTTTAGTCCAAGAGCTCCTCAAGGCAGGAATTCTGTTCTTTACCTTGGCACAGAGGCCAATATAGTAACACACTGCAATCTTCTACATTAGTAACTGATATGCTCTTATTTCTTTCCTCTCAAAGATCAAATCAGACTAGCCTCATTAGTGAGTTCCAAGGAATTTCAGGTTTCTATGCACATTAATCACTGAAGTTACTGAGAAATATTATTGAAATTTAAAAGAGACAAATATTCATGTTGATGTTTTTGCATAACCTGATTGTGAGAACAAGTAAGACCCAATCACACCCTTCCACCAGGCCTCAGCTCTACCACTGAGACAGCTTCCCACAATCCCGCTCCAGCAAAGCTAGGAAACTTACATCAGCTTGCATATACTTTTTCATATTCTACACCAATCATACAGGCTCTAGGAAAAAATATTCAAGCTGAACAGGATTTTGCTGAAGTGATCCCAATTTCCTAAGCTTTCATGAATGAAGTAATGATTTTAACTGCTGATTTTTACGGACAAAAAGTGACAAACAAGAACCTGCAGTACAAATGAGGGAACCACTACGGGGGAATGGGCTACAACTCTTGCAGATGAAAGCAGTAAAGAGTAGAAGGGAAAACAAAGCCTCTATACCATCATTGGCTATCTGTTAAGTATTATATAAATGGAGAAAAGTGTAAGAGTCCAGATTCTTTAAAAAAGGGGATAATAAGGTTGTCTCTAAGACTTTCTTGAAACCTTTCCATAATATTTAAAAAACGTAAACATAGATGGTCTTAGGTGGCCAGTTTCTTACGTTGGAAAGCAAATATGATCTACACACAAACAGAGAATTTCAAACTTCCACTGAAACTATTTACTCTGCTAGTCATTTTCTTCCCCTCAACAGAGACAGGGAGATAATTTGGTGTCGATCGGTCCTCTGTTTCACTTTCGACTTAACTTTTAGAGAAAGAGAAGTATCAAAGTTTCACAGGATTATTTCTAAATGTGAGCTAGAGATTCTTGAATCTATTACAGGAAATATTTATGCTTTCTTGAGTTTTATTTTTTAAATTATGGAAAAATAATTCAAGTACAATCTGGTTTTGCCATTCCAACAGCAAAGCCTTATTTCTAAATTATACTAAACTGTATTTTGTAATTGTAGCAAGATTGGCAATGCCGTACACAAGGCCATTAATACACAAACTGTAGTATTTTATTACCCTTTTTCCTCTACTACTCCCTGAGGGCAGGTAGGGTCGATTATAAGTCAAGAGTTAGATTTTATCATCACTTCATGTTTCACAATGCGTTTCATACGTAATACATAGGCCACATGTTTCTACCACAGGTACAATTCACAAGAAGTTCTGTAAGATCATCTGAAGCCCAATTTCACTAAGGAAGAATCTAATTGTATCTTTAACCAAACTAAAAGCAGAAAAATGAAAATTATAAAGAACATCTATATTTAACCTACCTTTAGTTAAATTATCTCTGCATATGAAGGAGCAGTTCAGAGACCAAGGCACGTATTTTCAAAGAGGCATATATACTTTCTCAAATTAGAACATAAAATCATAACTACCTATATGTATCTAGATACAAAGGTATTTCTTCCTATTTAAAAGCGCCTTACAACTTACGTCTTGGGTGACATTTTCAATAGGAAAGCAGATAGTGTCATGAAGTGTTGCATGGCAGGCAAAAATACTGCTTTTTATGCATTCCTTGGTTTTAATTCTAAAATATTAAGGACAAAAGGATTAGGCCACAGTTCCATGACTGTTAACATAAGACATGTGCATGTGTGCAAAAATTTTGCCCAGTGCAAGCACATAATCTCATCTCTGTCCAATTATCTCGAGCACATGATATGTTGTCTGTGGAATCAACAGCCAATGCATGGTACAGAGTGGCACAGACATGTGATACCTGATCCAGGATAAGTTCTGTCAACAGAGAATAAACTGATCAAAACTTTAAGAAATCTACACTGACAGTGAACTTATTCCATGTCAGAACTTTGCATCCTACAGCCACAGCCATCTTTATATTGTCAAATGAGATCCCTGTTTTAAAAATCATTGCCAAAAACAAGCTACTAAAAAAGGATATGAGAGATTCCCTATTATGTGGATTTCAAACACTACTGAACTTCAAAGACTGAAAAACGATCAATTAGTATTTTCTTAATCTAAGACCATCTTACAAAAAATAAACAACTCTCTCTGTAAATATATATATCTCAAGAATGCATATTTGTCATGCTTTAGCAATGTCAAAGTCAGCGTGAAACCAGAAAAGTAGACTACATTTGGCCACACAATAAAATCATGGATTAACACCTTTGGAAGTACTGATTCTGCAAAATTAAGTGGCAGAGATACCGGCATTTTTTCCTATTTTTTTTAAAGAAACACAATATAAAAAAAAAAGCTTGTGATAAGAAATATAGCTCTAGTTTATGTCCAAAACATCCAAACAAATGCTGAAAAACAGGAGTACTATTGTAGATGCAAGTATTAGGCTTTATTTCAAGTAAAGCCAGATGCCTGAAGACAAGTATTTACCCAGTCCTTCTGTCAAGAACATTAATGAAATTAAGTTTCTGGTATTCCATAGCATTCAAGTACATGTATGACTAGAATCTTTCCTTTTGAATTCTACGCCACTGCCACAAAACACAGCCGGCATAAAAAAAAAAGCAAGCCCATTTCTTTCCTTCTAACACCTTGAAGATAATCTATCTATAAAAAGCCTTTTAGCGTCGGCTCTTCCAATGGTAACACTGTTTTACCTGTGATTATTTTGAATTAATTGGGTTCACATGGTAAAAAGGTAGAACTTGACTGTACGGCACAAAGCAGATTATCAGCATAATGATGTCTAATAGCTTGATTGTTGACAACTTTATACATCAAATAACCAGGGGGAGCAGAAGGGGAGAGAAGCTGAGGAACAGTGAAAGTGAAAGCTACTGTTTCCAAGGCTTGTTCAATGAGCTCCAGGTTTTTAGGGCTTTAATCTGCCTAAAGCAAAACCATCTAACTGAAGAGATTGTGCAGTTGTATTCAGAAAATAATAATCTTGGGGGGGGAAATAAAAAAAACCCTAACGGCTCTCATTCCCATGCACCGCACAAACCCAGCTGTAGCGGTACCCAGTGACACTACCACTGCGTGACCCATGGCAGAAAGGTACACGTGCTTCCAACTCAGTCAGTCCAGCCCAGCATTGGTTAAATCCACCTTTGTGAGAAGTTCAAGCTAACTCCCAGATTGGGAAACCAGGACAAAAAAGCCCTAGACGTGCTTCCAGCACACTATTCAAGCATAAGTCTGAAGGGGAAATAGAAACCAAAAAAGGTTAACTATGAAAACACTGCAGTTAGTTTTGCGTCAGAGCTTCAAAAACCACCACCGTCATTATTCCTTTGCTGCTGATGCTCTCAGGTACTCTGCCAGACTAACACAGTACCATGCGGACTGAACCTCAAGAGATGACCTTTCATACATTTCAACAATCACTTATGTACTCATGAAAGGTGACAAACCAAATTCAGTCTCACTCCTCTCTAAAATACAGAAGCTTCATAGCTAACTTTGAAGTTTTCTTTGCTATTAGAAGAATACAGAGAAATCTTCTCCTAAACAAACCTGCTTTAAATCTTGAACATAGCTACAGCTTTGTCTACACGGTATCAATATTTTTCCATAATTCTAATTACATTACACTGGGTTACTGCAAATCAATGTAAGTGGAACCCTTAAATATCATGTATTTGAATAGAACTCTTCCCTCTCCTCCAGGAACCTCCACAAGGTCAGAGATAAGAAACCAAAAGCAGAAAAGCAAATCCTGGAGGACAACCCTCTGCTGAAGACTGGATATTAGTTGGAATTTCACATGTATTTCAGAAAAGAAGACACCCTACTGCTGGTGGCACTGAGCTTTATTTTATATTAATGTATGACTTCTGGAGAACAGACAAGAACTTATAAAAACATCCAGTCATTCCTCTCAATACATCTTCCAGTTTATGATACGGAATAATTGGCAGCATTTATCTTTTGAACACTTAAAACTGTCACTATGTTCACTTTAAAAATAAAAAATGAAAGGCAAAGTTTGCAACTGGGAAAAGGAGAAGCATTACACAGCTCTGTCAGCAAAGAGCAAATCAGGTTCTCAGCCACAGAACTACTTCAAATGTGGCAACTTCAGTAAATTCCAGAATACACACTAATGATGGACTTTCTGACAGGGGAAAGGAAAGAATGGGATGTCATATGCTAAAAATCGCTAGACAGAATTTATTTTGTAAGTGACAAGAACAATTTATTTAACCTATGATAGAATTTATTGAACAACTTGTTTAAAAACATATGGAAAAGGTGCAAAAACTTCACAGACCTCCCATTCACAGTCATGGTTCACATGCACTCTGTTCTGGATTCTTTATACGTCGCATTTTGCCTCAAGAGATGCTGGTATCTGCCTATACCATCATACCTATACCATGAATTCTGCCAATGCTTTAATGAATAACCTGAAATGCAATTCTTCCATGTGACTTGCAAGAGCTGGATTTACGCTGGCATATGCTTACACGCCACAAGATTTAAAACAAGAGTTCCTTAAGTACAATAATAGGTTCAAAGCAATTTATTTTTGTCTGTGGAAGGAATGATCACAAGACAGTCTGGAATGCAACATGAGGGCTTTGTTTCTTTTTCAAGCATCCTCTTAGTTTCCTCCCCAAAAATAAGGAAACAGTAACATAAGCAAGTCAACAACAGGTATGCTCAAGTCTCTGCAGCATAACATTTCCCCATTCTTCATTTTTACAGTAGCCAGCATAGATAAGACACTATTTTTTCCAGTAATATATGTGAAAAACTTCCCCACACCCAATCGAAATGGGAAGAGAAACAGAAAACTGTATTTTAAAAGAAACAGCACTTTATTTCCTCTGTCTAGATTCAAAATGGTATACAGGACCAGACACCAACATTATTTATTATATAAAATGACACATGAACCACCAAGACATTCTTTAGAATGCTTTCAGAAAGCTATCCCCATCTCCCTCATAATTTCTGCACTAACACTAATGACAATATGAAGACTTGTATGTAACATTACTATAAATTATTGGGAATTTATTAATGTATTATAAACTGTTTTATATATTTGATTCTATTCTATCATAGATAGTCATATAGTGATTCATACGACTATCTAATCATTGGTCCACTACTCAGTCTATCATAGTCATTCTATCACAAGTATCCCCATGTTCCATACACAAAATTTATGTTTTTCTTATACCTATCCAATCTGACTGCTGAGCTGGGATTCTTGTTAATAGGACTTCTAAGAAAAGTTGAGAGAATACCATTCCCTGTACCTCTAAAGACACTTGACATTTGCACACCTACAGATGGCACATGACTGCTCCACTCATCTAAATGTCCAACTATCAACACTACAGAGAGAAAAAAAAAAACAAAACCAAATAAACTAGCATCACAGCTAACCAATCTGCATTCCAACAACACACTAAGACAAGTAGATAAATCTACTGTAAGATGTATTTTCAGATCCACCTCATCAATAGCTCTCATCATTCTACCTAATGTTGAATTAAAATAAGAGACATTGAATACAGAAATTATATATGCATAACAATTCCTTCTCAAAATATCTGAAGTAATTGATGCAAAAGTCAGATTTCAGGCTGCTGCATAGTCACTCTTGGGTATATGCAAAGACTGACAACTAGTAGAAAGTGTTTCTGTATGACTTTCCTAGGAGCTTGTTCCCATTTACACTTACATGCCATCAGTCATCTCATCTGTTTCCAAAACTCATCCCCATTCTCATTATACCTCCCATTTCTTCTTCATCTCCAGGTTTAAGAAAAGCACTTCAGGCTTTTCTGTCTGCTCCTTTCAGGCCATTTCTAGCCTGATAAACATGATGGCAGAGAGTATGCAAAACATGGCTAACAAAAGACAATTCAACACCAAGGAAAAAAGTGAACAAAGTGAGCAAAAAGATGAAAGACAGGTAGTTTCAGCAGTTTGGGAAGGGAGGTGGGCAAGCTCTCGGTCTTCTAAAACAAGGAACTGACACTACTCATGGAGTACAGCTCCAAATTAATGGCTGCTTTGAACATGATTCAGAATGGTCAGAGATTATCAAAGAAGAATTCAGAAAATAAAAAAGGGAAAAAAACCAAAACCAAACATTTGCTGGACAGTGAAACTGAACAAGGCAGAAGATTAAACACACTTTTAAAAAAATTGAATTTAACACAGACAAAAATACAAGAAAGCAAGCAAGAAAACCTTAGAAAGGTTTTAATCAGATTAGCAAGGCTGCTGTCATGGAATTCAGCACAATTTTGTTGGCTGTAACACTTTTCAAGATCAAATCACTGATTTAGACATTAAATTTTTTAGGAGTATTTCAATGTTTTGTTGTGTTTTAAAAATCTCTAACTGCCACATCGCTTGCAGCACACACATTCCTAGGCAATATCTTGTTCAAGGAGTATGAAAGGCATTCAATTTTCCATACAGACTCTGGAGATGGGATGGCATGGCAAGGGGCCCATGAGAAATGTTTCAAGACTGGACAAAAAAAACGTAGGTCTCATACTCCCATGAAGTTAACAGGAATCCTAACACTGATTTCAAAGCTAGACCAGGATCAGAAAACGCTGGGATATTTGTACTGCTTTGTGGTGTCAGGGGAAGGAATTTCCTGGCCTCAAAGGGTAGTTACATTAATACCCTCTAGCTTATTTCTCAATGGCCCCATTTTAGACAGATAGCATAAATCAAGGTGGTGTTCTTCCTCAGATGAATACCTCAAAATCCTGCAGCAGTGAAGTATAAACATCTAGTTGTTTGACATCTGCATTATCAAGATCTGTATTCCTATAAAAACACAGGTATTATCACAAAGTTTAAACTACTCAGTAATTCTTGTGTGAAAGTAGTACCAGTAGAGGTAACCACCAGTATCTGTTTCCTTACCTTATTTTCTTCCAGTATAATATTTAACATCATGTATATTTAAGTCAAACTCAAGTTCTCAATGCACTTCCGAAGACAAATAAATGTCAAAATTTTGAAAAATTCCCCAAACTGAGGAGCACCATAACCTACAAACTACTTCCCACACACTTTAAGAATATCAATAAATACAAGGGAATTAATTTAATGTCAACAGTAATTCACCTCTTCCAACTGATGTTTTCCATCATTGGAAACAAATACTGAATTGCTACATTTCACTACATAATTTGGATTGTGCTACAGTTTCCCAAATTATTCCAGATGACTGCAAAAATGTGTATTATACTGTCTTAAATGTTGCATCCCTGTCCTGGGATTTTTGCACTTTTCTCTGTAATAAAAGAATTTGCAGCAAATAGTAAACCAAGCAGCAGTAACTTAACTACTGCTTTATTTTTTAAATCAGTGTACATGGATACAAACGGTTTAAATTATTTATTAGGTAATGCACAATGTTTTCTGAGATAGTATAAATGTGTCTTGGCTTTTCACAGTTGATAACAGAAAATTAAGGTGGCAAAGCCAAGGAATAATCAGGTAAAAAAATCTCAAAAGTCTTAACCTAAATCACACTCTGCCTCAGGGCAACCTGTGTTCCAGTCCACATACCTCTTCCAAAGAAGGGGCAAATTCTCATTTCATTTACATCCACCTGAACGCTGCCAATTCCAAACTGCTATAAATTAAAACCCTTCTTTTTTTTTAAATCACCTCATTTTCTTACGGCGTACGGTGCCACAAAACCAGGCAATCACTTGATAACTTAGAAATCGATCTAGTTTCAAGACTTTAACCGTCCAAAATATCCTGGATACACCCATGTTCTTTCTCTTGCTACAGAAATAATTCACACCCTGTACACTCGCGCTGCTGATGGGCCTGTGGGTTTTGTAGGTGAGGAATCAGAAGCCTGAACTATGGAGGGGACAAAAAAAAAAAAAAAAAAAAAAAAAAAAATAGGGCGCCTGCCTGTGACTTTAAGAACACAGCCATATTAAACGTCTCCATTGTTGTTTAATAGTGGTATTACACAAATTCAGCAGAGCACGCAGGCTTCAGCATGCCTTCAGGAAGCACAACACAAACCACGACCTTTAAATCAGAGCTCAAAGGAGAGAACACTCCAAACAAAGTTACTGGAACCTGCCAGTAAGGGTGAAAGTCCGCGGTATTTTCCTCTCTCTCCCTCTAAGTACAACACAAGTCTCGTCAACTTGCAGCAGCCCCAAAGTCCAGCACAGGCAAAAGGGTCGGCTACAATGACGAAGCAACGCCTGCGGTCGCCCACCGCTGAGCACAGCCCTAACGCGAGCAACCCCGCCAGCAGAGCAACGATACCTCGCGGCGTGGGATCTCCGGGGGCCAGGGCGGCGGGCCCGGGCCGGGGGACGCCGCGGGGCGCAGCGACGGCGCTCGGGAGAGTCCACAGGGGCGACGCGGCAGGGGGGTTCCTACATCCCCTCCTTTCTGAGGGGCCCCCCCAAACCAGAGATCGGGCGTGCAGAAGGGGCTGGTTTTTAAACTATAGTGCTTTAATCCGTCTTTCGGTGGGCTGCCGCTTTCAAAACAATTTCTCTTCGCCCCTGACTGGAATGGAAAGGCGCTCACCTCCACCGGGCGGCATTTGGTAGTGGCGGGGGGCCGCCGGCGGCGGGTGGGCAGCGCGCAGGGACCCGCCGGTACGGCCCGTCGCCTCCCAGGGAAGCGTGGTGAGCCGGGGCTTTACTTGAATTGCTCGGTGCACAGCATCTGTGTTCTGGTCCTCTTACTTTTTGCAAGTCTGAGGCATGATTTTTTTGTTTCAAATCAAGTTTCGCCTTTCTAAGCCTCATCGAATTTAACGTCTCTCCCAAAGAAGCACGTAGTTCGAGCCACAAAACCGAACGTCAATTTAAATGAGAAAGCTGCAAGTTTATTAGATAATGGCCAATGACTGTAACATCATACATTATGTATGGTTGTGATTACTTCTATGTAAGGTTAGATTCCAATCTATGGTTTGATCTCAGTATTTATTACTGGAAGATTTCTGTTCGTTCCTGTTGCCCCGGGGGATTTCATTTTCTTACTAGATTGTTGGCTGTTTCTAAATAAAGGCTCTGGTAAACCCCAAATATTGGAAAGGCAGGGATAAATCAACAAACACTTCGATTGCATAGAAAAGAACTGGGAAGAAAAGCATACCAAAAGACAAAAAAATTAAAATACTAAATATTGCCCCAAAATTTTGAATATGAGCTGCATTTGGAAAGAGAGCATGCCTTTACTTGTTACTAGCCGCTACAACACTTCCCCTGTAACCCTGCTGAAACTAGGGGACTGCAACAGGAATGGGAGCTGCTGATTTCAAATAAAATTCACAGGGACTGTGCTTCCCCCATCACAGCTCCATCAGCATGGCTTGTAGTTTATTGCTATTAGACCCAGTTCAGCAATATTTTGAGATAATAAAACAATTGGTTTTCCTCTTAATTAATATGCACTCAAGTCTGCAAACCCCATTAGCCTTTCCTAGTTACTGCATAGGAGATAAAATTCAAGAAGATCCTGGGTAGGAAACATTCAACACAGTAATGCATTGACAGTTTCCAAAGACAGTTACGGTTTGCCGTCTGCAAAGAATTGTCTACAGCCTGGGGCAGTAGAAGCGAAAGTTTTGTGCATTTTGTCCTAAATTGGATACATTAAAAGTTGCAAACAAGTAATCCTTAGATCAGATTGCTCTGAGACAAGGCACACAAATGAGATCAATCGCCAGTTCTGCTCTTGGAAGTCTGAGGTACGACCACCACGGTTCCCCTGAGAGCTCGCTCCCGTACAAGAGGCAGCGGAGGCGTGAAGATGGACTGCTGCATCAGTGCAGACGTACACATTTAGCAGAGGCCTTTGCCTTTCAGAGCTCAGTAACTACGTCACATACCTCCTCGCACAGAACAAGAGTAGGGAAGAAATGTCAATCCTAGCCACCAACTTCAAACATTACTCAATGCTATGAAAACAAAGATGGGTTTAAAATTTAAGAAAAACCTCAAAATCTATTATTTTAAAATAGCTCAGATTTTGTCCAGTGCATGTACAAAGGACCACTTCCCCAGAAAGAATTGTAACTTTTGCTATTTCGCCCTTGGCAAAAATTGGGCCTGACTCTCACCAGATTCTCATTAATTTTCTGGAGCATACAGGAAACCAAATGGCCTGTTCTATTCAATTACTACAAATATGTTGCATAATCCATACAGCTAGAAAAGAAACAACTAGTTCAGTTTCTTATCCAATATTCATAAAATGCTCTCAGAATTATTTTGATCCCTTTCATCAAAGAACACTTTCTAAGTTCTACCTACTTTCTTCACATCTGAAATAGTTTTTCAGATCAATGTTAAGGGGCTGATGATTGCTTTAAAAATACAGTTAGGTATATCCACTTGCTCTGAGAAATCCTTAATGGTGCCAGTTCTCACCATTCTGGCTTTCTTATCTCTGAAATTTAGAGCTGCTGTTTGACTCCTCTCTCTCAGTGTCTGTATGTATACCCTGACCTTACCCTACTTCTAAAACCTTCCCTTTTGTGCAGAAGTATGTTTAGTGACTATTTCAAACTCATAGCATTCATGCGGCTACTGAGCTATTCACACCCAAATTTTACAGGAGTGCTTCGCAGTACTAGAAGCAGATGTACTAGCCTGCTTCTTTAATCCCTTTCACCTTGCATAATTTCCAGGCAATAACATTATATCCTGAACTGAACCATAGGATATTTCAGTCATAAAACAGCCTGCAGTTATAAAGTATTTAAAGACATTTCAGTGTCACTTAACAAGGAAATATTTAGTCAATCTACTACTATTACAGTAATGCTCAAATTGCCATCTGGAAGACCCAGATTCAAAAATCAGTCTCTGGATCCCAGGCTCAGCTCATGAAGGCCAAATACATTGTAAAGAAGATGCAATTAGTCTCCCGGGAAAGGTTTCTGCAGGCTGTCATTGGCTATGCAGCATGCAGCACACTCGTGTGGATAAAAATAACATATTGAAATGGCAGCTGCTCAGCAAAGGAAGAAGATTTCAGCAGGGATAAAAATATACCTTAAAAGAGGGGAAAAAATGGTACAACGCCTATCAAAAGCGTTAAAAGGTAATATTGCATGTACTGAATCAATGATACTTAAGATTCGACTTTGAACTTCAAGCAGGAAAGGCTATTTATTTCATATAGCAAGACAACCCAATAACATAATTGTTACTGTCCTAAACAAATCCAAGGCTAGCACAGCCTAATCACCTCAGTCAAGAAGAACTCACTGTGAATGGATTTTGTTAGAATTTGAAGAATTCCTACTTATAATTTTGTTGTAGGATCCAAAACCTGCTGCTCTGAACATACCATTTAAAGACAGAAATTATTTCCAAGAGACAGCAGGTTCCAATCTGTGACTGGTATCTATTATCATATCCATACTCTCTAAGTTGTTTTGAAGGTATATTTTAACACAGTACCTCTTTCTCTTGGAGTCCATCACTGTATCAAAGGGGGTGGTGTTAGCATCACATACTGAACTCTTGTTGAGTCAATATTAAAGCCTCCCAAAGACTCACAAGATAGCAGTGAGACCTATTAGATCATCTAAATTATTTCCATGCCATTCTGAGATTGCTCTCCACTGTATGTTTTATTAGTGTCTTACTCAGGCTATTTTTAAAGTCTCAAACCCAGAAGCTTTTCCTTTCTGAGAGTATCCAACTTTAGTTTAAAAGCACTGTAATCACTGATTAACCCATTTAAAATGCAAAACAAAAAACTTTTTATGGATCTGCTTATTTAACTGCAAGTGTTTGAAATTCAAGCAAGATTTGAACTGACAACAACAATTTGTCAAATATTAAGATTTCTAGATCCAAGGTTTCTAAAGATTCCTTTCAGTCAGTTTAAATAAAGGTGAGGCAAGAAAAGTGAAAACAGGAGACAGAATTTGTTCACAGACCAACTGATACAGATAGAAAAAAACCACAGAAGGCTTGTGATCACACAAGCCCTTCTTCAGACTTGACTTGAAATACATTTTGTACCAGCAAGTTACAATTTTTTTCCAGCTGTTATCAGTTGGTTTAACTAAAGGTGTTCCTTCTGCTTACCAATCCCGCCCTACTTACAGATTGTCACTGCAGCATTACCACAACATGGTAGATGCTCATTTGAATAAGGATCCATTCCTAAGTATATTCCAGCAAATTAGTTACTGTATTAAGTCTGCTATGCCAGATAAGCAGTAGTCAAATTCAGTGTACTGCATATTTCACTATAAGAAAACCATGTTTTTGCTGAAGAAATCCTTGTAAAATGAGACTTCACTACAAAGTATTTCAGGTAGGATCACTTAAATTTTCCATCTGAGTTTTGAGGCTTTTTCTTTATAGTTTTATAACTATTAACCATGAAGCAGAACAATTTATAAAGAACTTAGGAAATCATTCCCAGAACAAGACCTGATTGATATTACTGTGTTCCAGTATGATACCATGCACACAAAACTTTAGACAAACCACAGATGAGACTGCAGAGGGGATTAACAATCAAGCTCAAGCAGGAATTAACGTGTATCAGAACTACACGTATTCTTTGCTGACACACTTATTCCATCATTCTTAAAACACAGTAAGCACTTCAACTGCAAATAATTTTTTCAAAGCATTTAAACTAAAAATCATACTACTGTACAGAAATACCCTTGTTTAGTTGCTGAATACATATGAACCTGACTTTGTTAAATTCAAATTTAAAGGGAAATCTTATTTGTTCTACAGCCATGTCGCCGTGGGTTGTTATCTTGCCAGATTTCAGCAGGTAAAACCTGGGTTGGACCTGCCTGAGAGTTGAACAGAGGTTCTCAGGGCAAATCCCAGGTGCTGCAGTCAAGGAAGGGCACCTGATTCTTGGTTCACTCTACAACGCGGAGGGCATAGGATGTTGCCAGGCAGCATATAAAACAAATGAAACCTATTACTGCTTGTCATTAATAAAAGCCTGGCCCCTACCACATAAGGGGGGGAATGTATTTTGGTTGTTTAATTCATTTGGCATTACTTTCACCTAGATCAAGCTCCCCTTGTCATTAATATATGAAAGTGTATTTTTTGGTGTTTCTCATCACCCCGAATTGCTGCACAGTACTGGGGACGTGTAATGCAAGCTGCATTTCAGACCACAGTGAATGCAATAAATGCAAGTTATTGCTAGTTTATGAAAATTTGGTCTTCTGAGCAAGAATCACTGTTAAAACAAGTCAGATTTCATTAACACCACAAGCCATGATATCAAAAGAAATTTGCTTTCAGAAACCACAAATGCAGGCTTGTTTTTTTAGTGGTCTCATGACTGGTAACAAAACTGAACGCTTAGATAATGAGCATAAGTAAGTGTTTGACTACTTTTACTTATACAAGTAACTGAAATAGATTACTCATTATAAAGAACAAGAGTAAGAAACTAGACTTCTGAATTGCATACCATAAGCAGTTTCTGTTCAGGTTTAGATTATGTAGACAATGTTTTGAATACTTTGTAAGTTGAGGTATTTTCAAAGAAAGATTACCTTTGCCAAAAAAAAAAAAAGTTAAATCCCAACTGCAAGTCAGTTCAACCCCCTTTTCCTCTCCCAATGCTACAAAGAATTCTGCAATTCAAGGCAGCAACAAAAAGAGAGGTAGAGAACTAAAAAAATTGTAATTAAATATTCGGTGTTCTTCTCAAAATGGCATAGATAAACCTCATTCTTCCCCAAGACAGAAAGAACTATGACTTCAGCAGGAAAACACTGTTAAGCAAAATGTTACATCTCACTGAGCTGCACAAGATTCCCAAAGTTGATCATTTTTACAGGCTGCACACATTGTATCTATTAAAAACAACACTGGCAACTTACACAAAAGATCAGCTTATGTTTGTGTTTCACATTGTTTTGTATAAAGACAAAACACACTCAAGTGCTCGTGTGTTGCAATATCTTCAGCTAGAGACAACTGAAAAAAAGGGGGCCTACCCGAGCTGACTGACATGCATTAGGTGCACAATGTGACTTAACTTTTCCTAACCAAAGCTGAAGTTTTGTATTCTAAGTAAGCATGTCTTCCCAATTATTTACTGCAGGAAATAGTCTCTTTCTAAATTTACCTTTCAGTGAATCATTTTCAGCTCTCATTATGTCAATTAGCGAGTTCTCCAGAGAATGCATGTCAAAAGTCCTTGTGCGATCCTGCAAGCAAATAGAAAGCCAGTTTAGGCAACACAGTGTTAAAAACGACCATCTGAAACAAAATTTTCAGTTTTGTTCTACATTACTACAGCAGAATTAAGCAAAACCACATACACCACTAAAGTCAGTCTGATATAGGAATATTAAAAAATGGAATATTCTTAAATATTAATCTGATCTATATTTATCATAACCAATCATTTAAGAAGCCCAATTCAATATTTAGTTTGTATTCCTTGCTGTACAGTTAAACTTCATTAAAAATAATTTCACGGTTAAGAGGAGGATATACTGGGGGAGACAATTGCAAGGAGAAATCATAAAAATACATATTTCAGCCCGAGTTTAAGAAAACCTAAATCCCAGAAACACACAGAATTTCCTTCATCTAAACTACTTCCTCAACAACTGAAATAAGCTAATTTTGCAATCAGTTCAAATTCAGCATAACTATAAGGTATTCCCCACAAGCAGTAGTGTTCCCAGTAGTCTGGTTTGCTAGGTGAAAACTTAGCTCTGATTTTTAATTCCCTGAATTCACAAGTTTGGTATTCCAAACATTACTAGAACTGAAGGAGGACTCAGCAAATGGGAGGCAAGATGTCTCATGTCTCACCTTACTGTTTGATTATCTCAAGCCATTTGAAGTATACTTACCAAATATTTCTCCTTCATATTAACCAAAGCCATCATTTAACACATGCATGGTTCAGACTTTCCCAACTAAAACAATAAATTCCATATCTTATAAATCTGAAGTTACAGTAGCGTAAGACAACATAAAATATCCTGGCACTGCATTATTTTAATTAGCAAATTCAGAATAACTGAAATTATATAGAAACTTTGAAATCTTCACAGTATCATAAAAGGTCACTAATGGAGGCAAAAAACTCTCATTCCCAAAATTATTCATCTAGCCATGTTATCTATGCATTTATACGTTTGGACATTTGTAGAAACACTAGTATAGAATTTTATACAATTATATTAATCCACCTTGAATTTAATTTTTCTGTGTCCAAGAACTCTAACATCAGCCCTGAAGATTTTATTTCATTCCTGTTCTAAAAGATTCACCTCTGAACTGAGATCAAGCATAGAAAGTATCTGTTCAAATAAGAAAGCAAAATGTGAGGAATCCAAGACAGACATTTGCTCTGAACTCCTTCTCTACAACTATTGTTATTACAGCAGTGAATATATGTTTTTTGTCCCTAACTCTAGCCGTGAAGCTGAAATTTCTCCAAAGCATGCAGATCCAGCTTTCGTAATTTTTAAAACCAGTGGTGAAGTAAAAGACAGTATTGCGCAGACTACTGCGTATCAAGTTACAATGTCCTTTACTTCCAGTGATGAAGCACTAAAGCAGTATTGATTGCAGTGTTGCAAGAGCTATTCTTCATATATCAGACAATGATCAGTCATTTTGGACTTTAAACACCTAATACTATTTTAAGAGCAGGAACCTACTAGCTCCTAGAGTCCCAATCCATTTCCAAGTTCACAAATCATACTCTGACCACTAAAAATACTATTTTTCGATTAAATTTTCTGATTTTTTCCTCTCTTTAGAACAGCCTATCACTGATGCAGAAGAGGTGAAGTGTTTCTATCCAGATGTGCTGCATTTCAAATAGCATTAGAAAGACCAGAGTTCAGAACCATTTGCTTTGTTAGGCTAGCCCAATAACAAGTTTGCTATAAAAAGCATAGCTCTGCCCTGTCTCTCCACAGTATTTATTTCCTTGGTCATTTATATTACAAGGTAACTGAAGCACCCTACAGAATCTATCAGAAGCATTTAAATTCTTAAATTCTGTGTTTTATTTTCACGCATTTCCTACTGGTTTCTTCCTTTCCAAGTAGCATTTAGGTTTTGGTTTATATATTGCTAGTTCAGAACTAGTTACACTAAAACTCTAATTACAATAAAATACCTCAGCAGGGTTAAGCAAGTCCTTGGGTCTGCACCCTGGACCCATCAGGATCTAACAGCTGTGTAACTCAGAAATGGATGCTAGAAGATAATCTCTACATTTTCAGAAGTCCTCACAACATGACAAAAATAGCCTAAAACACAGGTGGGAGCATTTTCTGAAAACCTGGCATCCCTCAGTAGCTACTCCTTCTTCCATTCTGGCTTTCATACTGTATTGTGTTTCTCTGTGTGGAATTAACCTCAAGTCCAACCCATGAACAGCTACAACATTCTTATTTCACAAAGTGCAGAACTTCAGTAGTTCCAAGTCTTTGTTGAATTTGTGGCACTTAACATTGCAGTCGTCTGAGAGACACAAAAGAAGAAACCCAAGCTGAGTAATTTCTAGTTTACTGTGCTGTGTATGTGCTGGAATACATGAGCCTGAAGATAGTCTCTTGCCTCTAAAGTGTCTTTGTTGGGTCAGGTTGAGCTACAGTAGCAAACAGAGGGTTTTGCTGCAGTGGTTAAGTTTTTAATATTGTGAACAGACAGTTTAAACATTTGGGAAAAAAAATGGAATTGAACTGGTTAGCTGTTAGGGACACCACATTCTCCAATGGAAGCTTTTTGTGGTAAGGCATTTATAGTTTTCCTCTTCTGAGTGAACCAGCTAGCTGTCACTTTTGTAGCGGAAGGTCTGTAAGGTTCTAATCATACTGCAAACATTTTAAAACACGACCTTGCGCATCAATACAGAAAATTCCTACCTGCAGCTATTTGCAATCACATAAAAAGGCTAAAATATGCCCCACATTAATACTCATGCTCTCCAGTGGTTCCAGTAACTTCTCATAGCAACGGAGAAGACTGCCATAGGCTAGAGCGCCCTCAAAATGTTGATATGCTACTACCTATTTCTTGCCTGTCTTTCAGCATATCTAACTACCATTGTCAATTCATGATGCTGAATTGCCCCAGCCGCAACACCCTTGGGAAGATCAGTCTTGTTCCTGGGTTTTTTGAGACAGTTTGCTCTTCCACGTCTCTCCTTATTAGGCAAACCATGTTAACCACAACTACTACTGTTACAGTGATTTTGGATATATTCCTGAAATTAGCGCAGCAGTCCACGTCTCTGGAAAATCAGAGTAATTCAAGAACTTGGTATATAAGCAAACCTGTGTACATGTATCTAATGAAAATATGTCAGTCATGTATGTCCTAAATAAAGACCAGCCAAAATGCCATGCTCAACTGGTTCAGAGGTTGGCACAGTGCTTATTATAAAAGAACTCCATTAATTTAGTTGACTACTTGCCCTGATACTGAAAAGGTCCACACTATTAGAGAAAGTCACCATTAGTAGGTTTTTAGAATTTTTATACAATTCAAAGACCTTTTATTCTGAGACTGCTTTGAAAACAGTAGCACAGATTTTGCCAGGCTTAACTTCCAAGATAGTCAGCATATTTTACCAGAAACACTTATTATATCTGAACTATATATATGTATTATATACCTAACCGAAAAAAAAGACTGATGACAGGTTAGTGGTAGTGGCCATATTGCTGAAGAAATGTTTTACTATACATTTAATTCCATAACATCAAAAAAGCTGTACCAGTCAAGATATTGATCATGAGCTTAATTAAATGTGAGCTAATCCCAGGTACACGTTAGTTGTGAGTTATAAGGCATGTACATCACACTGTACTTAGGAAAAAAACCTGATGTTTTCTTCAAGAGACTTCATGTAGAGAGAATTAATAGCAATATGGTGGTGTTTTTAATCGATCAATTCACAAAGTTACAGTGCTTTCCATGGAGCTGGATTGCTTACTGTATACTTTTTTATTTATTTATAAAGAAAAGGTACAGGGGTAATGACCACCCTGGAATAAAGCAGAGTATGTACACTTCAGTAACAAAGTAAGTTAACTACAGCCTGATATTATTTACCCAGGTTGATCACAAGAGCTTGGCTTTACACGAGTTTGTTTAGGGCATCTAAAATTTTGCTTTATCAGAGGGCTTAAAGGGCACGCACATTTATCCTTGGGAAACAGAACAGAGGCAGAAAGACACCAGGTTGAACACAAGGCCACCAAAAAAAGAAAAAGCCAACCAAAAAGAAATAAATCAACCTGCAATCTTAATACATGACTATGTTTTAAATGTCAGCCAACTTTTCAAAAGGCATTCGTTAAACAATTTTTAATAAGCAGTATTGTTTTCACAATAATATATAAGAGGTGACAGCTCGCAGATCTGGATAGGAGAGCGCTATCAAGACTGTAAATATTCTACAACAGCATATACAACAGTTTTGAACTATACACTGGCCAGCTCTGTCTGCGTAAAAATAAAATTATTCTGATTCTCCTACTTCCTAGAAATCATTTGTAAGGATATAGAGTGCTTATAATAATGCAAGCTCATTGTTAAAGCATAGAAGTAAAACTCAGGACTTCATGCCACAACTTTGTAACTGCATTCATACAGCATGGGCAAAGCACTTCACCTCTGTAACTACAGTGGTTTCCCCACTAGCACCCAGACAGATTATTTTATGTTCTTGTCTTGTAAAAATGGCGCCACTTGTGAATAGGAAATCACTAAATTCTAATTCCTATTCCAATTTTATTTTCAAAGTTCAAAGACATTTCATTCCAAAAAGAAAGTCACTTGGTACTGAGCATGTATGATATATACTGGGACATCCTCCTATGCAAAAGACACTAAACATGAAATTCTCATGCACAGGAAGATCATAGTTTGCACTTGAAAATCACATACCTAAACACTCCTCCTACACATCAGAAAAATGTACATCTAACTTAACTATTGAAGTTCAGATTCATTATATTTAATCTGCACCCACAACATTATCATCACCTGAACAATTAAGATTCCAGAACCTAAGAGTTTTTATTCAGTGCTTCTCACGATGGGCCTCCCCATGCTACAAACCCAAATAGTACAGAAAGTAAAGCCCAGCAGCCTGGCGAGGTATGAGCACTTGCTGGTAGCTAAGGCTGTGCCTAATCTTATAAAGTATGATATTGCTGAAGACCGAGGCATCAATAATAATGCAAAGTATGCCATTACATTAAGCAATTTATTGAGGGTGATTAAGCAATATTTATGGAATAGGTGTAGTTGTAAAACTGGGAGTTAGTTATATATTTAAATCTTGTCAAACCAGAATACTTGTGAAAATTAGAAAACTCACAACTACATTTGCCACTCTCATTATAGCATGGGAAGCTTGAAACTTTCTGAAACCTTGTACTTATTTCCCACAATTAAAAAGCCTTGTGTCTCAGGCAAAGGAAGGTGTGTAGGGAGAGGTAATACTGCAGGTACTAAACACAAGTTTCACATTTCTCTTTTAATTGTGAAGCAAATTTGGACTTGATTATGCTTCTGGGTAAGCTTCTCCTCCTTCCCACCATGCTGCAAATGCTGTATTCCAGCTCCCAGTCCAGTATCCAGTGAATTAAAGGCTTTGAATAAACAGGTTTTTCCTGAAAGGATGTTGCTGTATGCTGCCCTGATCACCTTTTATAGCTTCACCAGGGAACAATAAGAAAAAGCTGGAAAAGTTATGTGATGCATAACATAGGAGTTTTTCTGGGAGAGAACACTTTTGGTTTAGTCAAACTTGAACTTTTTTTTTAAGTGTTAGAAATTACAGACCTTTATAAAAATTTCCAGTTACATGTCTGATTCTATTTTAGCCACATATTAAATTTTTTATGTATCTTCTAGAAATTATTTTCCACAATATCTTGTGTTCTCAATCTTTGCGCTGGGCTGCTAAGTATGCAATTTTCAAAGCAAAATGCTTAATAAGAGTACTCCTTTTAATCTTAGGAAAATACAGACATAATTCAAATAGCTTCTAACAAAAGCTCTCTTTAAAAAGAAACCCTGAGGTCAAAAACACACAGGAGGGCCGAAGCCGAAGTATTAACGTCAGTAGTAAGTTTATAAAACAAGAACAGTGTTAACTTCCACAGTACTTGACTTGTGCATGTCATACCACATTAAAGTGCTTCTAATTCCACAGATCAGTAGCTGTGGGGAAGAGCATACAAAACACTAATTACTACACAGCTGATGTAGTTATAGAAAAATGGGTGAACAGACATTTAAAAATCCAAATTCAAGTATTTGTTCTATTTTAAAATGATAGCTTGAAATTTCTCAGAATAATTGCTGTTGCTGGAATAAAAATAAAATTCTGCAAAACAACTAGCCTTATTTTATGCAACGAGCCATCATGATTTACAAACAGGTTCTTCAAAAACAAAGAACAAATATTACAATAAAGAGGCATGGTAGAGAAATTTACTTGCAAAATTCCTTCAAGAGGAAAGACTGGCAAATGCATTGAAGAGATTTTTTTTTTAAAAACAAATTCACAAGGAATTGGAATAACGCATTTATTAAATCAACCCATTTCTATGGGCAAACAAATCATGATGTATAGCTCAGAATTAAAACACATTCTGTAATCACGTATGTTTTCTCAAACATCCCATATCTGCCTAAGGAAAGAGAAAGTCTCTTTGGCACAGACCCTCAATGGATTTGGAAGAGGTTATATACCTGGAAACTAGCCACTCTAGAAGAAAGGAAAAAACATTTTGAACAAGTGGATATAATGAACTGCTCTCATGTACAAAATTCTTTCAAATGAGCAGTTATTTTCAAGCCTGATTCCAGGAAGAAACACAAATTATTTGTAAGCATTTTTACAGAAAGCTGAGCACTATTGCTCAACTTGCTTTTGCCTTCAAAGACCAATTTATAAAAACATCGTCATGTAGTTGAAGATGAGTTCTGGAAACCTGGAAATGCCTATCAAAGCAAGATTTATGCATTGCATAACAGGCAGGATGTTCCACTCTCATGAGGAAGTGCAAGTACACAGCAAAAGGAAAGCCAAAACAATCTTGAGAGTAATGCTACAGTAAAATACAATTACTGAGCACTTAGTTTGTCAGTGCCACTGGGAAAGAAGCAGAAGGAACTATTTTAAAAAACCAGTAACTTTCTAAGATGCAATAGTCACAGGCAAAGCATTTTCACTTATTAATTCTCAGAGAAGGCTGCTGTATCCAAAAGACTCAATTTTAACTTTTTTTATTCAGGAACCATTTTTTCGCTTGGAGACCATTTCCTTTTCAAATGAACGTACAAAGAACAATGGCTTTTCTCTTTTCAAAATATCTTTGAAGGGCGAAGCCTGCCCAGTGGTTAAAGCACAACATCAAAGCTTAATTTCATTAACAGATCTGGTAACGGTCTTCTCCAACCTTGCTTCCAGTTCCATCTCTGCAGCAAGAGGTTCCTACAGACATGCTAGTTCTGAGATGTTATGAGACAGAATTCCAAACGAAATACACTTACAACAAAAAGCACCATGTTTTGCATGCAGCGCTCAATACCAAGGAAGCAATCATCAAATTGCAAGATAATCAACCAGATCACCACAGTATTTTCCTTTTATCTCCGCTATTTGGAATGCCCACTTCATCACAAGTGTCTAAGAGCCATGGGCAGAAATACTCCAGGTGAGCATTAATAGCTTATGGGGACGTTATGCAATGTTGTCCTCTCTGAAGAGGAAACAAGCACTTACACGTGGTTACCCTAAAATTTTCATCAAAACAGAGACTTCTGTGTTTCACCAAGCTTTGGAATAGGTAAAACCTTTGAGGGGAAAAAAGTGATCCCCAAATATTTGCAGTTGCTCCTTTACATCTTGCCTTCCAAAGAAACTAATTTTCACTAGATTGCGGCAATACTTGTTAATGATTTAAGCAGCAAACATAAATATTAAATGAAAGGGATAGTTGTATCAAATTACTCCATTATGTTGCTGCAGTAAAGACAGCTTTCAATTATCTCTGATATAGGAATCTAAGAAGATTCCAGTAACAAAATAGCCTTGTCCAGTACATGATTGCATCGTCAAGGACTTCATATATATATATATATATGCATGAACACAAATAAACAATAAGCAAAACTCCTTAATTCTGCTTTGAGTCAGGCATACAATCAGCACAGTCAAGAAAAAGTAGAGAGATATCAAAGGCCAAATTTTACATCATTTGTTTCCAGTGATTCAAAAATCCAGTATGCTTTCAAGACACAAATAACTAAGAAACCAAAGGAGCTAAAGATTTTACACAGAAAAGTTATAAAAAGCAGTTGCCCAAGATGGCTTCAAAATTAATCAGCATCTTTCTAGGTCTGCAGTGCTGAAGTCCTGTTTTGCTGCCCTGCCCTTTTCTTCACAAGTGATAGTAACAGACTGGAAAGCACTTCACTCCAACACTTTCCTTTTCTTGGCATGAAGAAGTGTCAGACTTGGTCTTGACATGTGCAGCTTCATCTCAGTGTTTACGTAAACAGATACTAACATGCTACACAAAAGTTATCTCTTTACCATGACCAAAATACACATGTACAATGTTCTATGTTTGGAACATAACCCAGAAGTCAAGGCTGACTTTGCCAATTTCCTGAAATTTCCTTGATGCCAAACCAAGCACATTTCTATCACCGCCTGTATATTTGGGCCTTATACACAACAGCAAGGACACACTTGATCTCATTCTGTCACTCTGAGCCTCAGCTATGTGTCAGGGTACAGAATGACTTAAACTGTGAGCCAAGTCTCACTGCAGTGAGGCTGAAAAAAGACCGACTCCAGCTGTGTCCCTTTTCCTGACGGTTTCAGTGTATAAATTTGGTAGGCTGGACTCAGGTTCATTATATTAATTACAGATCCTGACATTAAAGTCAATTATTACGATACATTCTAAATTTACAAGGGCTCTACCTGGTATTAAACCAACTAGTAGCTCTGCAGTAGAAAAAACGTCTCTAATGGAAAGTTAGTGCCAGCAGCTGCTCTGTTGTCAGAAGGCTGTATAGGCAGGCCCAGCAAACCAAACAGAAGCTGAACAGTTTACGAAGAACTGTGCTGTTCCTACGTCTGAATCCACAATGTCATTATTAAATATATTTGTTTCTTTAGGGTGGTTTATACCATGAGGCATATTGCACGGCTTCACCTGCAGATCTTTCGCATTATTTTAAAGTAGGTCACCCTTGTTCTTACAGCATGCCTAGAAATACTGCAATCATTTTGAAATTTCTACTTCTGCCCTCATTCAAAGATCTTGAAAAACAACCCACCAAATGTCAAAGAAGTCTTGGGTTTTTGGAGTCACCATAAAGTGGTTTACAAAAGGCACACACAAAAGCTAGATTTAACTAGTGGTCAGATGAAGAGTATTTCTGTTTAAATTTTTACTGCAAATTAGGTTCAGTATTATACAGCTCATTCCAAATTCATAAAAAGTCGGCCTAGAAGGAGAGGTTGAACTGCCAGACAACCTGCCTCCTGGCAGGGTGAGGCCATACTAAGATACAGTAGACCACCAACTGAAACTCGTCCAGATCTATTTTTGGTGATGATATAATGGCCTATAACCAAAATTTGCTGCCATTACTGAGGAAAGCAAACTGCGTAAATATTAAGTTTCAAAAAAATGCTACAAAAATCATGTCGCACTACAAGTCCATATGATACTCTAAAACAAAATACAATCACTTAATACTTTTCCTCAGATGTGGTACATTCTCAAATACTTCAGAAGGCCTCAGATCTTTCATACTTCATTAGGCACCACTTTTTTCCTTACTCTTTTTTTGCAGATATACTTAATGCTTGTAACTGAATTTGTTCATCGGCTATTTCTGAATGTAAGTATTAAGCTGAAGGAAACTGGCTAATATAGATGTCCGGTGGGCAATGGATATTTAAATGACCACCACTATTAAAAAAACCAAACATGATTCACAGCTCAGAGCATATTTCACACTATGGCATTTAAAGTTAGCCATATTTTTTGTAAGTTGCAAACACAGAAGTCATAAAATCAGACTGTACTGTCCAAACCCCCAACCCTTTCTAGGGCATTTTAATGCACTTGTGTGTCATTTTTCTTATGGATATAACAAACCACGCTCACCTGAAAAGGAAAAATGTTGTCAGCTCTATTCAAACTGTCTTCCATCCACGATTTTGGAGCAAAGGCTGAGCTGGGTCTAGCGTATTTCTGCAACTGGATATGATTACTTGCAAAATTCTTCTTTAAGGGCGAGATGGAGTTCAGGGGGGTTATCCCTCCATTCAGTCCCCTGCGGTGGTCTCGGCCTTGGGACCCACCCCACCCACCATATCCACCACCACCAGGGCTCCATGAAGATGGTGTAGGCGATGGACTTTGGTAGCTGCTCCATGGAGAAGGTGGCTTGTTAAGATTATTAGCCAAATGAGGCAACTGATTAAAAGCAGCATTTCTATGTGTGAATGGAGGTGGATGAGGACTTGCAGGAGACCTCCTCTGTTGCTGATGCTGATTGTGATGATGCTGAAAATGGGGGTGATGAGGGTGGTGTTGAGAGAGGGGTCCAATTTGGGGGGAAAAGCTACCACCAAAGCCAGGGCTGACATGATGTGGAAAATTCTGAAACAGCAGAGCACCATTATTAGCTGAGGCAGTAGGGACCCCTCCCTGGTGAAAAAAACTTGCATCTTCATTGATTATTGTAGAAGAGGAAGGAGCTATAGCTGCAGACCAGTTACTAAAACCAGTCAGAGAAGATGCAGTGGATGTCAAGGGCTGCGTGGAAGTACCTAGCCCCGAAGCCTCTTGATAATCAAATCCTGTTAACACCGGCGATTCTATTCTTATTTTCTCCTTCCCATTGCCGTTCTCTGAAGAATTATCACCCTGATTTTCTTCAGTTTTAGCTTTCTCAGGTTCAGAGAGCATGCCTGCTTCCTGACTTTGACCAGGGGAAAGCTGCTGTTTTTCTAGGGACTCTTGCTTTTCCTGTTGCTGAGTTTTAGATTTTTCTGACCCTAGAATCTCATCTTGAATATTATGGGCAGCTGGAGCAGGAAAGAGCCAAGCTGACCCAGCACTACTGCCATTGGCAGCTGTGTTATTATTTATAAAAGCAGCAGGGCTGGGGCTTGCATTTTGATGATGGTGTGGAGGCTGCAGATGTGGATGAAATCTGACTGGAAAAGCTGACTTATTTCCAGTGTTGTTTTGCACTAACACTCCAAACCCGTAATCCCCCATTGATTATATTTAGGGTTTGAATCCTCCCTGTAAGAACAAGTTGATGTTTAGTGTTTACCTTGTCCTCTTCTGAGGCAGGAATAGTAAGTATCCTGTTTTTAGCTAGATATTCCAGTTTCTCCCTCCACACTATTTATTTCAGATTTGGATAAAGATGTTTGTTTTTTGCAAAAGGTAGATCTCTTCAACTATTTAAATGTGTCAATTTGTGTCCGTTTCCTTCCTTTGGCCAGGAGGAAGGCAAAAATAAATCTTTGGTTCACAAAATAAGAGGTTTCCTTTTTCTAAAGGAAATGCACAGCAATGAGAGAAAAAGCTTCTGGGGAATAAGGATAAAGAGATTCTAACTATCCTGTTTTTTTCCTCCTCAGCAGCCTTGACTCACCCATAAATGAGTTAAAAGGGAAGAAAAAAAAATATACAATGACGTCTGGTCCCCCAACCCCTTGGCAGCAAAAAATAGATTTAAATCTGGAATAATTTAATACATCTCTATAATCTAATATATATTTGTGTCCTGTTCAAAAAGAGTCTTTGCTGTGAGGGAAAAATTTACCTCAGGATCTCAGCATTCAGAAGAGTGAAAGGGGCAGTGAGTTACAGAAGAGGCTTTTTCCCCGTGCTGCTGCGTTTAACCTATTATATTTAGTAATAATATACACTCTGTGTGTGTGTATGCGCGTGTGTCGTTGTTTAAAGGGGTAAGATCTTATCTCAGGAAATTAGTATTCTGTGTGTGTTGGGTGGGGAGTGAGTTGTGCAGGAGAAGGGTGGATTCTTGATGCTGCTCCTTTTGGGCTGGGTTTCTGAGCTCGCCAGACTCGCTTCTTATTTATGATCCAATATTTGCGTGTCCTTCACAGGAGTCCTGGCTGGCCGAAGAGGAATATTTTCATTTCAGAAATCAGCATTCAGCGTTCGGGAAAATGGAAGGGAGGGGACAGCGAGTTGTGCAGGAGGAAGGGGAAGGAGATTTTTCTTGCTCTCACTGCTGCTGGGAAGGTGGTTTCTGGTGCGGGGCTCTCCTTCCACCGAGATATGCGGGCTCCCGCAGACGAGCGAGCCCCGGCCGAGAGGCCGCTGGATATGCCTGTATGTGTTTTTCCTCCCCGGGGGCTCGGCGTCCGGCGGGGCAGGGGCGGGCGGCGCAGGCAGGCTCGGCTCGCCAGGCCCCGGCTCTCTGTGGGGTGCCCCCGCGGTGTCCCCCCTCCCTCGCAAGAGTCCTGGTGTCGGGGAAGGCAGCAGGGATATTTTTTACCTCAGGAGAGGAGCAGCCTCCGGCAGGGAGGGGAAGGTGCAGGCGGCGGGGGGCCGGGCTCCTCTCTCCCCCATGGAAGGTGTTTAACCGGTTCTCCCAAATCGCCCGGAGATTACGGGGCAGGGTCTCGGCCGCTGGGCGCAGCGGAGGGGGGGCCCGGCGGACTAACCGGGGCGCGGCGTCCGGCGGCGGCTCCTCGGAGCAGTCCTTCCCCTGCTGCGCGTCTTCTCGGCTCCAGGCGGGCTTCCTTCCCCCTCATGTAAACCGGCCGGGCACCGGGAGGGTCGCCGCGGAGGACGCTGCTGCCGGGAGGTGGAAGGAGGGGGGAGGCTCCGCGGGCGAGAGCGACAGGAGCGGGGCGGGGGGCGGGGGAGGAGGCTGCCGCGACACCGGCTCCAGAGAGTCGGGAGGTGCTTCGGTAGCCGGCGAGCCTGGCCGCGACGGGTCCTCCGCGGGAAGCCTCCGCTGCTGCTGCCGCCGCCTTGTTTTGCCTCTTTATTCTTTTTTTTTTTTTTTTTTTTTCCTGTCTCCTTCCCCTCCCCCCACCCCCCCAGCGGCCGCCGCTTCCTGCCTCGGTGCCGCAACCGGTGCCTCCCTCCTTCTTCTCCTCCTCCCCGCCCGGCCGCTGCCGAGCCCAGTCTCCTCAGGACCGAGCTGCCGCACGAAATGACAACCAGCTGGAGGAGGCAGCGCGGCACTTCCGGTTCGGCGGCGGGCGCGCCCCCGCCCCGCCCCCGGGCTCGGCTCCCCGGGCGGAGGCTCCGCCCTTGCCCCCCCGCCGCCGGCGGCCGCCTCTTCGCGGCGCCATTTTTGGTAAGGGCAGGGAACTCCCTGGCTGGGGCGGCCACCTTTGTTTTGGGTACGTCGCTTGGTAGCCATCCTAAGTAAGGGCGAAAGGTCAGACGGATGCCGGCGGGCGACCATCTTGGACTGAGGAGCGCAATTCCCGCCGCCAGCGGCCATCTTTGTGCAGGGCAGGTTGTCGCCTCGGCGCAGGGCTGCGGCGGGGCCGGGCCAGGACAGGACAGGCCGGGCTGGTTGGGGACATCCCAAGGCGGTGTCCGTTAACAGTCATTCACAGCTGTAATACCATGGCTAATATCTAAAAATAAAACCCTACCAGGAACACAGGCAGTTTGTAACACCCTTTGGCACCCAAGGGTTGAGGCCCTTCCAGCGAAACATCCCCTCCCTAAACTGCCCTGGCCTGGGCCACCATGTTTGAGCCATCTCACTCTTGGGAGTGGAAAGTAAGCAAAATAACACAATAAAATGTTCAGAGGGCAACTTGTGTGGAGAAAATACCATAATATTTGACTGCTGCTTGGTTTTCAGCTCTTAAAACATGGAAATTGGCTACAATGACAGAGGGCCATAGGGAAAAACTTTGGGCATTTTCTGAGATTGCAATTTTGGAAGTCATTTGAAACTCCAGCTCATGTAGGTATTTTAAAATCTTTCCCGAATAACTTGTGTTATGTTGGTTTTTAAAAAGGCAAAAAACGAATTCGTGAAATATACAAACAGATATAAGCAAATAAATGGGCAGTAAATCAGAATTATTCCGGGCTGTTTTCTGCTGCAGGTCCAACCATGCCAGTCAGGTCCGTCCCCATCCAGCGCGAGGGGAATTGCTACCCATTGCATGGGCTGAAGGGGGATTTTTCTGATTCTCAGCTGTATTTGTCAGTGAAGGGACAGGAGGTTTGAGCTGTGCCAGCCAGCAAGTCTCTTCTTTCAGGATGATGGATGAGGCCATTACAACATTTTAAGCACTATAAATAGAGGTGTTTATGGGGAGGGGGACTACAGAGATGCATTTGCACTGAAGTGCCGCTCTCAGGGCTGGAGTGGTGGTGGGAAGAGAGGACCTTTGTTGCATTACTCTGACATCTTGAACTTTCCTGTGGCTCATGTAGCGCCTCCTGGACCACCGTACCTTCATCTCGGCCTGGTGTAAAACTGGCTGAAGCGCATGGTTCCTCAGGACAGGATTGCCCCAGTGAGAAATTGTGTCTCAGTAACCAATACAAAGGCCCTAGGTTCTAGTATACTTCAGGAAGTTCTGGATTGAAAGTGAATGCATATTACAGCAAGTTGTACAACGTAAAATATTAATTCAGTGTGTGTTTTATACAGCTCACTTATTTATTAAAAATTTAGTGATTATTACTTCATCTCACATAGCAAATCTGTATAAAAGCAACAGGCTTGGTTGTCCCCACCTGACAGGCATACAAAGTAAAATTCCAGTTTTAATTCTACTGAGTTTTAATTCTACTGTGGTTGCCAGATGGCTAACACCAGTCATTGCACATCTGATTTGTTTTCGGTATATACCATGTACGGCACAACCATGGGTCCAAAACTGACATGTGCTTTAAAATTTATTCTTGCACAGCAATGTGGATTGTCCAAGAGCAAGCACCAAAACTTTTGTCTGGTACAGGTCAGTTTTGCAAAATAGTGTGTTTCTGGGATGGGTAGCCTTTCTGACATCTACAAATTAAAATATGCAAATAAAATACAGTACAAAATTAAATTACAAAAAACAGTGAAATTAAAATAGCTCATGTAGATACACCAGTAGAAAAATCAAGTGGAAAAGGACACATGCAGAAACATTTCCTGAATAATCTTCATTTAGCAGTGGAGCGTCCACTACTACTTCCTCCAAGACTCTTTCCGACCTACTCAGTCCCTAACTGTAAATTTGGATGATACAGATATTTTTACCAAACCCAGTATTTCTCAACAATTTTATTAAGTAAAGTTTTTCCTTTACAATCATATATACCTTGTTTCCATGTGAGAAGACAGACTTGTTTACATATGGTGAAAATATCATTGTTTGTGAACATGTAATTACTCAGTTATAATTTCGTCTTTTGTTTACTTTTTGCATCCTATGTGAGCCCATCTGATATTAAGTATTATTTTCCTCTGTATTTTTCTAGTCATACTGTTGTTATTATCATCATCAGATTCAGATTCAGGGTTAACAAGAACTTCTGTCAAGAAGCTATGAACCTGGCTCCAGCAGTAGATTGCTATTACATGAATAGTTTGGGAAAGACTGAGTAGAAGGCCTTAATTTAATTTCAGGCACACCGTTGCAGTGCATTAGGGTAGATGCAGATCAACTAGAGTGATATGCGCAGAGCTTCCAAAATCTGACTTTAATCACTTGCTTGACAAACATGGTTTGCTGAAACCGTGGGAGGTTTCTTAACAGCTGACATTTTGATGGCATCAGCTGCCTAGCAGGATTTGTGTCATTTTATTCAGCCTCTTTGAGGAAAAATGCCTGAGCAATATACAGAGATTTCAGTCACTACATTTAGTTGCAAAGAAGAATACATCACTAAAGTAAGTTAGTAGTATCTATAAGTAAGTGCATTTAACAACCTAAGAAGAAGTTGCCACTTTGATGACTGGATGACGTAAAGAGAGTCTCAAATAACGTGTCTGAACTTTATTTGGAATGCATGAAAACCAAGGGGATTTTTTTTTTGAACTGTCACATAAGTTTTGCAGAAACTAATCACCAAAACAAGTACATGATTAGCTTAAAAATTAAAAAAAAATTAAAATTAGTTACTTTTGATAGCAATAGAATTTCAATTGCCACCTTCTTTTACAGGAGAGAATCTGCCTTTCCCAGCTGTCTAACACTGCAAAACCAAGCTAATTTCCATGGAGTGATGAAGATGTTGTTGTTGCTGTTCATTACAGACACATTAAAATAGTGACAAGCATTCCTAAAAACTTTATTATTGCTCTAATTCAACATTCAACTAATGGTATAAGGAGGATTTTTTAATTCACTCAAGCCATAAGCTCAAATCTTTGCACAGTCAAATCAACCCTTTATCATGTAGCAAGTGACACACTGATTTTCCTGTAGTTTATACCATGACCTAACTTTTGGATGAAACTTGAAACATAAGACTGAAATAATAATTAAAAAAAAAAACCTAACCCTCGGGCATCTAAATGTGAATCTAACTAATTTAGAAATTTAATCCTAAATTTCCCTTCAACAATAAATTTTCAATGGAAAGGAAGGGGGTGAGTTTTCTCAGTAGCATTTAGTCACATACAGCAATGAGATTCAGTGCCCAGATTTGCTGCCACATCCACCTGCAGCTTAGTCATGATATATCTAACACCTTTCACCTGAAAAGGATTTCAGACTGAATTACACTTGAAGTACTTTTAGTCATTATGGTACCTTACACTAATCACTATCAGCACCTAATGGTTTCATTTCTGGAAGCAATTTAACTCTTCTGGCTACCTTACAGGAGAGGATTCCCCTGGCCACTCCAGCTGACATCATTAAGCAGCTTTAGCTGATGACTACCAGTGGCACTGTGCACCAAGCAGGCTCCCCCCAGAATCAATCTCCAGGATTGCAAACTCCTTGACAACCTCTTCACTGTGAGACTAAATCACAAGTGGGAACATATTGCTCTCCTCTGAGGATTAGATTTCGTAGCCTGCTTTTATTCTGACAGTCTTACCACAACATGTCACCCAGTAAGTGCTTGTCTGTGGCTCAGGTCACAGGAAAAATTGAAGATGGTTGAACTGGTGTAGAGAAATCTGTTTGCTCAGTTTTAGTCAGAAACAACCTTGAGATCTGTGGTTTTCTTGGGTCTGGTGTAGCACCCATTCAACCTTTCAGTGTTACACACCCAATGAAACACAGCAAAGGGGAAGATCTTCAGGGCAGAACAGAACAATTTTGTCAGGTGGACCACATAGCCTTGGTAAGGTCATATGGCCCATAAGATGTGGAACGATTAATGACAAATTTACTAGAATTAGTTTACAGATAAACTAAACCTGAAAAAAAGGAATCCCCAAGTAGAAGCCTCTCCAGCTCAGTTACACCACTCATCCTAGGAGACCCCAGGAGAGCAGATGTGCGGTTTGTGATATACCCTGAGTGTTATCAAATCAAGGTCCTATTGAGCTAAGGAGTGAAATGACTTACAGAGCTTAGAAGGAACTCCTTATGGAAAACGCCTTGCCAGCAACCCTTTTTTTTTAAAATCAAAGGACTGTCATCTCTCATGCATCTTCTGGTTGCAGCTGTCATGGTGTCATCTGGAAAGAAAGGTGAACCCTCGGTGACTCAACACACGAACTTCAAAGGTTAACACTGCACACATTGCCAAGTACAGAAACATCAGACTGATGCACCTATTTAACACTGTTGGTGGGGAAACTGAGAGTTCAGGTCTTACTGCCGTACATTTAAAGTCAGTCTTAAAAAAAAAAAAAAAAAAAAGCAGAGAGAGGATAAAATTCTCCTTTCTAGGACCAAAATTATCAACTGGGTCTTACGTATCAAAAACTGTAACAAAGCCTAATGTGTTCTTGAATGTCAAAAGCCTTATCAGGATGTCCAGATCTCCAGTTTTATGTTAATAATGGTTATTGTGTCTTGTCCATACAACAGTCTACAGCATATTAACACAATATAGTAAATCAAATTAGAAGTAAAAATTAACGCTATACTTGCATCATAAGGACTTCAGGAGGGGTGCAGTGGGCTGTACTGAAAGTCAAAGGGATCATTTATGAGATTATTAGTCACTTGGGTGTTCCTCCACATTACTTTAGGTCTAATGTATCATGTAAGACACAGGACTTGTTCATGTTCACTGGTAGTGAAGGCAACCAACAGACCTGAAAAGCTGCATCAACATTTTATCCTAAACAATTGCTCCAGGAAGGCTAAGCTAAAAACTCCAGGCAAGCTGTCAGTAGCTAATATTAGCCTACACATCGAGGATATTTTTTTATTTCAGAGCAATTTTCAAGGACTGCAGAAAATGCTCTCTAGGCCACAGAGAAAATCCATTTTTGTGCTGATGCAGCTGCAACTGCTGTTTGCTAGATCATATCTCAGCTCGGTCATTGCAATATCAAAATATGATTTTATAAACATGGTAAACCATTTAACTACTGTGTAAAAACACATTATACATGCTAATGGCTTCATTTAGCTAAGCTGGCTTCGTCATTTTTCTGCGAGTGGATGAAGGTACTATATATTGATATAACCTGATATGTTAAGCAACCCCCTAATGGAATACATTGCCTTGGAGTCTTTAGTCTTTATGAAAAAAATCCTTATCACTGCCCAGAGAACTATTTTGTGTGCAGTAATTATGTCATATTAATGAACAATATTACGTACAACTGTATTTTTCAGCCCTATTCTTTGTATGGAATGTACTTTAGAATGACCTGACACTGCAAAAATGCCTCTAGCTTCCATGGCTCATGTAAAATACAATAAATACATAAATAATTTAGATGAGGAAATAGGTAGTGTTGTCACAGCGGTGGTGGTGGTGTAGTTCAAAATCTGTAGTTACCACTGTAGTTCAAAATCTGGCTATGCGTCCATTGGAAATGCATTTTGCTTTTTTCATTTAAGGCTACCGCTTCCTCAAGCTGGACAAAAAATTCCTCACAGATATGGAGCTTGAAATGCAGATTTGAAAGTTAACTTTATAATTTTATTTCTGAAATAGTAGAAGGAAAAAAGCACACGAGGGGTGTCTGTCTGCCCACTGCAGGCTTTCACAGAAAGCCTCGCATATCTCTGTGCTAAGATGGGATCTCTGAAGCTGAAAGTTCATAAATTTTGATCACAACTGCATCACAGCATTGTGTCCATGGGGGAAGCAAGAGGGAGATACCTTTCTGGCAGCTGATCTGTATGCTAAGGGCTGCCCAAACCCTTTCAAGACAGGCTTATCTGCTACGAACGCAGGTTATCCTGCAAGCATGGCCTCAGGCACAGCCAGGGTGCCCTTTTCCAAATATTCGGGAGGCTGAGCCTGAGCACAGTGGGTGAGCCAGCCCCAAGCACAGGCAGGATAGCCTGTCCACAGGCACCTACCAGTTGTCCAAGAGGCATCGGGAAGGCAGTAGTTGTTCAGTGCATTTAATGGGAAAGAAGCTGTTTATGCTATGGAGACTTAGCTTCTCAATCTCTTCGGTTTTGCCAAGGGGGGTGTCCACTTCTAAAATAAAATAACTGGTTATTTAATTCCTATTGATAAAGGAGGAATGCGTCATGGCTGTTGCAAGAGCCGGTTAGTCAGGGCTTACAAAGTGCACTGGTGCTAAGTATAATTTTTACTGCAACTCGGTGACACCTTCATTTCTCAAAATAAGATTTCATAGCCTATCCATTTACAAAGTGGGCTAGTGCCTTTGGGTATTTGGGAAGGGCAAAAAGACAAATTGAAAAGCACCAAATCATTTAATTTCAAAGTGCATTAAGCTCACACCTTCCCATTTTCTGACTGAAATGTTCACCGGCCTTTTCCAAAGAGGTTTGTATTCAGGACACAGAAATAGTTTGTGGATTTGAGATTCCTGAAATAGTTAACAATGTTATTCAGGGGAAGAACCACTGGCTTCTTGTCCTAAAAAAAACCCAAAACAGATCCACGTGCGAAGTGTTAATGAATCCAAGTGGCAGCTTAAGGATAAAAATAGCATAAAACCCCCAAAATTAACATTTTCAAGAACACAATTTCTGAGAAGTGTGGGATATAATAATAAAAAGCCAAATAGAACAATATCAAGAGTTCAATTCAGAGTGACCAAAATGAGATTGGTCTATTTTTCCACCCCTGAGTTACAGTACCCCGTACTGCAGCACTGCAGGACCCAGCCCTGGGGCTGGATCCCAGCGTTCAATGCTCTGTCTCAAGTGCAGTGCTTGGGCTACTTGGCTCATTTTGGAGCATTGCTTGCTGGAATCTGTAGTCTCCAGGCTGCATCTCCATTATTAAAAAGGAGAGCAGTGGTAATCTGCTCCATTTTAGGCAAATTAAGTGGAGCGCTTTGGCTCCTGGAACATTTCCAACACAGCTCTGAGATAAGCATAATTCCACAAAATCCATAAAATTCAGAGCCTACGACTGCTACTGTTCCCTCTTCCCCATGCCTTGCAGATAATGTAAAGTCCTCTGGTGGGGTACTTCACAGGGGAGAGAAGTATTCTGATGTGCCTAATGAATATTGGTTTTCTATGTGCTAAGGGGACGAGTTGAGAAGAGAGTTTCGGTCTTACTTTTGAGTTCTCTACCTTATGGCTTTCATGTCATATTTCCACTGGCAAGGGAGAGGGGGGATGTTGCATATTCAATGTTCCCCTTCTGCCTTGCAGAAGAAAGAGGGTGTGTTTCCACCGACAGAGTAGAATGAACTCATGCTTTCCAATTTTTCCCCATGTTAGGAAATAGGTCCTGTCTCATTACTGGTGACAGCACATATTGGTAGGTCATAGAGCAAAGGGAGAGCCTTGCGTTGAACAGCTGGGGCCCAGAGCCAGAAATCTCATTAAAGTAAGCTGCTGCTATTTCCAGCCTGTAATAGAGCTTTGGAGCTTGATTATATTCAGTGAAAGCAGGTCATTACAAACACAGTGCTTTTTGCATATTATCTAAATTGAAATAATAATATGTTCTCTCCTTTCATGTGCTATATTGATAAATCCCAACTTATGAATGAAACATGTTGATTAGTTAGTTAAAAATAATTAGTTCCATATTATGCCTCCAAGTTTAAGGCTTGATTAGTGCAAACAAATAACTTTTCTTGATAATAAGTCATTCACAGATTATTCTCTTAAGTGGAACACCCAGGCATAAAAACAATCTGCAGCAATAAATTGTGTTATTTGTTCTCTCTTTTCTCTTTGACTTGAAATATAGCAGTACTTCTAGAACTTGAGAGACAGAATATCTATATGCAGATTCTGATCTCAGCAGCAATGGCCGCAATGCAACTCTGGTGTTGTTTGACTGAGGTGGCAGTGTACCAGATAAGAATATGACCCATAGGTGTTCTTTGATTCAGTCTTTCTGGCCATGTAGTCCCAAAAGAACAACAAGTATTGCTTACAGTGACTGAGAATATTGCTCTGTTTAGCTTCTTGTTATTTAACTTGCATTTAAATATTCTGATATTTACATCGGAACTGAGCTAATGAGTGGTTGGTGGTGGTTTAAGGTTTTCCTTAGTATCAGTAGCATTAAATAACCTTTTCGGTTCTTTTGAAGGGAAACAAAACCCTGAATGAAGATTTTTTTCTAGTTATCAGTTCACTGAAGCCAGAATGATTCAACAATGTTCATAAAGCTTAAGCACAGTCCCAAATATGAACATTTTCTGGAACCAGGGCTTAGGGTATTCGTTAAGGACAAAGTCTTATTCTTAGCTCCCCTAGGGTTCTGCTCACACTGGCAGAAGATGGGTCCGTAACTGTGTACAGGAGACATCCACTAAAGTAAGGCTATACATTGATAGGATTACGGTATATATACTATAATAAAATTAGATAGCATCCTGGTAAAAAGCCTTGACTGTTGATACTACTGTCTCTGCTGTTGCTCCCACTGACAGAGCCTCCTGGTGGAAAGTTATGGCTCTCAATTATCACTGTGAAAATCCAGCCCTATTTTGGGAGCGCTTATAGCTTGTAGCAGTTATCTACGGTGTGGGGGTTTGATGAAGTTGTTAGAGAATATCAGCCTTCGTATTTAGGCAATGGAGCATGACAATTCTGGATGAGGCAAATAATACATTTTTCTAAAGCATTTTTATAAAACACTTTCCTTCCTGGTTGACAGGAAAACTTGCAAAGCCTGGGAAGAGAACCAGACCCATGCTCCATTCGCCCTCTTTCCAGATTGCTAGCAAGGGAGCTAATTCGATAGCAGCAGTTGTGGTATGGACACTTGACCACTGGTGGCTGAGACCACCAGCTTACAGACTATACATAATCACCAAATAGCCAGTAGCTAGAAATGGCTAAATCTCAACTGTTTTGTGAAAGACCTGAAGTGACTTACTGGTTAAAAACTCTGCAATTCTTTCCAGTCCTCTCAGAGGGCACTTCATGAGAAATGGTAATGGGTTACGGTCTCAGAGCACTTTTAAAGCACTCAGCGTCAGAAAAAATGGCATTAAACTGCTTTCCTCCCCATATTCTGGACCTGTTTCTCAATGCTAATCAGGAGTAATTTCAGTGAAGTGAAGGGAGTTACACAAGACCTGTGTAAAAGTAGAGTCAGATCTATGTATCGTACCTTTAAGATGCCTGGCAAAATATGCTCTATTTACTTGATGAAATTAAAACATTTCAAAGGGTCTGGATGATTTAAGGGCTATGTTCTTACTTCCTAGAAATTAGAACAGTACGTCAGGTAATCAATAAGTGTATAAAACTGTCTAAAATGCAAGCATTGCACAGGTCAGGAATGGAAAAAATGCAGCTGAGATCACTTTACATGATATACTGGAAAAGCAACATTATTTTCACCAACAGCACTGAGAAGCCATTGCAAAAGGCAAGAAACAGGTTTAGTGGTATGGCAAACAATGTTTGTTTCACAAAGCAAATTTTTCCATTTCCATGACAAATAAAACTAAACACAAAATTAGGCTGTTCATTTAAGCACTTTTGGCTCCAACCTCCCTTGAACTTTAAGAAATTCGAGGAAACAAGCTCTTGGGTTGGGTCCATCTGTATCAGAAACACAGCACTGCATTCATACCACATTATCAGTATTTTTTTTTTCACGTCAAATCACAAATATCAGGCAGTGTGGGCAGTATATCTCCTCAATGGTCTGTAATAGAAATTCCTCAGTTACACGCGAAGCCTCTCCAGTGTCTTTCACGAGAAGATGCTTCATTAAGACTAATGAAAGTGCTGATTCTGCACAACAGATGCCACAGATCCTCCAGAAGAGCTCTAGGAAAGAAATGGGCTCTTAAACAAGTAGGGAGTCACTCAGCTTATACTCTCAAATCTGAAAAAGCTGCTTGATAAGACTTAGAGGTAAGCAAGAAATTCAAGAAGGAAATATCAGGACTTTGAAAGCATAAATAAGCTGCACATAGTTTTTTGACTTGTAATAGCTCACAGATCACTGTGTCAGCTTCTGGGCTCCTGCAGGAGTATAAAGAGGCTGCTAGAAAGAGGAACAAACACTCCTCTATGCTGCTCCTTCCCCCTGTGTTACAATAAGCCAAGGCTTGTGATGTTTGGCCAAAGAATGAGGGAACCTAGGAGTGACTCTGGACAATACATGCTGGTGATCATGAGTCACTGGCTAATGTTAAAGACAGATCTAAAGTCAGATGCAGTGTGTAGAACAGTGACTTTGTTTGCCATCGGTGGAGTTGCTGTTTGCTTTATGCTTGATCTGAATTTTGCATCACATATGCTCCTAATAGCAGTAAAAGACATTTTGTGAATGTACATTGAGGGGAATAGACCCCTGCAGTGTCAGCCTCTGTTTTGAATGGGTTGGCTTTTTTGGCTTGTCACGTCTTTCTAGTCTCTAAACCTCTGCCTTTCTATTGTAATGTGGCATGCCATAAATATCTGTAATGGAACGGATTACATCAGCTAACTTCATGTTGCCAATCTCAGTATTAAACTCTGCAGCAGTACAGAGCCCTGCCCAAAGGACTATGACAAGTATTCAGCTCCATTTATATTAGAATACAAAGTACAGAATAAACCCACATCATTTCTGGCATCTGATACTACCTGACAGATAAGAATGGCACAGGGGAAAACAATGCCAGAGCACTGAAGTTCCTTCTCAGAATTAAGAGCTGTGGAGAACTTGACACATGCCCTTCCTGAATTTGCTGTAGGTTAGTAATTTTTTCTCTTTTTTTTTTTTTTAATAGTAACTCCCTATCCCCAATACCCAAGCAAAAGCAAAAAGTAGTTTCCTCTGTCTACACCCACCGACTCTGTTAAGGGCATGCTGGCTGCAACAAGGGAGAGATCGATCTGGTGGGATTTTAACATATTTTTACCTCATTTCAGATACACAAAAGACACTGGCTAAAATGCTTAAAAATATGTTCAACATTTTCTTGCGGTTTCTATATGCTCAGTCAGCTGCACATTGACTGTACTGTTCTCACAGCAATTTCCAGTTTGCTTGACGTTGTTTGGGGCCAAATAAAATCCCATTCCTATGAGACAAGTCAGCATTAGTTTCCAGTGAGCTTGACCAGAACTATTGTCTCCATGTTAGACTGTTCATCATAACTTTCTCTTTTTCAGCCCTCACCGTGAATATTCATGGAATAAAGTGCACAAAGATTTATGTAGCAAGTGTGAAATAATTAGCCACAGTGGAACACAAGTTCTAAAGCGTGGGAGGCATGATTCAGCATGTCATCTTTCCAACATTAATGATTTGTTGTTTAATTTTTTGAGGTTTTCAAGGGGAAAACTGGACTGACTTTTCTGCATGGGACTTAAAGATTCTGTAATTGGAGAGATGAAGGATCTGGCAAGAAATTCCTTTATCCACTCTTTTCTGACTGCTGCTAGGCCCACAGAGATGGCTTCATTCCATTAGGATTTACTGCATATAACCTGCAAACAGCATGTTGAGATGCTCTGAGGAAAGAAGCAATAAAAATACAGAAAACATGAATGCTCAAAAATTGTATTGTCTGCTGCAGGAATATGGAACCAGATCCTCGGGTCCTGTGCCTTTATTTCAGTGAAGGAGCTGGCCTATTGTTCCTATTTGAAATTGGTTGCCATGGTGGTATCATCCGGGCTTTCACCCTGATGAAAATTGTTTGCATCTGTGACGCAGTAGCGCTGGCAACCCAATGTTTGCATCTACCTCTAACACAGGAGTTATTGTGAAAATGGAACCTGACTGTTTACCTTTGCACGGTAAATAGGTTCCTTAAACATTCATGTATCTCTTGCTGTTAAAACTGTGTGGAAGTGGAAAAGCAGTTGGTTTGACAGCAGAGAAGTGCTGAAGTGAAACTCCACGACCAGACTGACCCTTCCCCATGTGTGACACTGGCGCAGTTTTGATTTTGCAGCACTGCCTGGAATTTCTGGGAAGTTACAGGTCTCATGTTTTCAGACTGATGGGAAGCCCTGCCTGGCATTCAGATCTGCTGATACGAGAGTCTCTCTCTTCCATTTTCTAATGAGTCTCAGTCATTAGCCTCTTTACTTTGCAGGCGGCTAGTAATCCCATTAGTTAGGTGAATGGCAGCCACTACCAGGAGACTCAGAAATGTCTATGAAAAATGAAACAAGTTAAAAAAGGGACTCTTCATATGCCTTTATTTTAGGTGACAGTTCAACTTCTGGTCCAAACTCCCTATGGGTTCAGGTTTAAGAATGCCAGAATCTTGTGCAGGTCCTCCAAGACTTCACCCTGCTTCCCACTTGGTGCTGATTCCATAGGGCATGTTCACAGAAACAACCCCAAGACAGTCCCAGGTCTCAAAGGGACATTTAAGCTTAAAGCTTTGTCTCTAATTAAAAAAGTTCTTTTGGAATACTAACCTTGTACAAGGAACAGATGGGGTTAATGCTCCTCCATGCATAAGCTGTCAGCACTATACTTTGAACAAAACAGCAGCAGCTTTACTAGCTAGAGTAGTGCTTGTTAAATTGAATTAGATCTGGAGCATTAATATCGGTCCCTTCTCTTTCCCTTTATTGGGAAATCCTCCTTTCCAGCATATGTGATAAGTGGGGGAGGAGGAACCCAAGAGCAGCTCTGAACAATGAACAAGGATCAAACGTTATCAGCAGGAAAGAAAACCTGGTAATGCCAACTCCATAATGGCAGTTAGCATTTTTCAGAGCAGAATCAACCTGGGGTGCCATCTCTGTGTTTCTTTCTAGTTTGCAAATGAAAAAGCTGGGCAGTCGCCTCTCTGTCTTTCCAGCATGCATATTGTATTTCAGCTGATGTGTCTGCAGTGCCGATTCTGCTGAGTTGTAAGTGAAAGATCTGCTGAGCAAGAAATTATTAAAGGCAAGCAAGAGCCTCGTTGTCTTTTGGTGATGTCAATGCGACCCTTATCAATAATTGAATGGCTTTTCCAGGAGCACAGTCTAGAGAGACCAGAGTCTGTGTTACCACATGGCCGCTTCAGTCAAATGTTCCAGGAAAGGCTGCTCTCCATGGAGGCAATATTGTGCCATTTCTTTATTCTGCAGGCTCACGATGCTGAGAGCTGAGACAGCGCTCCATCTGACACACCGCTTCCTGCCCACACGCTGTCACACTTAAAAGCATTGCAGGCTTGAAATAGGGACCATTTTGAAAGGGACTGGCCTATCTGCTGCAGACTGGAGCCCAGTGGGGTGTTTGGAGGGAGAACTGTGGGTCTTTAACAGTCCTGTGAACCTTCGCTGCTGACTTTTCCATTGGAAAGAAGAAAGCTGCAGATCAGAGCTTTACCTCATCACTATCACAAGGGCTTGGCATGGGCAGGAATGGTCATCTCAGAGCACCTGGATACTAAAGCCAGGAGCTTTGTATAAAAACAGAGAGGTAGATTCCTGAAAGCTCCCTCTTAAAAGGCTGACACCCAAAGGATGGGAGAAGCCAGGTGATTTTGCATTTGTACCATTCCTGCAGAAGACCTCTTTCTCTTAGGCCCTCCAAATCAATACACCACTCTAATAAGGGGGCAACTTGTGATAAATGCAGGAAAAACCCATCAACATATGAGGGGAGAAAATCAGAAATTGCACTTGGTTCAGCTTTTTATATAGGCATATTCTGAATGAGACAAGCTGATAGCTGTGCTCTCCTGGCAACAGATTTTGTGGGACAGAATTTCATCCCTCACCATAGATCTTGTGGGTTACTCTGATGGTATAAAAGGGCTAGAAACTGTGCCCTGCAAAGATCTGCTACCCAGGCACACTTTAGGTGAGGCTCTGGCCCGTTCTCAAGATCAGCTTTATCATTACACTGCGATTGAGAGAGGCAAGAGAGAGATTTCAGCAGTAAATATTGTATCAGGCAGTCTGGGCTGCTTCAAATGAGAGCAGCTCATAAGGAGCTACTAAATATAAAATCATCCTCAGGACAGCTCCAGTTTAAGCCAGGGCATGTGAGCCCTCAGAGAAGCACAGAATCTCCTGGATGTAAATAAGATAAAGGCAAGATGGGGAGGAGAGTTTGAAGATTAAATGTCCAGTAAGTTCAGTCCTAGAGTTTGGAATTTCAAGTGTCCTCCACCACAGTCTCATGCATTGCTCACTTACACTAACCACCTATCCTGCATAACTCAGTGACCTCTCTACCTTGGAGGAACTTTCAGCTCATTCTAACCTTTCTCTCCCCTCTGGATTCTTCAGGCCATTTCTTCCCCTGTGTTTGTACAGTACCCCGCAATGAATTGGAGCCCTAAAGGCTACTATTAATAAAAATAAATACAATAATTAAATCTTTCAGTTACAGAACTGAGTCCTCCATTGCTGCAGTCTAAACTCCACCTACTAAAAAGGCAGATGATGTTCTCTGTGGTTTTCCAGTTTGCATCCCCCAGTTCTGTGAATGGTAGATCTAGACCCAGTTCTATACTTTACACTGGTGTAACTTAGTCTAATGGGGTAGAAGTGTGCAAGAGAAGCAGATCTCCAAAACCCCCAAAACAGATGGGGTATCTGGTGGGGTCAGGTTCGTGCTGGATATTATTGAACTAGTTCAGTGATCCAAAACTAGATCTGAACTTTGCTGCTCTGGCCTATATCTGACAGAGACAAAAGATTCTATCTATATCCTTCGGGCCACACAAGCCCATTTCTAAGCCGTATTATGTTTCCAGGTTATAGTCAGGAAGCTGACTGCTGACTTCTTGCATCTGAATCATTTCTCCACTTTTATCCATGTTTTCAGCTGCAGAATATAGCTAATTCAACAATATATGGAAATCAGGAAATCAGCAATTATCAGTAAATGCTGAAGTTTAATGAGGTGACAGGAGGACACACTGACTCATATACAATCATATGAGCCAGACCATGATGACAGGTTTACAAATACTTTTGCTGAGCTCAGTGTCAACACAATATTATATAGTAAAGGCAGGTCCTCTCTTGCAGTGTACTTGTACCATTCCTGAGGTTGGGGTCTTGGTACTTTTTATATGTATACTTTCTGTTACATAAGCAAGTCTCTCAGATGTTTTTCAGGTTCTCATCATACCTGGGCCAATTGCACTGCATGTAATTAATCTGCATTCTGAAAATAATATTTTAATCATAGCATTAAATGTGTAATTTTGAAAGAAAAAACAAAAAAACAAAACAGATTCTATAGTACAAGACAAAATTAGTAAGGAAAGGTAGCTACATCCCAATCTACTATAAGCCAGCCCAATTTAACCTGTGGTTTTGTGATCTCTTGCTATATCAATTTAGACCTATCAGGGAATGTACATGCATCTTCTAAATGGCTGCTTACCACTAAAGCAGGTGCCTCACAGTCTTTTATCCCTGGCACCCTATGAAAAATGAGCAAGGAAATAGAGCAGGACACATTTGACAAGTAGGAGCAGAGGCAGACTAGGTGGGCACCTAAAAAAGAACCGGGAATCTAATTTGTCTTGGTATCAACAGTATTCAAGCATCTAAATACCTTTTAGTACTTTGACCCAACTGACTTGGTCACAGTTCACCCAATAAATCTGTAGCAAAGCAATTCAAGTGTCCCCAGGTCACCTCTAGCACCCGAAATAATAAGCTCTTTCTGCTGTTATGGTTGGGCATTGTAATAAGTGGTTCTTCAGGATAGTAAAAGTGGTATATTTGACCTATCAGGCCAGTAAAAACCTGCTGGCTTATTTCTTCTTGTGCAGCCTTGACTTAGTTTTGGCAGCTTTCCTCACGCGTATGTGGCTTGTCCCAGAGTCAACTACTACTGTAGGCTGAAATTCATCCAAGGTTCTGGAGATCTTCAAGCCAAACTCTGTTCTCCATGCAAAATGTGTTGCAAGAGTCAATTCCTTCTGAGCACCAGAAACTGGCCCAGGAATTAGGGCACTGAGTGTTCGAAATGGTGACAGATTGCTTTACCGATGCTTAAAACAAGAACACCTACCTGCAGAGATAATTAAGCAGTTGTTGCTAGGAGGCTTCCGAGCTGCTTTCTGAAGATGCCCTAAAATGATGGGTGCTTTGTTTGGATTTTTAAGAAACTTTGAAAGCTAAATAAAGCTGGATCAAAATCACCATAAAAGGGAATTGGATTTGGTGACCCTTCATTTCCTGAGACAATACTTTCTGGGCACAAAATAGCTGTTTGAATATGTCTCTGAAAGACTCAGGAATGAAAACCAGATTTTTCGACACTGTTCATTTGCACTGTGATTGGAGCAGAATATGTCAGTCCAGAATGTATATAGCACACACATACAATATACACTTCTATTCGCATTTAAAGTGATGTGTATATGTACACATGTATATACAGTGTATACAAACAAACTGCCTCTTAGTATTCATGTATGTCATTTAGCTGTCATAACACTTGTAACAGAGCTAGGCAGCATTTAATTTTTCATAGTCCTCGATCACCAGCCCACAAACGTATGATCAATTTACAGTTTTAAATGTCTATACCACAACTCAGATTGTTTGTCAACATGTGACATTTATTTTAATTTTTTTGAGCTCTTCACAAAGTTTCTTTCTACTCTTCTGATTGGACAGTAGAACCTGAGGACATCTCTTTCACAGACAGATTAAAATGGGTAAAAACAGGTACAGAAATTTGGTTTACTCAGGCATGGTAAGCATGGTAGCGTTTTAGGAGGCATGGTGGTGTTGGGTTGACAGCTGGACTTGATGATCCTAGAAGTCTTTTCCAACCTTAATGATTCTATGATTCTATGAAAGGAAGAATCAAACTAAACCTATGTCTTTGCTGCAAACAAAATCTGTGGTTTTTTACTCAAATAGTTAACATACAGTCCCACTGGAGAGAAGGCATTGTCATTTTTTTCCTCAAAACTCAACAATTTCCGTGTTGACACTTTTCACAGCTAAGTTATGAATGACATAAGCATGATGGCTAAGGGAGGGAAGAGCACTGGAGTGACTTTAGAGAAAGTCATAAAGTTTAATAAGGCCAAGAGACCCACTGACAAGAGAGAGACAAGGGAAGAAGGAAGGGAAAGGTCATAAAAGTGTGTTCCCAAACAAGTATTCAAATAATATTACCAAAAAGCAGAGCTAGCACATAAAGTCCATGCTCTATAAGTAAGGGACTTCTTTGCAGTCCCTTACTATGGGGGAGGGATCCACTGGGCAGAGAAGATAGCGTATTTCCTAGAGTCCTACTGTAGTCTGAGAGTCACTAACTAATTCAAAGTAGATATCTTGGTCCCATCTCCACAATAAGACATCAGGATGAATGGAAAGTGTATTTAAACAAGGTAAAGCAGTGATGAATCACCAAATCTACTGCCTGCAGAGAGGGATCACCCCTCCACATGGGATCTGCTTCTCCTGCCTCTGGCTGACATACCACTGATTCTCAGTGAGAAAAGTCACTGGAGTTAAATGAAATTACAGCTTTTTTGAGTACCTTCAAGAGTAATTTTATATTTGCTTCATGTTTCAGAAGCAGAAAAATCATTAAGCCCATTAAAATAAGAATATTGAAAGCCACAGTGCAGCAGGGGTGAAGCCTGATAACTGCAGCTGGATAGGGAAAAGAAGGAGAAACCAATCTGTGAACCCTGACTCTTACACTGCATAAAGCACCATGTATTTAACATGGCTAGAGCGTCTGCCTTTGACAGAGATCCTCTCACTAAGGACAGAAACGTTCATCAACAGCAACAAAAGACCTTGGAGCATCCCTCCTTGGCCCTTTATTTCCTGAGTGTGTAAGCCATGAATGATGAGTATGCTGAGGGTTAAAGTAAAAATAAAAAATCACTCTCTAGGAAAACATACAAGAAGAGGGTAGCTAAATCTCTGACAGATGAGAACACTCTCAGAGTGTCAGCAACAGGAGTTCTGATTTACACTATCTGGAGGGAGAGATAAGGACTCCACAGTACAGCAGCATCTAATAAATGATGCCTGCAGCACAATAACGAGAGAGCTCTCCATTTAATTTCTTTATTTTGCAGTTAATTTAGTGTTCCGGAAAGCAAGGGCTTTTTTGCCCTGATCACTGACAATACGGCCAAGTTCTCCCTCACTTACAGCTCTGTCAAAAGACACTTTATAAATAACCGGATAGGAGGATCTTCACCCCTGACCTGTGGGATCTACCACTTGAAAAGAAAGATGAGGAGCACTGACACCCGGCAGACATAGCATGTCCCTGCCCTGCAGACTGCTCACACAAATCTTCCTAGTTCAGACCTGGTCTTCAAAGCAATAAGCAATGGGGCCATGTGTATGTAGTAAGCACATGATGTACATAACCAGCAATCCTGGTTATAAAGCTAATCTCATTTTGACTTCTAGGGTCTGCTACAAGAATTTGAAGTCTTGAGACAAGAAGATCAGATCAAAGTTGAAATAGAAAACAACAACTCACCCCCCCTCAATTAGAAAAAATTTGGGGGAGAAATTAAAACATCATCTAACAGGTAATCTAGAGCCATTTCCTCTGCTTTGCAGGAAGGTTTGCTAAATAATTTCAGTGCACTTGTTCAGAACAAGAGGTGTTGCAAACACCTACTTTGTTTTTGCTGCTGCTTCCATGTTCCTCATTCCCTCTAGACTGTCCCTAGCTCATTAGTCATGTTGGGGCAATGATAAGGTGGAGAATGATTACATAGTTGGCTCAGACTTTTCCCTTCCCAGTACAGTGTGTGCTTGGATCCCTCCTGGGTGGAGACTGACCTGAATGCCTTCTTTAAACCATACACATGCAAGCCTGTGCTGTAATGATTTCCAGTTTGGTTACGTACCTGTTCCTGTTCCCAGGGCCCATCTTTCAAAACAGGATGGTCCTGATTCAAGTCCTTTTGTTGGTTTTGTTGATTTGGGTGAAAAACTGCTGATCTCCACTGAAATAACTTGCCTTTTCCCAGTTATCTTCAGAAAAAAACACATTACTCTGTGCATTCCTCACCTGTTATTATGTGCAAGTGAATTCAGTGAGTGAGTGTGCTGTGACAGTCCCCTGAGGAATATTGCCTCTGGGAGGAACTTTCTGAGATACTCAGAAAGCTCTTTGTGAATGAGTACACTCCAAATGATGCATTTGGAGATGCTTAGTGGTGAGATTCTGGTTTTGCCTCTCTCTCTTTTGAGCCCTGGGCTCTGTGTTAGGGCAGTGGTGGTTCTTACCCATCTTAACAATAACATGGACATCTTACCCTGAGACAGACCAGGGCCTCACTACGTAACACACAGTCATAGCACAGGACAACTGTCCTCATATGCCATGCATCGAGTATGTACTCGATCTTTTCCCCCAAACCTTCTTTTCTCCCATTTTCTTTTGCAGCAAGTACTAATGTCCCTTCTCTACCAGTCTGAGCCTTGGCTTCCTCCCTGACTCAGTCTTTGATTCAACATTATGTCAAAGGCTTGTCATTTCTTCTGCTGTATGTTCAATTTTAGCCCTTCCTCTATTCCCACACTGAGAAAACTAACCAAACACAAATCACCTTGTGACTTGCCTGTAGCAAACTTCTGCTTTCTGTCACAACGCCGCTGGCATTACCTGTTCAAAGCCCTTCAGACTCTTCCTCCTGTTGCTCCACAACCTCCCACCGATATTGCCCTCATGTCCATGCCCTTCGCATGCAGTACTTATGGAAAGGAAGGTGGAAGATGCAGGGTGAGGACAGGGGGTTGGGTAGGAAGTTTTGGGAGATGAAACACAAAACTTCTAGCAGCAGGGACTGGCTCAGCCCTGCTGAGGTACTGCTGCTCCAGCCCTGAGCTCCCCATGGCTCCACCTTCTCTCCCAGTTACCAGCTCCCACAGCTGCCAAACCCTTCTGCCAGGGAAAGTAATGTTCTCCCTTACCTGTAATAAGCTCACCCTCACCACATAATAAGCTTTTATGCCTTGGTCCTTGCCTAGAACATCTCCTGCCACTTTGCACTTCTGCGTTCAACTCAGCTCCCCACAAGAGCACCCTGCTCTGCCCCAGCCCGGCATAGGTCTGACCCACTCATGTCTGTGTCCAGCAGAAGAGGGGCAGTGACAGCTTCTGACACATCTCCTGTCCATCTGTGAACACTGTAATGTGAAAGAGAACCAGGTGGTACATTCAGTTGTTACTGAGGCATCCATCCACGCCACCAAAATGCATAAAAAACCAAGGAACTAAAATATTCTAGACATTAAATCAGGCATCTGAAGTCATCACCAACTTATTTTGCTTCTAAGTCCCTTTGTGATAAAAGGGACCTTGACAGAGATTTTTCAAAGCTGCTTTCAGATTTAGATTAATCTAATTTTGGGGTTTGTTCACCTACACATCTCAGGCTGCACTGAGAATCCCAAGCTAAACTAATTTTCTATGTGGGAAAAGCCACTGCTTCCCAAAGTGAAGGGAGCCACTTGCCTTGCAGCTGGAGTCCACAAAGTCAAAAAGGCTGGGGGGGAGGGGTGGGGGGAAGGGCAGGGAAGAAGGAGGAGAGCTCCATTCACAGTGGAAAATGCTATTGATCCTTTGCCATAACAGCAATAGCCGTTAATACTGCAACATGAACTAGCCTGCCCACCAAAGCAAAACGCTCAGTGATTTGTAAAAATCTCCTCTAGAATGTAAAGAACAAGACCAGAAAAGCTATTTAAGGTTTGCAGGTTTCCTGGGGCAATGCAAGAAACAGAAACCTGATTAAGTCTCAGATTTGTTACTCTGCAGGCGAACGAACACCTCTCCTATGCTCACACACAAAACTCACTTGGGAAGGGCTGGTGGTGGGATTTGTCACTGCTGAGGGAGAACATGCAGAGAGAGGGGGGAGGGAGAAAATGCTTTCCCTACCATGAGAAGGGTGCCCTCAGCTGAAGGCATGGCACAGTTCTATCTTAGGCTCATACAGCTTACCCAGTCACAGCAACACTGAGCTTGGGGGAACACCCTAACTCAGATGCATTTTGCGATAGAAACAGATCATCTCTGTGGCCACGACCTTAGTAAAACTTCTTGTTTTCTTTTTCCCTGGGCTTCAGAGCTAGAGCTTGCTAGATGCACTCGTAAATAAATGTTAAAGAAGAAATTCCCGTTGGCGCAGAGGAGCCAGTAGCAAGATTTGGTATGGTAACGTACTATTCCAGATACAGGCTGAAATGAGGGTACCTCTGTGCAAACAACTGCATGCTCCCAGAAAATATCCTCTGGAGAATTATTGGAAACCATTTCCATCTGACAGGTTGGCGCTCAACGCTTTCCCTGGTCAGCATTCATGCCTCTGGTAGCAGCCAATTAGCTCTGTGCTGAAGCACTGGGCAGCACAGGTGTAGAAAAGCCACAGTAAAGACAAGGTTTCCTAGATCTTTTATTATGTGACTTGAAAGGGAAAGAAACGCTATGCTGGACATCTACTGACTTCAGAGGGAAGTGGATCAAACCATTTAATATTATTATTGTAATACAACAGTGCCCAATGGGCCTTAGTAATGAAAGAGGGTCTGTTGAGCTAAGTTTTGTATCAGCACTTTCCAAAAAAATGTAGCGAGGTACAAATGAGAGGAACAAGTGGCTACAGACAGACCGGCAAGGGAGCATGAGAGCAAATGATTTTTCAGTTTGCTGGCAATTCTGTAAACATGAATGAGTAATTTTGGTTGTCCGAGATTTTAGAAGTTAAAAAGAGGCAGCTTGGCACTGGACGAGAATGCTTCCCGCTGGACTTCATAACAACCAAACTCCAGAACATTTCTAAATGAAGAGTCAGCCTGAATCAAAACAAATAAAAAAATGTCTTGTTTGAAATGTCAAGTGAAATAGTCTGGACATTTCTGTGCCTTTTTTCAAAATTAAACCAAAATGAGTTTTCAGATTTCTCTGCCCCCCCGCCCAATCTTCTGTTCTTGCCAGAAGGAACAGCTACGCTGGAGGCAAACCATCTCACCCTGCTCCCTGCAAAGACCACGTGGAAACAAGCCTGGTTATCTGGATAGCATGTCAGCTGCCAAACCCATGCTGAGGTTTTAGGTGCACTTCTGGGCTGAGGAGGATTTTGAGGAAGAACGTGGAAGGGGAGTGGGCAGCCTTGAAGGTACCTACCAGCATAAGAGAGGCTCTAGGAAAAAAAGGTGGGGATGTAGGGTAGAAATGTTTTAAAAATGGAAAAAGAAGGCAAAACATAGAAGGGATCTAAGCACTCTACAGCCTAGCAGACATGACAGATTGGACTGGGATAATGTATGAAGGCAGTAATTTCTCTGAGATATGCTGGAGAAGGGGGAGCCCAGGGTGAGAGATGGTCCAGCCTAAGTGATGAACCAGGAAACAGATCCCCATATCTTGCAGGGCTGAGAGTAAAATATTGCATCTCAGAAAGCTGAAGAGACTAAATATTGTTTCTAACCCTAAGCGATGGCACCAGCCAGCACTGTGTGACTCATGCTCAGACCTGACCTCTCAGAGGCTGTAGAGGTTGGTGTGGAAAGTGTTATGCTGACACAGAAGTGGAGAACTGACCTAGCCATTGGTGGTGAGCGAAGCAAGGAGACCTTCTTGACCAAAAGTTTCCTGAAGGCTTAGAGAAGACTGAGTGCTGTCACCAAACGTTTTCTAGGAGGGATGGGAAGAGGACCCCTTTCAGAGATGTGTGCCAGGGTGGGGAGCTGCCAGAGGCACAAGGTTGCTTTGCAAAGCATTTGCAATCAATTATTTATCAGGCAAGTTTGGGACAGATAGTAGGACCGCTGTGCACCCATGTGGTTACGCTGCTGCTAGAACAGACCATGGCTCTAAACACAAGCCCTGAGGCAGGACCAGAGGGAACCCTTGGCACAGAAGGGCATCACCACAGCAGGGCATGGAGCTCAGCACCCTCCTGCTCCACTGCATATTCTGCCTCTCTGCATGCAGCGCAGAATAGCAGCCCGGCACAGTACGTGGGCAGGAGAGGGTGAACAATGCAGCTATGGCATGAAGGGTTTCAGGGGACAGGAGAAGAACTTGCAACACATGTAGGCCAACGGGGAGTTAATTTGGGTGTCACGTGGGAGTTGGCAATGACCAACAATTCAGGCCCCGATGCTAGGGTCTGATCAGGCTGTCATGGATTCTCCCTGAGCTGGCAAACCCATCTATAAGCACCCCGCAGAAGTGCTGGCCTGTTGCACATGGGCTGCAAGAGACCTTGGCAAGCAAAGTTCTTTCTTCCCTCCATTTGAAACAGTCTGTGAGAGGGCAGCATTTTTGTCTGTTATTCAAAATCATTTGACAAGCTATTTAGTTTTTACCCTCTAATCATTATTTGATATTCAGGTATCCAGCTGGAATTCATTTCTGCTCTGTAATGTGAGAAATAAAACTGCTGCAGAATTTTCCCACCATGAAAGCTCAACAGTGAGGCCATAAAAAGTTTTCTCCTCCGCAAGCACTTGCGTACGTGAGCTCAGTATTTCCACCCATACCGGTGCAAGGACTACTTAGCTGTGTGGGAATGCCTGGAGTAGGCCTTTGAAGAAGGCCAGATCAAACTGAAATTTCAGTTTTAATTAATTGCTGTAGAAAATGTCACCGGTATTATTCACCCAGCTGTACTCTTATGTCATGTTTGCCTGAGACAAAGTTCTCCCATGTATTGTAATGAATCATAATATTTAAGATTAATACAGAGCAGCAATGACATTCACTGGGGCTTTCAGCGGCTGGAGCTTGGGGTGAGCTCCTTCAGGCTCCTCTCCCAGCTGCAGCTGGATGTGCTTCAACTTGACCCTGTCCAAAGCTTCCTGAGGTCTTTTCATGCTCAGAGGCAGACAGGCACCCCACATGCTGCCTTTGCAGGGCACGAGCCATGGGGAGGGCCTCTCTGCACCCTTTGTGCTGGGAATTTCACCCCCCTGGTAGGACCCACGTGTCTGCCAGGCGCAGCTGGAGCGGGAGGGCAGAAGGAGGTGTTGGTAGGGCTGTAAATCACTTTTCCTTCCTGCTGCTCTCCAGAGCTGCCAGAGATCAGTCTGTTTCAAGCTGAAGAAACTGTCTGAGCGAAGGTAGAAAGAGGTTGCTTATGCTGCAATTAATTTTTTTTTTTTTTTAATATCCCTTTGCAAAGCAGGTTCCTCTCTGTTCTCTGCTTTGAGTTAAACCTTCCACCACTCCCATTCCTGCCAACACCCACTGGTACTGCAGTGAAATCTAATCAGAGCGGAGATCAACTCATTACCCTGCGAAGTAAACGTGTCTCTCAGACAAAGCAGCAATTTTGTCTGAGTCATTGCAGCATCCCTGAGTGTATCCAAAACAATAAAAAGCTGGCTAAACCAGTCCATTAGTAGCAGAGCCATCACCTTTTCCTCCTCCATAGTCCCAAGGAGAAACCGTGTTCCAGTTGTCCTACTCCTGGTGAGGAAACCTCCTGCTCCTTTGTTCCCACGATTAATAATTCAGAGAAATCCCATGGCCCAAGTGTTCGTGTTTCCTCTTTGTCACAGGACTTTAAAACGTGACAAGAGAAGAGGCACTTAATTCCTTGGACTAACTGGTGAAGGGCTGAGAACAGTGTAATTGTTGGTGTGGATGGGGATAAACAACCCAGACTTGTGTGCACACATGCGGATGAACATAAACAGGAGGAGGAACAGCGTTACCATAGAAATGAAGAGCTGCCTGCGCAGACATAGTTTGTCACATCAGCATCCCTGCCACGGGTGCTGCTTCAGCCCTTGAGCTGTAATGAGGGTGGTGGTGCCTTTGGGCGTGCAGGTGTTCATCTGCTCAGAGTTACTTCCTGATGCCATTTGGGAGAACTGATACTGAACCCTGATAGTGGTCAGAAAAGTTATGGTGAAGGAGCAAAAGTGGTATCTCGGGTGCCAGCTATGAAACAGGCTTCGGAGCTGTGGCTGGGGCACCAGACCTTCTTCCTGCCACAAAGCCAGGGGGATGGAGAATGCTTGCGGGAGACTTACAGATAAACACCTTGTCAGGCAGTGGATGTGCACAGCAGGGCTTTAAATTCCTCCCTCAGGATCAGAAAGTTTTGTCTCTGGACCAGTGCCAGCCTATAATCTAGTTGAGAACCTGTGCTCTCCCTGGGATGGGATTATAATGCTGCAGTGAGTAATACAACCTCATTTACACAGAGACAGGATGGTTTGGGGTGTGCTGTTGCCCTGAGAGTTATGAAGCCGGCTCTCTTTGTTCCCCTAAATGATCCTTACTTATTAGGAGTAGAAACCCAGGCAGTGTCTCCTAACAACCCTCCCCAGGGGATGGCTGGGGTTGACAACACTAGCAATTTCCCTGCAAGCCTTGTGGAATTCGGTACTTTTCATGAAGCCGAAACTCCTGGACTCTTCTCATTAACTGAAAGTCTTAGCTTTCGTTTTTCCCTAGGTCTCATGACTGCAAAGAAAAGCTTAAAAACATGACCCTTATAAATCAAAAGTTAAATAATTCCTTTTTTAAACTCAGCCCAAACATCCCTATTAGAAAAAGAAAAAAAAGAAAATAAAAATAGAGAGAGAGAAGCAAGAGCTCATGACATTTTTTTAACAAGGAATCTTTTTTTTTTTCAGGGAGAAGCTGGGGCTGCAGAACCTAGTCTTGATTTTTCAAAACTCAGAATATATATAAGTATTACACATAAAAATAAACATAGTACAATATATGTAATATATATTCCAGCTCTGACCTTGCAAGACCTTCCTAGTTTGTGAAGAGAATTTATTGTCAAGACATGGTCTCCCCTTGGCCTCTGTGAAAACTGCCAACAAAATAGGACATTCTTGGTAAATCATAAACATCCATGATGCGGTCAGAACATACAAGCCTATAAATAAATATACCTGAATACTAACAGCTTTCAGTCAACAAAAATTGGTGTTGACCACTGACCAGCAAGTTGGCAAATGGCTGTATAAAACCGCCGTGTATCACCCTACAGTTTGCGATGCCTCTCAAACCACACAAACAGAGAACAAGCTACAGAATGTTGTTTTGTCCCTCTCTGGATGCTGCCCCAGTAAATGATTTTCCTTGATCAAGACTTAATCCAATAAGGAAGACACAATAAGAATGTAAATGTCAATTGTAGTTGAGAAATTTGACCTGTTGGTCATAGAAGCAGCTTAATTTAATTAGAGCCACTTATTGGAATAAAATAAATGCTCATTGTAGTAAGACTCGCAGACAACTGTGTGAAGATAATGTGAAGAAGAGGAAAAGAGGGACCTGACCTAAATCACCAAGTGTGAGAAACTGCAAGGTCACAGGCAGGACAGACACCTCCGCTCGCTATTCCTGCCTCCTGGACCATGTGCAAAACCACTGCACCGCTCTGGCCCAGCAGTAATAACACTTCACATTCAGGAAGCATTTTTCACTGAGGCTCTAGGAGAGCTTTTTTGGCATTGATTATTTAAGGTTCATGCTAGCGCATTATGGATAGAAAAGCTGTAGCTCAAAGAGGTGAAGTGGCTTGTCCCATGGTCACCCAATGAGTCACTGGCAGAGCTGGAAGAGAGTTCTGCCTGACACTGGCATGTCTTTGCTTCAGCCAGCACGACATGCACTCACTTAAGAGGCAGTGTTTGAGCATATGTGATTGCTCTCTGCAGTCAATTCCTTTCATCTCCCAGATCAAATTAGACTCTTAAGTTTTCCTGCTTTCAAATCTGTGTGTAGAGCGTTTGGGGTTGGTTGTGCGAATTTCCTGCTGCATTAAAGGTATGGGCGGGTGTGGTTCACACCCCGTGAAGTGCTTTCAATGTTTAAGACTTGACACTGCTTTGGCAGACCAAGTATTTCAGTATGAGTAGCGTAAAACCCCAAAACCAAGAGAGTGAACTTTAGGCCAAACAGATCTGGTCTTACACAATTGCCTAGAAGCACTAAAGCTTGAGCTCTGTGCCAAAACTCATAGTTTCTCTCAAGCACTGAGACTTTTCAAAGTTTAACTGTTACTTGGCACAACAAATCAGAGCAACTCTTGTAATACTCAGTTTTCAAGTGTTTATAAACAACCCTTCAAAACCACCTGCAATTAAGTAAGCAAGTTTTCACACTTGCAGGTCCAGATCTCTGTTTCGCATTTTGATGTGGTCTTAACAAAACAGTCTCAGAAAATGTAAATCCCAAAGACAAAGTAGTGTTTTGTCTCAGCCTGACGCTTAGCACTCAGGTCTACAATCTTGGTTCAGATGCAGCTCCAGAAAGGAGGGAGTCTGAATATATATTTAATCAAGGAAGCTAGAAGAAAACTGCTTTAAGAAGAGATCCTAAAGGAAAAGGATAGGAAAAGGATAAAAATAATTATTTCAAAGCCAAAAAAATAACAGCAGCAGAGACAACCCTTGCAGAGCACGGTAAGCACTGAAAAACATGCCTGAGAAAGTTATGGGATTCCAAGACATGGCTTCCACCCAAGAATCCTGCAAACATGTTACAAGCAAACCCAGATAAAGGCATTTTTAAACAGCCCCTCAAAACAAAAATTAACAGAAGGAGCTGAACTAGAAAATGTTCACATGTAATTCCAGAGCAGATGGACTGTAAGTCTCTGAAACAGAAGGTCTCACCCACAGAAGTTCCTACCCATCCTTAGAGTACGAGCAACAACGAAAGCCGCTTTTATAGATCTGGATGTGCTCATGTTCGCTTACCTCTATGAGACTGTGAGTCTCAATGCACAAATTTGGAGGTTTAACGCTCCTTGGGCTGAGTGCTGCCAGGCTCACAGATCTGTGCTTGTGATACAGTACATAAACCTGATGGCAGTCAGATTAAAAGTCATTTGTAGGACCACATGTCTAATGTAACATGTGACAGGTCCTAACCCTGTCCCGATCAGGCCAGTGGGCAGCGGGACTCTACACACTGCGTTTATGTCATCCTAGTACATAAAGCTGCAAGGCTGGGATTTAGGTCTAGAGTTCACTGGTATCTGGAGGTGAAATAATGGTTTTAGGCCCACCTTTTCCATTCAGAGAGATCTGGGCCATTGCTAGACAGCCCACCAATCCATTTGGGGAGGCATAGCTTCGGAAGGAGGCACAGCCAGGTGTCTGAACACTGTGTTGCACAACAATGCTGCAACATTTTTTATTAATTTTTATTATTATTTTATGGTTTGCACAAGCAAACCATAAAGAAAACATGTTTTAATTCAAGAAGGCTCCCCAGTAACAGTATTCTGTTGACCTGAAGAGCAACCTTGGGAACTGAAAACTCTAAGGTGAGGTATACTGGTATGTATCTTACTAGGAGGACAGATGAGCTGTAAAACATCTGAACTTGTCTGGGAAGCTGCCTGGATTTTTGTCTGTCCCAGTAAACCTTTAATTGCAAGAGATTAGGTAACACACAAACCTTTTGCCTGTGCTTCAGGAACCCCAAAATCCTGCATGAATTCAGTGGAGTCTGGGCATCTCAACCTTTTAACTGGCCAAATTCTGAAAGGGTGAATGAAACATCAGTACTGGGGGGCTTATTGGCATGTGAACAGGCAGGATCCTCACTGCGGGTAGGAAAGACTGCAATCCAAAAGGACAGAGGAGTTGGGTTTGGGGATTGCATTGAGACCAATGGCTCTGCTTGAACTGATAGATATGGATCTATTTAACTGGTTCTTCCAGCACAGCCTGAGTGCCTGGACTACTGGCATTTTTGTAGAGTAATAGCACATCCATGAATGGCAAGGAGTGGCTGAATGAATAAAACACTGCAGCAGGAGCAATAAATTAGGAGTCCATTTAACAGAGTGTGGCTTTCAGGGCTGTAAATACCTATGAAAGCTTCTGGTCACAGGGCCAGAAAGCTTTGGTAGGGCTGGTCCAGGCACTGCAGCAGCTCTGGTGCCCCAAAACTGGTGTGGAAAGCAGGTGAGAGTGTAGAGCCCTGCAGCACCCCTTGCACTGGGACCCTCACCCAGGTGGTCTCTGGGAGCACTTCACACCTCATACCCAGAGGCCAGGTTTGCAAAAGGAGGGGGGAAAAGAGTCACATTTTCCAACGTTCAGGATCCTCACGAGGAGAAGCAATTGTCAAATCATTTTATATTTACACACCTAAGTATAGGCTGTTAAACTCACCCAGGAGCCTGATCCAAAGAACTTCTACTGCATCCTGCCTGTCCGCCAGGATGCTGGAGGTACCCAACCCCCAGCTTTGCCACACCTCAGTGATTTCGGCTGCCAGCCCTCATAAACATAAACCTGCATAAATCAGGGATTTACTGCCGGGAGGCTGAGCACTGATCACAATTGCTCTAGCTCCATACGGTAGGCCTGGCTAGAACATGGTAAGAATTCTCCCCTGCGGGGACTTTTAAGCAACTGCCAATAATTTCCCATGCTCCCAGTGCCAATAATAAATAAATAAGTAAACAGGGGGGAAAGGCAAACGGAGAGGACACGTAAAACTGCCAAACCAAATTCAGGACGCAAAAGAAAAAAGGAGGAAGAAGAAAAAGAAAGGCATTGAGAAGAGCACAGTCTAGCCAGTAACACTTTCCAGTCCCATCCATAGCTGAGCTCAGAACAGTAATTCCTTGTTTGCAGGCTCCTCTGTTAGAAGCTAAATGTGATTGCAACTGAAGTACATTGATTAACCCAAAATAACTTTCCCTCAATTTGCTGGCTGCTCAAGAATACTCAGGAGACCTGCTTTTGTTCTGAACTAGTCACTCAAGAGCTCTGGCTCCAGTCCTTGTGCATCTATTGAAACTGAGTGAACCAGAAAAACGCCAGGAACTGCACAAGGACACATAGTACAGTTTAATTAGTTTAGAGAGAGGAATTTTTTTTTTCCAAGCATCACTTGGGCAAATTGTTGTTGTCTTTTTTTTTTTTATGGTCTTGTTAAAATAATTTCATGGTTGCAGTTTTTGTTCCTGTGCTTAGCAAACCAAACTGTAGCACTTACAGCTGGTGGAGGCCTGGGGGGAGGGCTGGGACAGGCTCTCTTTTCATACAAAAAAAAGTAGTGCAACATTTTATCACACTGCTTGCAAAATGATGCGTTTAAAGGGCAGAATTGTCAATGTCAGATGCGAGGCTGCGGTACCTATTAATAAACAGCCTCTGCATAGGAAATTCTTTGCAGACTTTAATCAGGAATTTTCCATAGTAACGCCGTGCTCCTACAGTTAGCTCAGCGACAGTGGTTTAAATTCCACCCAATGGACTTTGCATTAGTCTTTGAAAATTGAAATAATACGTGTGAGATCACAGGTGCTTCATTCCCTTCATTAACAAACATTTTATGATGTCTTTCTGTTCCTCCACTTTCCTCCCCATATGTACATGCGAGCTGAAAAGGGAAGTTAATTTTAGAACGGCTGAAATATCTGGAACCAAATCTAGCCTAAAAATCAGGTTCAGATTCAATGCTGTTATTATCATAAAAGTTGATCTAAGAGATCCTTCTACAAAATGATGGAATTCTCACAAGGGTCACTGCTCTCGCAAGTCCTACAATATTGTACGTCAAACTCTTGCAGGAGTGGCTGTTATTATAAGTTTTTGGCCACACCTAAACAAGGAAATAAGCAGCTTCTGCTTTGGGATTTAACTCAGAACTGAGAAAATAAAATCTCAAGGCTCTTAAGCAAATGTGTCCCTTTGATCCAAACTCCAGCAGCTGCAGGGCTTTTTCCATCTCCTGATTTAACCATTCAGCCACTCTAGCACTATTCAGCTCATCACGAATGCTGGAGGTGGAAGAGCCCTGTGCGTAAAACAGCCCAGGAAAATGAATGCCAGCTCTTCTACCACTGTCTCCCTATTCCCTTCAATTATTTTTAGTTTCTTCAAGATGGTTTCATATGCCTTTGCAAATACTTGCCCTTATCCTCTCCCAAGCATGACTGTCCTCCTTGTGTGGCCAAACCCTCCTTTCCTTGGATCTCTGAGATACCCTCCCTGGGTTTTGTACACCGGCAGGGACTGTAGTCCCAGTTTATCATTCTGCAATTAGCAGGTGGACCTTCCTTTAGCATTACCTGTCATTCCCAATAATTATCTTATGTGCCACCTATTGCAAGACTGAGGCCTGAAAGATCATCAGTCCCGTGCCTTAGATCTAACTCCTATAACCACCTTATCCCAAAGGCATTTTGTTTGCCAGATAGAGTCCCTGACTACTTTTCTGCTAAGTTCCACAGGTGTTATATGCTATGCATGCCACAGGCTAAATAAAAGCTTTAATAACCCTATTACTACAAGGATAGATTCCTTTCCACTTTATTCTGGTTTTCAGTTTTATAGACCAAAACCATCTCAACTGCAGTGAATTTATGCTTAGGCCACAAATTGCTTGAGGCTAAAAGAATATACCAAGGAGGTATCTCTGGCTGTTCGGCTTCTTCATATACTTTTCTCTACACGTTACATCCACTCTGAACCACTGCTAAAGAGAAGATATTGGGCTAGATGAACACCTGGTCTGATGCAAACTGCACTTCTTAGGCTTTTATAAAGATATCTGCTATATGGCCTAGCAACAAAGGCTAAAAAGTTAACCAATGCAGACACCATGCAAATCTACCCAAAGTGCTGAAAAAATGACATCTGTAGGAAATGTTATAACAAAGAACCTGAAATTGTGTGTCTCATCTCATATGCCAGTATCAGTGCGTTTGAAAGAGGCTGGAAATAACAGCTATTGAGACAACCTAATGGAAGTGCAACAGGCTTCCCGTGGCTTTATTTCTTTTTCAGGAGCGAGTATTAATGAATTCAGCAGCAAACTCAGACCTCGCGTTCAGCAAAACTTCCACAAGCAGCTTAAGGAGTGATTGATGGGTGATTTTCCAGATCTCAACAATAATAAGAACAGCAACAAACATGAAAGGATCCAGCAGCATTTTTGTGTAGTAATGTTTAATGGCTCAGTGTCCTATTGTGACGATTGTTCTCTGGGTCTGCGGGGGGAGCCGGTTTTAATCAATGGAGCCCTTTGGAATCAAATGCAGGTATTTACTCGAACGCGACACGCAGACCAGTGTTTGTCTAGCTAGCAGTCTGCCTGTGTCAGCTAATGCTGTGTTTGGAAGAGGTTTCTGACTCTGACAAAGAAATGGATAACCAGACATTTCCTCATCATTTCATCTGAAAATTTAGGAGCGGACAGCATCCATGAATGAGAGGAGAGACTCTCTGCAATCAATAAAATGAAGCTGGCCTCTGAATCTCAGAAAATAAACAAAGCTGTGATCCCAGATCAGCCCTCAGATTTTCAGCAGTATAGAGAAGACAGGCTGATGATTTTCAGTGTTTGGCTGTAGGTCAGCTTTTTTCTCCTGGTGCCTGTAGGAACTTCACGAGACAAGGAGGTCAGGAGACGGACCACCACTTAAAAGCCTCAGCATCTGAGTGCCCAGACCCTGACCATGGTTAGGGTCCTAAAAACAACTTAAAGCAATGACTATGAGACTCTCAAGGCTCTTCTCTTCCCGAAGAATTATTATCTCCTCTTTCCAAGCATGCTGACATGCCCAAGGTCAAATACAAAGCCCAGAAACTCATGAGGAAATGCCTAATCCAACAGATTGCCACAGCAGATTACCTTCATGTGACACAGTCCACCGTTGTCCCATATTCCCTGCTCAGGGGACCAAACTGAGATGAAGCTGAGTCACAGTTACTAACATTGATTAGTGCTGCATTACTATGTAATGATCTTATTATTACTTAGTGCTTCATAAGGATGGGATCCCATTTCACTTGTGAGGCACCTTTGGACTCTGGCTACAAGCAGACAACTTGTAAAATAAAGAAATGAGCATCCCTTATACCTCATAAGTGAAATCAAATGGGGATTAAACACTGCCTCGTTCCAACAATTGTCACTAGATTTTTAAACTGTACGTTAAAGCAGCATTTCTGCAAGTTGGGAGAGTGAACCCGGAATCAGAGGCTATGAAATCCTTTGTATTTGTACAGCCCCTGCCAAAAGTGCTTTATTAGCAGGTCACAAAGTCTCATAGGCTGGAATTTCTGCAGTAAATTGCATTCGGGCTAAGCTCACAAATCATTAGCCATGCAATCTTGTTTATCCTGCTAGGACTTGGAGTTTGTCCTGTTACAAAATCAAAGCAGCAAGGTTGAATGGTTCCAAGTGAAAAGCCTAACAAATGAATAAGATTCTCTGAGGAGGGATGAGGGGGCTCGAGGGACAGTCACTTAATGTAAACATGGCTGGGAGATAGCATGTGAATGGTCCTGTTAAGGTGAAATCCCACTGAACAGCCAGAGGATCACATCAGTGTTACCGAGGGCCCTGTTTATTCTGCAGCATGCTGGGGAGTTTGCTCTGGGCGCCAACAGCCCCTGAAACAGGCTAACAGCAGTTTTTATTCTTCCACTAATGCATGTGATTAGGACATGTACAAAAGGTTCCCTGGGAAATTAAGCATGCTCCGAGCTGGGGAGCTCTGCCTGGTGGGGTGCAAAGCATAGAGAATTGGTTTATGAGAAGAAGATAGGGATGGTGATTTCATTACCAAAAGCTTCTTAATTAATACATATTATTTAAAAGACAAAGAGATATTGTATATTTTTTCATATGACAAGTCACTGGCTTTTGCTCTGCAGAGCTAAGGCTTGACCACAGTGCACAGGTCTTCCCTAGTACCTGACACTGTAGCCCATCACAGGGGGGCTGGGACAAGGATCCGCTGGCTGCACAGGGGCTTGTCCATCTTCCACAGGGCTGGATCAAATAGCACAGAGCGATTGCTCTAAAACACTGGCTTTTATTATTTACTGTCAACACTTAATTGCCAATTTATTGGTGAAGTTTCAGGTACTACCTAGACCACTCAGTTCTCGGGCTGCACCTCTCCTTACTCTTACCATAATCCTCCACTCCATGCTACTTCTCAAACACAGGTATTATGTTTGGCTACTTCTTCATATAGTGCTGCTACAAAACCCAGCCTGTGGGCTTGTTGGGACCTAGTATAGCACAAATTATAATTCAAATAACTATCAAAAACCAATACTCTTCATATATTTGAGACAGATTTATCCTCTGCACCGTTCACCTGATAGCATTCTCCAGTTTAAAGCCTGTAGCCACTTTTTCTGGGAGCAGCATTGAGATGCTGGCAGCCCATCACCCACCACAGTTCATCAAAGCACCCAATTTGCAAACAATTCATAGGCTGAGATGTATTTCCTGCTATTCAGTGAACTCTTCTGCCTATCAGCTGAACCTGGAAAGCAGATTTGGATCAGGAGAGGCCAACAAGAAGGAATAAAGGTTGATTTAGCAGGTAGTTTTTTCACAAAATTAATTTTTCCACCTCCAAGACAATGCTTTATAAGCTCAGGCTAACTTTTCAGAACCCAGAAAATCACCAAGGCGACACTAAATGTCAAGACTGGCTAACAGCAAACGAGCCATTGCAGCATTGCGCACGTGAACAGAGCTGTACTATCTCTGCAGTCTGCGAGCAGGGAAAGCCACACACAGCTTCATGTTATGTTCATCAGTAATTACACAGAAAGCCACACACTATGACCTGAACAATAAATAACCAGGAATGGCACAGGGCTGTCCACAGACTACGTATAGCTGGCTGAGGGTCAGAAATTGGGTTCAGTTCCAATGCGTAACCAGAAAACTGTTACATCTCGTGAAAATTCAAGAATTTTTCTTTCATTGCAGCATATATTAGCATCGCATGTTCCCAGAATAAGAAGAGCTTTTCACTTCTTCCAGTTCAATAGAATACCTTTTTATGTTAACGTTTACATTACGCTCTCCAAGTACATGGAGCATCACATTTATACGAGCTCATTCAGAAACTTATTTTGTGGTATCCTGCAAGTTTGGTGTACAAAGCACATAGTCTGATTTTACAGCGATTGTACTAAAACGACAGATTTAAAAAACAACGGTAGAAAGTACCCTTTGCATTCTCTCTGCTTGAATGGCAAATGTACTGAGAATAGATGAATGCCATGAGCAACTATTGTCCTGCTTTCTTCATGGGCTCCCAGGTGTATTTTCAGCATTTGCTCTATTATGTTACATAAATACACACCAAGGAAGGGGAGTTGCACATCACCTTTGAGTATCATTGCTGATAACGGATTAGATTCCCCTTTTCATTTTCCAAACGCATCTATCTCTTGGAAGGAGCCTGTGGAGGGGAAAATCCTTTGCTAAGGGAAATTATAGCCACAACCACTTTTAGAGAACTGTCAAAACTGATCAGGCATCAATTCTGCTACGAGGTGTAATCATTCCAAGGGCTGGCATGGAAAAAGACAATCTCTGAATAAATGCTTGTGGAGGCAAGGCTCAAATTTTGGCCCAGCAGCTCAAAAAAAAGTACATGCCTCTATCCAGACTTCTCTAGCAGATAACAGTATCACATCTCTCCTGCCTTCTATGTAAACCCAGATGTTACAGAGCCAAAACCTGCATGCGTGCCTGTGTACACCCCCACCACACACACCCCATCAATCCTGCAATGAGGATCTGCACCAAGGAGCAGGAGCAAGCCCTGCACCCACATAAAATCATATTCTAACACCAGAAGAAAAAATCGACATTATAGGCCAGCTGGCATTAGGCTGGATGGGAAAGCAAGAGCAACTGCCAGTTCTCTGATGCACTGCAGCATTGAATTGTGTCAGCTGCTGAGCTGCTAATGTAGTTTTGTGGCTCTTCTGCTCCAAAAAGAACAAGCAGCACCAAACATTGCAGGTAAAGACGCTTTCAAACTACAAATTTCCAAGAAAGTCAGTCTTTCAGGGAGTTAAAACATAAAGGCATTACAAGAACACACACACAGGGAAATTTTGCAAAAAGTCTAGTCAAATGGAGATAGAGGCTGTGGATTTATTGCTTCCCTCTTCCCCCACCAGCTCCCTGGTAGCAATGGGTACATGTTCAGGCAGCAGAAAGTGCTGGTGCTTTCATAGGGGTGCAGCAGTGGGAAAGGCGGAGGGAAGAGGCACACACGTGTGTGCAGAAGTCATAAATAGAAGCCCTGCCAGCAGCAGCAATGAGGCATGGAGACAGCAGCCAAACGAAAGGTTACCATGGAATCCCACAGGGACAATTGATGTTGGTGCTTGGCTGCAAGAGAGATAACATCACCGGTGCCTGGAGCTGCCGGAGTTATGGGCTCCAACCCGGCCGGGGAAGATTGGCCAACTAATCTATCACCAGCAGAAGCGCTGCAACTGTGCAGCTGGATGAATAAGCAATGTGGGACTCTCGTAACTCGGAAGCTCCCAGACGTGTAGCGCTGGCCGAGGTGCAGGGATGTACTCTGTGCACAGGGGTCATTATCAGACCAAGGCTAATTCAGCCTTGCAGCTTTGCTCAGCGAGGCACAAGCAGGGAGGTAGAACGACAAACCAGCAGCGAGGCCCTGAAGCTGGGCCCACAAATGGTTGGCTTGGCTCTGACCACAAAGCACAGTGTATCACACAAGGCTAACACCACACGGGTACCTCAGCTGCCACGTCGCACTGCGAGAGGCTATTCTGGGAGCAGGAACAAAAGAGAGTATCCTCTCGCAACCCAAATAATTACTCTGCAGTTGTTCATGAAGGTTTTCCAGCTGACAAAAGATATGTTGTCTATGCACCTGCTGTGGTTTCCCCAAAATATGGAAAGTAATTTTTGGGTGTCACCAGTGAATTTGTTACCTAGCAGAGCTGTTGCATGTGAATGAAATCCTTGAGAACTGATTGAGCTTTACAGGCTGATCTATGCAGCAACAGGGTCCGTGCAACCTATACCCAAACCTGCTGCTCCATGCAGTTCTTTTATGGTTAGATTTATGGTTAAAGTAGGAGTGCCTTGTCTCTGGGAAAATGCAGGTCTGTTTGGTAAAAATGAGCAAGGAAAGGGTCCGAGAGCATAACAGAGCACATTTCAGAGCATATTGCAGTGGCTTTGGCTTGGGTCTGTGCTGAGTATGTGTTTCTGAGCAAGAGGCATTGCAGCCAGAAAACCCACCTCTTTCTTGCATTTCCACGAATTCCAGATGCATTGGCAGCTCACCTCTGGCCTGGAAACAGCCAGCTGGGAGGGGAAATATATTGGGCTGTTTTCTGCCCATGTCTCCCTTCAGAGGCTTTTGGGTTTTCATTTTTTAGACTCTCACCCTACCCTGAGCTGAGGTACACAAGTACTATGTATTAAAAAAGGTGGCTTCTTAAAAGACAGGCCTGTATTACAGAGTTTATGCTGTGGTTGTTAAGAAGAATAAAGTATTGATTTGGCTATGTTTTTTCAATTACTTGAAACCATGATATGATTCTGCCTTAAAGCAAAAATCCAGCCTGTATTTCACCATTATAGAAGGAGGGGGAGAGAGAGAGATTCCTGCAGAGATTATTGTATTTGTGAGACTGTTTTTTTTTCCCTCTCTGCACATGAACAGCCCATGTGAGACTAAGTACTTTCCACGTGACTAACTCATTCCCATGCTTGCTGTGTAACAGGGCATTTAAAGCATCAACAGGCAAGGTCAGAGCCTGTTTGTTGATGCTAATGTGAGACCAAAAATTGCAGAAAAAAATAGGATTATAAAAGTACATGCGTGTTGCTCCCAAATCTGTTCCCTTCTGGGGAACAGCCTGGGTTTGCTGGGGACTCATCTCTCTCTCCCTCCGTGCTCTCTAGCGTCTGAGATAGAAGGGAGCCCCACTAGAGCTGGAGGGAAGGAGAAGGGGCTGAGTCAGGTGCTGATGTGGTGCATGGAGGCACTGGAAGGCACAGCCACTGAGCTCACATGGGGTACTAGCCCTGGGAAGTGCTTCCTGCTTCCCTGAACAGCTCTTATCTGTCCTGCTCCATGAATGCAGTATGGTATCTCTAGGAAGCAGGGAGCTTCTTAAGTTATCACCTTAACGTTTACTGGCGTGATTATTTAGATTTGTATAATTTGTATTTTGTTAGGCCTGCCCTTTCTTCCTCCAACTCTGTGCTTGGGCAGCAGTTCTGACCAGGCAAGAGCTGAGGAATCTCCTGTCGATACGAGCAGGCAATGAATTGGTTAATGTCTTGTCTCAAACTGAGATCAGAACACATCTTCATTTTGGTGTGTCTTTTTTTTTAAGTTTCCTGTGATCATAATAGTCATTGAAAAGAGAAGTGATCAGATTAGTATAGGCATTTCAGAGGTAGGAACCTTTTGAGGAGGCTTTACATTTTTAACTTTAACTATAGCCATTTCAGTAGGAAATCTTACTTTGATTACAAAAGCAGAAAAGTCAGAACAATCCCCCAGAGGTGGATCTACCAGCAATTTATACAACTTCCCTCAGATAGGAAGGAGATAACTCAAAGCTTCGGTCAATCACCAGCCCCTTCCATATCTATATCACATGCTGCTTCGCAGCTGCAAGAAAGCCTGGTCAATCCAGTCTTGCTGATTTCCAGCCTTTCTGTGCCCCACTGGTAAGATCTGCTGTGAGTCACACTGAGGTGGGTGAGCTGCGTAGCTTCAAGTGCTGGTGAGAGACAGATTTGAAGGATTGAGTCCCATTTCCCCATGGGGCTGGTGGAGTGAGGGCAGCACATAGAGTCCCCAACCTGTCCAGCCCCACTGCCCTCCAAAGCCTGAAGGGGAGAGATATGCTTCCTCAGGCACCCACTCAATTCTTGGCTTCATTTCTAACATATCCACATTACTGCTGCAACACCATTAAACACGTTTTGGTTTTTTTTTTTCTTTAATGACTGCTGGAACATCTTTTTAATCTTTTTTTAACCTTAGAACTGTACAGAAAGTGACAGCACATAACTATTTGTAGCTCTTCTGGACATTTATCACTGATATGGCAGACATGACTCTGGGCTGCTGGGACTCAGGCAGCCCTGGGGAGAAGTCCTGACATCTCCAGTTCAGGAGGACAAATGTGTGAATGGGCAGAAAGCAGGGACAGATGAACATTTATTGATCCACTGCTGGAAGTATAAAGGGGCTTTACAGCTTTACTGTCAGTGACGGGCTGATTGTGGTGATTAAAACGAAGTAAAATGAAGATGAACTGATCAAATGTCCCCTAGCAAGGAGTGATGAAGGTGTTCAAAGCTCACATGACATAGATCCTGGCTGCAGCATTTCTAATGTTTGATTAATCACTGGCATAAGCTTGTAATTAACACTAATGAGATGTAGCATAGAAATCCTTGAAAACTGTTCAAATCAAGTTTCAGCTTCTTTCTGATCTGTGGTTTACACTGTAAGCAAAATCAGTTTTCTCTCCAGCTCCTGGTGGTACACGGTCACTCCTCACTACACTCACACTGTCGTTCAGCAGCAACTGCATTTTGCTGCAGAGGCAGCAACGTATGAGCCTTGCTATTGACATTGAGGTAGATGGGAATGGACAGTTATCCAGGCTTCAAAGACACCAAGCAACTAGCTTAGGTGCCAGATACTTCTTCGTTTTGCAAACCAGTTTGATCATTGGGCTAAAGGTCAAGAAATAATTTTCCTCTGACTTTGTAATTCCTTAGCCACGTTCTTCTGTCTCAGTGCATCTAAAATCCTGAGAATAGAGAATTGGCTCCTTATAGCCTCTTGTGCGTGTGACTATCTGTAATTCCTTCAAAAACATGTTAAAGCTGAATGAATCTCTACAACCTAAAATGGCACTGACCAGCCTGACTGCCATCTCTTTTACTTTGGTTCTGCTGGAGGATCGCCTACGTAGCTGTACAGAAAAACTGTGGGCTTGGTTTACATGCAGCATGTTTTCTGTTCTCCACAAGTATATTGAAAGTGATTTACATCTTTTAGCTTGGGGAATAAAGCTGAAACCACCAAGGGGTTAAAATACAGGATAGAGAAGGAACTAGATGTGAAATTAAGAAACGCTAACTCTGTCACCTTTGAACACAGTGGCTGCAGTGAGGGAAAGGTGAAGTTATTTGGCAAGCAAAGAGCAAAATGAATGGCAGTTGAAAGGCAGCGTTTTGATAGGCATTAATTATTAAACTGTAATTAGCACAAGGATGCAGTGATCTGTTCAAATCCCAGCTAAGCAAACAGGTAGAGGTTAAAGACAAAAGTAACTGCAGAGTTGCCAGCCTTGTGGCTGCAGATGCTGAAGAGGTGCAGCACAAGCAACACGGCCACGTGCTGATCCCCTGTCTTTTAAGGCATGACACTTCGGACCTGCGTCCTATAATCTGATACCATGGGGGGAAAATAGCAGATAGGTTAGTTTTGGAGGACCACAGTAGTACCTTGTTGTGCCCAAGTCAGAGCTGGTTTCACAGCAGGCATCCTGGTCAGCCCAGAGAAGGCTGGGGCCAGGGTGAGCAGCCAGTGGAGCTGTGAGGGCAGGCTTAGGTGGGGAACCAAGGGCCAGCCGGGCTGGAGCACCGCCATGGCTGGGCCTTGAGGTTGAATTGGATCTGGACCTCGGTGGGCACCGGCGGCTCGGACAGGATGCAGGGTATGGGTGTAGTTGGGGTGACGGGACCGAGGGCTCTCCAAGATACTCAACCTGGAGAGTATTGCAGCAGGAGAACAGCACCTACAGCAGAGGAGCCACTGAAAATCAAGAGAACAGGGTTTAAAACTGTTTCCTCCAATATAATGGCAGTTTCAACCATGCCTATCCACCATTAGTGAGATATTTAGAAAACCTGAGTCTGTTAGTAGCAAACCAAGGTTAAAAATATTGTGATGTTGAAGTGTCACTTTCCCTCTCCTACAAAGCCATTCTCAAAACTAACCAAGGGCTGAGAGGGACCTGGAAACGTTTCTCTTTGCCTTGAGGGTGTAGAGAATGTGTCACCAAATCTAAAAATAGTCTTCAGAGTATTGATTAACCCATCCAAAGGAAGCAACAATGGATTAGAGAGAAGAAAATGAAACCAAGCAAAGCTTTAAAGCATATTTGACAGCAAGATCTGGGTTAGGAGTAGCAGAACATCGTTTATTATGAGTGAGTGACTGCTGCTTTGTCTAGATACTATATTTTTATTCATTCTCAGCCAGCAGCACTGTACCTATAGAAGTTCACTCAGCATGATAGGAAGACCTTTCTCCTAGAATGGTAATTTATCTGTTCAGCCATTTGCTCCTGACTAATTTTTTACATGCATCCTTTTATGTTTTTAAACACAGGATGATTCTCCAGTATGTAGTCTTGAGTTTTAGAGTTCACTGAATAATCTCTTGGTTGGTTGTGTAGATTTAAGCATACAAAATTATAAAGATTATTCCCAAGAAAAGTAAGTCTCCATCATCCCCTTCTCCCTCACTGAGGGAGCAGATCCAGCCACACACAAAAAAAAAAACCAAGAAGTGTTTTAGACAAAAAAAAAAGTACTATAAAATTCTCTGACCACACTCAAATCCCAGGGAGAAAAACCATGGCAATGCTTAAAAATAGAAAAATTAGGATCTTCTTTCCACAAGATTTTATGATCTTCTTGCCTCAAGATTCTATATGAGATCATTAATTGACTGGATTTAAATTTGAGAGCTAACAAAGGTAAAACTACTACTTTTAATATCGAAGTTTCATTGCAGAACAAAGCAAGTATATGACTATATGGAGCATGCAAAAAATGCAGCATCAAGTGTGGATTCCTTTGCAAACATTCTTTTATTACTGGGAGAAATCCAATTACAATAGGCAGAGATACCTATAATCACATCAGCTTTGTGTGGTAACTCTTCCTCCTGTGTCTTAGTATCTCGCAATAAACCAACAATCAGTGTGTGTAAACACCACATGATGGCTGATCTCTGTTATTATGACCTTTCTCATGATGAGTAATGTCATCTGCCCTCACAAGTGAAGATAATTGCTAGATTAGATTAGTGTTCACGTATTATATTGCATATCTCATGGATATTTTTTCCAGTCCTATGGGTGCAGTAGGACTGACTGGGAAACGCTCTAGCCAAGATCTATGGGGAGGGAGAAGAAAAGGATGGACGGCTCCAAAGACAGTCAAGGCTGCAGTAAAGGGTAAATGCAGTCATCACTGAGGTGGAGGTTTAACTCCTTATCTTAAGACATCTTCAGATGCTTTACTTAGCCAAGCGACTTCAACTGAAGCAATCTGACTGAATGGTCAATAAGCAAAATACAGAGCCTGAAGAAAGAAAAAGGTCACAAAGGGGAAGCAATTCTGAAAAGTCTAAAACCAAAACAAGCTCACCTTGCCAGGACAGGTCTATGACACAAAGGAAACAACACAGTACCTGGAGCTTTTTCAAATCCAGCCGGGATCAGTAATGACCAAAACAGCCTTCAGAAACCTGCCTCGCAGCCTCTGCAGGGACTCTGAGCAGAGAAAGCACAGACAGGGCACTAACTGGCTTCTTGACCAAGCCAAAAAAATTCCTAGCATGGAGGCTTTTTCAAAAACCAAACTCAGATTTCTTTAGAGAGACACCAAGCAATCACCAGACAGTGACCACTATTCGCTACTGCCAAAGCAGGTCAGGCTCAGTGGGTAGGTCTACTGTAGGGAACAAATATTTTCAGCACAAGCCCAAGCCTGCATTCAAATCTAAATTCAGTCTATCCAGAAAGTTGAGATGCAAGTCTCCGCTTAAGCAAATGTTTTCGAAATTGCATGAGGAAAAGTCTGCCACCCATTAGTGTGAATCCCCACTGGCACGGAGAGAGGTTCCCAATATGCTCACGCCCACTCCATCACCACCAGCCCTTGCACTGGTGACACATGGCCAATGAGGCAGACAGACCGACTCTGGAGTCATTCTTAAGTCCCAAAATATTACATACTACAAATGTAGGCTGCCTGTGCTCTCGGTGAGGGCTATCCTGGATAAATTAGATAGCCTTTCTGTGAAACACAGTGTGTTTCTGCTGACGGAAGTTGGAACAGATGCGACATGATTCTAGCTCTGAAGATGCATATTTCCTCTGCCTGACTGATACGGTACTTAAAACTTGCCCAGGTATTGGGAGATAAGCAAAGTAAAATAGATCCTTTCTCCAGTTTGTTCCTTTCATTTAGAAATTGCTTATCATGAATTTCATAATGAAAATTAATTTAGAATTGCTCATGCTGATTCTGGAGGAAAAAACTGTTAGATGTGATGGAGACACAGCAAATTCCTAAATGCAGCATCTCTGTAGAGAACAAATACATTTGCAGTGTCATTAAGAGAGTGGTCTAATGGATGAAACATTTGCCATGGAGGGATTCGTGCCAGCTCTCTGCTAACAGGGTCCATTGCAAGCATCCTCTACAGTGACTGTAGCACAAGGGCAACAAAACACCTAGCAATATTTTGGCAGTGAATGGTAACTAATTAATACAAATTGTGTAATTCTTTCTTTCTTTCCTGTTTTTAGGAGCCCTGGATCACAACTGTACCAGCAGCAAACAAATAGACCTTCATGGACTTCTAGAGAGCATGCATGTGTTAATTTTACAATGGGGGAAACTGAGGCAACAAGGCTTGAGCTTACGCTAATCAATCATGAAAAGATCTTTGGATCTAGTGCAACCAAGGTTTACCCTTAGGAGTATTAAATGACCTTCCCAAAGTCTTAACAGAGTGAACCTGCAACCACTAGAAAGCTATAGCTACAAGATCAGCAGTGTCACATCAGATCATCCCTGCTTTCCGAAGAGATCAGCTTCCTCCAAAGCAAAAACTGAAAACACAAAGATGCCTAACCCAAAACATTCCCACAATCCTGATAGAGAAAACGTTTCCCTCTCCTCATTTGGTTTCTTTTTTTTTCACATGCACCAGGAGAATCCCACCAGGCAGTTTGATAATTACTACAGGAAAACCAAAAAGCCTCCCCTTGCCTTCAGTGTTCACACAACAGTCTGAGACGTCTCTCAGGCTTTCACCACACCCTCTCTGCCTGCACCAGCCTGGTTTCATGGGACATGTGAACCATGAGGGGCATTTCCCCAGCAGCCCATGCCAGGGCTCTGGTTTGCTTTCTGACAGACCATTTCAGGAGGGCAAATCCTAAACTTCTGCCAGTTTCGTAGAGTTTGTGAAGTCTTTGAATCAGGCAGAGTTAAAAAGGTAGTTGGTAACTTCCCCAAATACCTGAATTGGTGTGCAATGAATGATATAAGAAGAGAGGTAGAAGAGAATTTGTTTCAAAATACTGATGGCTGCCTCACCTTATAGAACTTGATGGGAAATTCAATAAATATACGTATTGCATAGCATCTGGAAAGGTTATTCACTGTCTGCATGTGGGTGCATGTTTTGCTGTAACGTAAAACAGACTGTTTAGGAAAGAGGGGGTAGCTAGCCTTCCTCTGGGTTTTTGTTTGTTTTGATTTTTTTTAAGATGAAGGGGAAAATACACCTGCCAAAGAAATGAACCTGGGTTGTGAATAAATGAACTCACAGAAGGAAGGAAATATTTGTTTAGCTCCCTTTTTTCTTTGCTACACCTGGCTGCTAGAGCCACTGCAAAATTTCTAACAATCTTACCAGGCTATTTGCATTTAAATCGCTTTTCCTGACATTATGTAAATCTCCTGGTAGAACTGAAGTTTTCTTTTTCTCTTGGGAGCTGCACTCTGTGGCTTGCTCTCAGTCCTACTCTGTTCTCCTCCCTCTGCTCCATTGGGTTATATTAGCACCACATGAAACTATTTATGAAACCCCAGCTCTCATAGGTTCTGTCTGGAGCGGGGTCAAAGATGATGGTATGCAGATTTCGCAGATCTACATAACAAAATCACATTACAAATTAATTCATGCCTGGGTCTAAAAGAGAATATATGCTTAGGTCCAATGTTACCAAAATTCAGAGGTGTTTTCATAAGGCTGTATTTCCAAATTCAGTGGTATTTTCACTACTGTCTATTTAAGGATTCTGCTGCCTGCACTACATCAGAAGAGTACTCTACCAGTTGGGGAACTGTGTGAATAATTTTTTAATCCAGAAGTTTGCATTTTTCCCATCTGCAAATTTCAGACCGGTGGAAACTGAGTATCAGGTTTGCAGCTCTAGCTCCAGTCTAGCTCCAAACCCAGAACTCTGTCCAGCCCTGTGTAAAACACCCACATTTGAGCAGATACTTGATTTCACGCTGGAATTCTGTAAACTTGGTTTTGAATGGTGGGTGAAAAGAATAGCACAGCAGCAACAGGAGTCTAAAAATTGCAAGCAAAGGCAGATACAGGGCAACATCAGCTGTGCCTTCTATGGTTTTTAAGTCAAGACAGTGAAGTAGCAGCAACCAAGAAGATGGGGAAAATTGTATCTGCTCTAATTCTGGACTTGACTGGAGACTGCTCCAGTCCCTACCTCAAATTACCACAACTCTAGGGCTTTCCTAATTAACTTCCTATAGAGTCTATGGACCACAACCCAGATGAGACAGAGCATGGAGAGCTCAAAGTCTTTTGATACTGAATATTCAGGCACTCCTAACATACTTCATTGCATAGATTGGGCGGGGGTGTGTGTGTGTGTGTGTGCAACACAACACCATTTGCCAATCTCATATTACCCAGAGAATGCCCATGTGTCAGGGAAATTCCCAGCTGGTAGGTGGGATGGGCTACTTTCCATAGGAGCAGCATAGGGAAATGGGAACAAAGACTTGGGTGGGAGCCAGGGCTCATACACACCACAATAAAGTTATCTGGATATTTGGGTGGGCACAAACACGTTAGCTTGGAAAAAAAATTAAAACCTATTTATTACGTCCTCTTATTGTTGTCATAAAGGAAAAAAGAAATATCTCAGTATTAACACCAGACACCTAGTCAGAGAACATCACCTGGTATTTGTTAGTCATATTAGCCTAACATTTTGCAGCCCTCTGTCATAGTTGCAATGTACTTTTCACCCTCCTCTCTAGGTACCATCCACTGGATATACTATAAGGTTTAGTCTCTCCCAAGCAAACCACTAATGTTTGCCAAGTACTTTGAGATCATCTGATGAAAGGCTCTATAGAGCCACAATCTATTATTTCTTAGTCAGAAAAACACATTTGCTGAACAGGAAGAACAAAAGAATGAGCTGTGGGCCCCAATAAGCATTCAACACAAGTTAATTTGCTCAGCAGCTGTATTTTGCTGAGACAGATTGCATATTTTCATTGTTAAAATAAAAATGTCCACTGGGCTTGTATCTTTCATGCTTTACATTGCTGCCTGTTACATTCCAAGTCTAGTCTGGTGAACAAATTCAATTCCTTTAATAAATAAGAGATCCACTTGAATAATTTTGCCTTTGTCCAGGCAAAAATTAATGAAGCCAGAAGACATACAAGGCTGCAGAATCTTCCCCCTTGTGGAAAAACGTAGTGGAAATCTGGCACCTAGTAAGGCAGGCAGTATGTGTGAATCATGGTTGCCTGCCGACACGCCTGATTCAGAGCAAGGCAGTAAGAACAATAATACTGCACTACACCAACTAACCTTCAAGCTTAGTCACAGTTTCACACAGCTAATGAGCAGAGGGAGCAATGAATCTTCGATTTATGGTGCTCTGTTCCAATAGATTTAGCCTGAAGACAACAGCAGCATTTCTTTGCATCTCTAATGACTTATCTTGTCTTCAGGTCTTTTTTTTTTCCCCTTGTCCTTCCCCACATCAGTGAGGTTTTTTTAAATCATTATTGAATTTTTAAATCCCTTGTGGGTAAATTCTTATCATCAGCTCCTGCAGTAAAAATATGGAGTAACATCCACGAATCTGCCAAATTTTGCTCCTTGTTTTTCTTGTCTCCCTGTCTCTCCCGCATCAGGCTGTTTACACAGAATTATCAGGACTGTCGTGCAATACTCTGACTATACAAGAGAAGATGCTTTGACTCCAAACCCCTGCTTTCATGCATACTTCTTTTGTAAATTACCCCAAAGTACCTCCTGTTTTATTTTTAGCCCAGAGGTGAATCATTCAGGAAAATCTGATAAAATCCATTTAACTACAGTTAAACTATCAAAACCTGAGTGAGTTCTAGTTAACTTTTAAGAAGTTTACACGTGTTTATTTGAGCTCACATGATTAAAGGGAGCACATGTTTATTTTAACTCTAACAGAGTGGCTCTGGACTTAGAACCCATGGAGAATCAGGCCTGTAAACATACCTGGCATTACTGTATGGAGACATAATGAAGGCAGAATTGGGGGGAAAATGTCACAAACAAAACATTTTTGGGGAAATGGCAGAGGAAAAATGTGCTATATTGACATCAGCAGCTCAAATGAAAGGGGTTGCTTCCTTTGGAAAGGAATTGGGTTTATTTTGAGGACAGAAGTAGTGAGTGGCAATGCCGATGGCCATAGCACATGTGAAGAATAGTCTCGGCCTCAAGCCCAAACACGACTCATGTTTGGAGACCACATAGCCTGCTCCAGGTGAACTTTATGGTCCACATGGCACAAGGAGGACAGCAGTTGTGGGGACAGAAAGGCAGAAAGCCATCAGCACCTATCTCCATCTGCCTTCACCACTCTCAGGCAGATAAATCAGCCAGGCACTTCTTGGGAAATACCTGATGTGTGCTGAGAGGTAGAAGAGATATAGGATGCTGAGATACAGATATCTATACCACAGGTATGCAGTGCACGTCTGCCAGGTGCCCAGGCTCTAGGTTGTTTCAACCCTTCTTCCAAGAGGCAGATAAAGCTACAGACCCCGTTTTTGTGAAATTTTAACGAAGAAAAGTTCCATGCTATTGACAGCCAGCATCTGTAGAACAAAGTTGTGCAAAGGGTGCTCTGCATACTGGATGTGACCCGTGAGACAATTCTGTCCAGCCTCCACCCACGTGTAACATTTATATATAGCCCCAGAACAAACTCTTTTTTATAATCCTGCCACAAGCTGTCAAGCAGGGCAGCCCTAGATTTTGCTGCTGTTGTAGAAAAGGAAGAGCATGTCTCATTTTATTAAAATACTAGAACAAGCCTGCCATATCATAAAAATTTAAAAATAGTGCAGAGTGCTACCTTACATAAAACACTGCCCTGAGCTGCCTTCTATTCACAGCATCCCAAATATACTGTAATCCCAGAACAAGCCACAGACCAATAAAGGGATCTGAAGCTGACATTTTAGACACACAAATGCACCCCTTTCACTCCAAGTCTTCATGAAAAATCTAAGCAAAATGACCATCTTTTGTGCAATTAAACAGCATACCCATCTACCCACAACAATCTTTCATTCCACTCAATCCTCAAGCAAGGCTAATTTAATTAACTGCGTTTTTCAAAGATGCTCAAGGGAATTCTGTGCCCTTCAAAAATCAGTGGGGCTCTGCTTCACTTACCATCTCTGCTTTTGAATAGCCTCTTCAAAATGCCCATGTGGGAAAGAGCAGGACCTATGAATACCAGGGATGCATAAGAGACTTCCTATGGCATCGCTGATGCCTTGCATTCTGGCTTTTCCTGTGCTGCCATATTTCGAAGGAGAAGGCCCTGCCACACCACGAGGTCTGTGGGTTGGTGCTCTCAAAGACTTTGGGTTGACTTGGTCCCTCATGCTGAAGCTTCCATTTGAGGTCCCCCTGGGTCAGCATGGAACCAACATCCTCTCCCCACGATGCCATGCCGTCATGGGTGTGCTGTGGAGCGCTGCTCCACTTAACATCAGACTGGACAACACTTGGGAAGCTGTTTGAAGGCACCTGGTACAGGGGCCCTTTGGGGAGCTCCAGATCTGTCTGGAGCAACACAAGCATGTCAGAAATGTCACTGTGAAAAAGTTGTGGTTTTTCTTGCCTGCAGCACCAGAGAGGTTACCATCCCCAAGCCAACTGCAGTCTGTCACCTTCTTATCTTTTCTCCACAAACATCATCATCTCCCTCCCTGTGTTTAAACTAACCACAAATATTTTGACAGAACTAGGAAGCAATCACACTTGCAGTTACGCTGGCACATCTAGGGGGACAGCAACCTCTTGGCCTGACACAGCAGCAGCCACAACAGTGTATCTGACTTCAGCCCTTAAGTTTTTATTCCTATTTCTTCCCCAGTGACTATATATCTCTATGATCTTTACAGGCATTGGAGGAAAATCTCCTGAACTGACCACGTGATGCGATTGTCACATCAACCCTCAGAGCTGAACCCTCAAATATGGACTTGCAAGATATATTAGCCATGCTGGCTTGAATCTAGATTCCCATCACAGCATGTATACAGCCCATCTGACAGTGGTAAAGGGTTAATTCAGCAGGTTGGGAACTGCCTGGCTACACAACAGCTCTGCAGAAGAGGACCTGGCATCCTGATGGATATCAAGTTAAACAAAATCAGCTGGATGCCCTTGCAGCAAAGAGGACTAACCTTGTTGGGTTGTATTCGCAAGAGCATAGCCAGCCAGCCAAAAGAAGGGATTATCCCTCTCTCCTCGGCACCTGTGAGGCTGCATCTGGGGTACTGGGTGCAGTCTGGGGCTCCCCAGGATAGGGAAGATATTGGCAAACATGAGAGAGTGGAGCAGAGGGGCACTGAGACATCAGGGAGTTGGCACACACAACACACATGCACAGGCTGGGTGGACCAAGTTTTTTTAGTGTTCAAGGGAAAAGGCTCTGGAGGTGTTTAATTGCAGTCTTCCACAACCTAAATAGAAAAACAGAGCCTGTCTTCTCTCAGAGGTGCACAGTAAAGAGATGAGAGGCAACAGCCATAAGCTGTAGTAAGGACAATTCAGATGGGATATGGAAAAAAAAATCATGAGAGAGTTTACACTGCCCAGAGAGTCTGTTCCATCTCCATCCTTGGAGGTATGCAAAACTCAGCTGGGCAAGGTCCTGAGTAACCTGATTTAACTTTGAAGTTGACCTTGCTGTGAACAGGAGGTCTAGATCACTAGGTGATCTCCAGAGGTCCTTTCCAACCTAAATTATTCTATGATTTTCTGTTAAAAGTTCAGATGTAGAAGTTATCTTAAAGTACTTCTCTGAAAGATCCAGCTAAAAACGCAGCAGCTCTCAGGAGGCTGTAGCAGTCCTGACAAGGTGTCTGGTATCCAAAGCTGAATTCTGACGGGCACTGTGAGTCCCAGCTCATGGGACTGCATGGCTGCAAAACAAGAGGCTCAGCCCTAGTTCAGTCCTAAATGCTGAATCCTACCACCCAGACTGATCCAACTCAATCCAAACAGTGCTTCCTCAGCTCTTCTCTAATGACAATAGGACGTTTTTTTGTTTTAAGAGTTCAACCTACAGAGCTATCACAACACCACTGGCACTCACTTTCTTGGTAGCTCTAGTCCCTTGAGACCAGGAAGGTCTAAAGATTTTGGCCAGAAGAAGATAAGATGATAACGGTCACATATCAGCCAACATCCCCTCAGCCACTCCCTGTTCTCTGCACTTTTAAACTTACTTTCCTTGAAGTAGAGCTCACAGAAGTCAACAGGATGACTCTTTTTTTGGTGCCCAAGGCTTTGTGACTGCACAGAGGAGCCATGTGTCCCACATGGATATGGATGGGGGCAACCTTGGCCAGCTGCACGCACACCGTGGGTGCAGCGCAGCCCTCCACTCAATGCTCTCCATAGTGCAGGAACATCTGCACCTGCATTTATGCCCTTTGCAGTAAATACCTTCTGCCTTAATGTGAATTCACTGCCCCAAAAATAACTGTAATTGCCCAGGAAGCAGAGGAGATTATTTACAAGATTTAACGTGGAAGAGGAAGGAAAATCTCTTAGAAGAAAACCTGGGCCTCAAGGTACAAAACTGAACTGAAAAGGGGCAACTGGCTCCTCTGGGAGAGGCTCAGACTATTTGAGGGGGCATGCACTTCTTGGTACTTTGCACATGCCAACCATCACGAACAGCTCAAGTCAGAGGGCAATAAAATATTCCACGAAAAAACAATTACTCCTCATGAGCAAACTATCTGAGGAGGGCGGAGATCTCTGGCAATACTCACACATGTGAAAGATTGTAAGTCATTGCTGAACATAAGGGGAAAAAAAAAGAGAAGGCATAAAAAAGGCATGGGTGTGCACACAAGACAGTACCAGAAAATAATGATTTAAAATAATAAACTTGTTACAACAGCAGCAGTGATTGCTGTCTATCTAAGCTCTGAATAATTCAAAAGGTTCCTGCTCCACTTAGTATCTCAGGGTATTTTCAGACCTGCCAGAATTTTCTGGCGGTAAATAATGCGCTTGTGGTATGCAAACACAGATGATCCCCAATTAATACTAAAGATTTAGGACTGCCAATTTTGAAATAGGGAAAAGCCTGAGGAAGGCAAATTCCTACTGAGCTGCCTGGGCTTTCTGTCCTTCCCATTTTCACCTTTACCTCTGAGTGCTAAGAATGCTGGCCTCTCTTGCAGTTGCCATTTTCACACGGGTAATAAGGAGCTAACACAGCTGATTCATTCAGCATTAGCCTACAAAATAATTCACAATAGGATTCCAGAAAGGGGAAAAAATAAGGAAAAATAAAGGCACATCAATGTGTAGCATTTTGAGCTTTTTTTTTCTGCACTGGGTGTTGTCTGCTACACTGTCCTGGTGCTAGCACAAGTACCCTGGAATGAGCCAGGTGCTTTGGGAAGCAGGTACCTGGGAGCGGCAGCTTGTGGTGGAGGGAGCTCAGCACAGGTGGCCACGGTCACATCCCAGCCCAGGGCAGGGATACAGCAGGACCCACAGCCCTGGCAGCTGTGGAGGGCTCTCAGCGACACACCTGGACCACTAGGAAGGTGGTATCCCCTTGAAGGAGGATAATTTCAGAGACACTGGGAAAAGATTTTAAACAGTTACCATAGCATGACTAGGACTTCCATAATGGAGCTTTGCATTCAACACTTGTGAACTTCGGTCCAAAACAAGAAGCAAAATGTTTAAAAGTTGCTAATAGCCACATGTTTGTGTTGAGACATTAAATAATGACGACATATAAGATGCAAGATGGGCAAGTAGTAATAAAGACAGTACACATCACATACAGAGTGGAGGCAGGCTTAAGGCTTTCATTTGAACTAATGAATCTTGCTGGTTTAGAGAAAATGCCTCCTATATCCAAACTGACTGTGAATCCAGCTCCTGCATTACCTGAACTCAAAGCAAGGTGTATTCAGGTACAGTGCAGCAGGTGCGAGAGCAACTTGGAGAAGCCTCCTCAAACATACTCCTCCTGGTTTACTGATCATTTCTATTCCACCCCATGAACCCTGCTAGATTTACAGCTACAGAAAGAGAGGGATACACTGTTCCTCTGGTTGATAGGGCAATTTTGGGAATTTTCCTCTAGTCAAAGTGGAGATTCAGCTACTTCTCTGGAAATGAAACCAGAGTTGAGAAAGGAGCCCAGCCCAAGAGACTCAACAGTGACCTGGGAAATTAATTAGTAAAGACAAGGAAAGGCCTACTTTTTAATGCAGATTCTGAATTTTTCTTCAATTCAGACTTTATTTCATATGAATTTTCTACTAGTAGCATCTGAATGTGTTGCTGTCTGTTTGTGTTCATCACAGGGAGAGTGCACACAAGTCACAGCCTTTGTACCATCCAAATGCAAACAGTCGTACTCTACATTTCAGCCCACACAGTCAGGAGCAGGGACACAGTGCTCACAATCCAGATTTTTAAATCAACCAAATTTAAGAACTGGGGAGATCTGGAGATTCTGGTGCCAGCCACTGCCCAAGGCAGGCAGCTGCAGGAAAGCACCCAGCTCCTGTGAGGACCCACACCAGCTTGGCTCTGTCCTCCAGACGCTGGTTTCTTACTCAGCCCTTGGCAGTATCAGGTGGTTGTCCTCTTATTACTGATCTCCAGGGAGACTGGCATCTCTGATTCTAAAGCACTTAGTCCAAACTTTTCTAGCCCTGGACTTTTAAAATACTTTGTTTATCTTGCTGCTGTGGTTCCTATTGTTCCTAAACTGTTTTTCTTATTAAATTACAGAGGTTTCAAGTCGGAATAAACCTTCCTTTCCAAATGTGTCCACTAGTGATTGGCTGGCTGCAGGGGAGAGCAAGGGCGAGGGGGAGGGAAAGCAGGAGAGAATTACAAGGTTTCAGATTCCTGTAAACAGAGGAACATTTTTCCAGTCATCAGTCTGAGCCTAGTGGAAATAGGGCTTCAGTTTCCTCTAGTTAACGCTGGGGATCCGGTGGCAAGGCTGTTGACATGCCTCCTTTTTCTCTAGCAGTTGCTGGATGCTGCTTAGTCTGCAGCTGATCAGCAAGCCCGTGTGCTGGCAGTCATTGCTGCAGTTTCCTTCTCCCTTTTCCAAGTGTGTCCTACTTGCAGCCCAGGAGCAGGTGTCTGCACTCCAGGGGAGGGCCCTGCAAATGCACCTGCTCTCCTCAAATCTTGGCTCTGAACTCCACCATGCATTGGAGCAGCTCTGAAGAGGTTTTGAGGACTGCAGCTGAACTCCCTTAAAAAGGGCAGCACAAACTTCCCTGAATCCATCCTCTTCTGCTCCTGCATAATCCCAGTGACCCTTCACTCTGCCCACAACTGTTGTTTCTTGGCTTAACTGTATATGGTGTGGGGTCTAGGTTAGGAAGAGTCTTTGTGTTCCGTGCAAATACCACACCTAGTGCACATGTGGTCACACTCCACAAATGGTGTATTTAGTAACAACCGCAGTGCAAACACACAGTAAGCTGTAGCTGGGCCACGTTCTCCAAAGACTTACACACCTCTTTCCATCAGTCAATGTCAATATTTTTCCAGTGTGGTCATGCAAACATTGTTCATTTCAGAAGAATATCTTCTGACTTGCCAGCGGCAATATCCTCAATGGTTTCCCATCAAACCAACTCAATTGAGATACACCTGCAAAAGCTGATCAACAGCCTGTGCACAGGCAGTTGTTTCCCAAACACCTCACTAAACACCTCCCTAGGAGGAGCTGAGTATAAAAGAACACGATAAATGACTAAGAGAGCAAAAACACAACGTGTAGAATTTTGCTTGGACGCATGCAGTAATAATATTAACCTAAATCCTTTGCATATTGCTAACACTTGAGTTTACAATCCATACATGTACCATTCATAAATACTGTACATTCCTAAAAGGGCAAAGAATTAGAGCGCTGAATTTGCTGACAGTGCCAGCTGACATGTTGAGCAGGAAGGAGTCTTGTGGTTAGAGCTCCTGTCTGGGCACCAGGAGAGGTTGGGTTTATACTTGGCTCTGCTACAGGCTTCCTATGTCACCTTGCTGAAATCACTTTGCTCAGTTCCCTCGGCCATGCAGCCAGCATGTGAGGTGAGGTTCAGACCAGTAAGTCACCCTGTGACCAGCAAAGGACAGGTGCTATGGAAGTGATCCTGCATTTGTGCATGTATATATATATATTTAGGTGCAGCACAAATGGCTTGCTAGAAGGGGATTCAAGCATTCAAGTAACTTCCTAGAAACTTCTGTTTGTTTAGGTGGCTTTGCATACTTTGCGATAACATTTCCTTGCTGTCGCTGTGGGCACAGATCTCCAGATGTACCCAGGGCAAACAGCGGTCTTTCCAAAAGTATTCCTGATGCACCTGTCAAAGATTACAATTAATTCATGACTGTTTGATGGCTTGTGCTAAATGAGTTTGGCTCCAGTCCAGTTTCCATTGGGCAAGTGTCTCCATCTCAGGAACACTGTGACATTTGGCATTTATTGTCCTCCTGGCTGGCACTCCTACCCAGGGCCACGTATGGAATGTGTCAGGGGAACAGACTCGCTTTTCAGTCCCCAATCCGCATTGAGATAGGACGATATAGAGAAGCCTTTTGTTGTTATTCACATTTAACTTCCCTCTTGAAGACAGATGGAACAGGTTTTGTTTTGTAGCTGTTAATAGAGCACCTCTCACCACTGCAAAATCCTCTTTATGCTCTATCTGACAACTCCCAGACCAGACTCCTTCTGATACAAGGTGTTTGTTCACAAAGACTAAACCATAAGCTCTCCCACAATGCTTAGATTAGCATGATATGATTCAGTAATTTCCTTTGTTGCAATCTCTCTCACCCTGTCAGCACGTTCACTCAATATTGTTTTAAGCCTAGTCCTTGTGTGAGGACTGTCCCCTGCTCCACACTGAGCCACACAAAACAAGTCAGACAGCAACATTCCTGTGCTGAGCAGCGTTATGTTCCTCGTGCACTCCCGATAGCCATGGCAACATGGCTTTCAAATAGCTGACTACCTCCAGCCCTCTCTGGCACTCCTCACACTTGCTCACCAATGGGCTTTTGGGGTGAGGGTGCCACCCTGATGCCCGTGCCCATCAGTGCATCCCACCACCCCACAGCTTGTGCTGCAGGAGACTATCTTCCTCTGTGCGATGAAGGTTAAAGACCACACTACCAAAGTCACATTTATTCCTTGTACTGGGTCAGCTCGCTTTGCCGATACAATGGTTAAGCAATAAGGAGATTAACTGTTTGCTCTGTCCCAAGGAGATGATCTCATCTGGGATAGATTTTGCTTTTGTGCCATGGGGAGCTTCAGCGCGGAGCACGCTGTGGAGCAAGGCAGTGCAGAGCGGGGCCCCACAGCTCCCACAGAGCTGCCAGTGCCCCAGGCTTCAGGCAGGGGACTGTGTGTTTTGGCCTGGTGGACGGGAGCAGGGAGAGTGAGAGAGAAAAAGCAAGCACAGAGGTGTGTGCCTATGGTCCTGGGGTCATTCAGGAGGAGGAACAGGCTGGGTGAAATACACCCCTTCAGCGATGACACAAAGAAAAGTAAATGTCTGTGAAAGAGCTCGGCCAAAATTGCCTTTTCAGTGATTCCACTGGCAGCGAGGCCCCAGATACCCGAGTCTGTGCTGCTGCAGATGGCAGAGGGCAGCCAGCATGTCGGTTCAACCAAAACGTCACTGCCACCACTTCTCCATTTTGGGCAGCCAAATAGAGAAGTGGGCTGACAGCCTGGCTCGCTGGGTGGTAAGGTTGCACTGGTCGTTTGCAGGGCCAAGATTTCACCCAAGAGCCTTTTTGTCATGTAATGCTGCAGATCCACTGCCCAGCATGAAGCCTGCAGGTATCCTATGCTGACCCAAATACATCTCACAGGTCACCTGTGGTCCTCACCAGGCTTGGAGTATTTACTGGCGCAGCAGGACCAGACTGTATCACTGCTTCATTTCTAGAGATAGTCACACTGAGGGGATCAAAGCTAGCCCAGATCCACTTATACCTGCCAGTTGTACCTTGCATACCTGCATGGACTTATCCCCAGTCCACAGGAAGACCTGCACTTCTCACTGCTGTCCCTCCGTGAAGGCATTAGGCATGGGGTTTCTTTCCTTGGCTCCAGCCTGTGACTCAGAACCAGGGAAATCCACTCTGATCTGATATTCACAGAGGTTTAGGAGGTCAATCTCAGTCCCACCCCTATAGAAAAGCAGTCACTGTAGCCCCAAAAGGCATGCTGCGAGGCACCCTCAGCCAGCCCACAGCGCCGTAGCTCAGGGGTCCCCTGTCTCCCAAAGGACAAGGACTTCCTCAGTGATGCTTGGCAGAGCAGGGTGCACCACCTGGGCAGAATTCCACCCTCCAGCACCCACAGACCAAAGCTGAGCTCTCTCATCTGATCAAAATCTGCATCCTACACCCCAGATTCCTGAAATCAAACCCTTCTAGGGGAATGTGTCAGTGCCTAGCCAGTGGGAATGAAATGCCAATTTTTTAGCAGATTGGAGTTTATTTTTAAGCAGTGTCAAAAAAAACCCACCC